>NC_141465.1:126561652-126980632 GCF_009769465.1 Tauraco erythrolophus | reverse complement strand
CTGTCCTTTCATAATCCTAGGGTTGTTCAGGTGCCATACATAATCTTCTGTGTTATCAGGAAACAGCACTGCAGGGGTTCATTTAGTCAGCCCAAGCTGTCGTCTTCATTGCTGCAGTTTTATAACCATAAAAAGAGACAATTATACTACTGTGAGAATGCTGATGGGCTGTGCCTTGCAAGGCTGAAAAAATAATTGTGACTTCAGTCATGTGGAGTTATCGTAGCTTGAAGGTTAAAGTTTGAGAAGATCGGTGGCCTAAGAGTAGCCATGCTTCCTAAATGGATCATTTTGTTATAGATATATTTCTTTGATGGTATCACTCAGCATTATATGACAGTAAACCATCATTCACTGACTGGACCTCTTCTAGTATAGTCTTCTGCCGCAAACTAAGTCTACAGATGTGTGCCCTTGTTTTGGGGTGCAAGTCAGATGAATGACTATGGTATCTGTCTTGATAATGTGACTGATAAGCAGCTAGCTAAGGACAAAACCGAAAATATAAGCCAGTAGTTGCATTAGCTTTAAGGACCATTGTTGCTGTTGTTATTGTTATTATAAACTATGCAGCAATACCATAGTTACTCCAATAAACCACTGGCATACTCAGAAAATAGTGTATCTTCACAACATCGATACATTTACTGTGTGAAGTCTTCAGATCAACTTCACACATACTGCATCATCACCTGAAGCGTATTGTCATAATGCGAAGTGAAAATTTCATATTTGCCAAGGAAATAATGAGACCTCATTCACCCTTCTAATAACTGATCTCTTATACCTTACACATTATTCATATTTTCAAGCAGAAACTGCAGCCAGAGTAAACCAATAAACAAAAAATCACACCAATTAACTGATGATGAAAGCCCCACTTCAAGTCAATGTGCGCTCAGAGGTCATAGGATTGAGTCCTACCCCTTCATTCTTCTAATTTCACTGGAAGTTGTACATACTATTTATCAGATAGTGTCTACCACACTGGCAGTATATGATACCTAGATCATATGTCTCTGACAGGGGATAGGCAGTGGTCCAACATGAACATCCTGATGTTCATTTCAGAAATAATCTAAATGCCTCTTTAGCATGTGCTTCAGGTCTTTATGCTCTAGAGACACTTAGAGGAGAAGGGTCAACACACCAGACTTCTTCGGGATAGGATGAAGGAAATCAGTTTCAATCCCCAAAATCTCAAACCAAAGGTGTGAATCAATCAATTGTTACCATTTGGATTTTTGGCAATGCAAGTGAAAATCCTACTGAAAGATTTGTGTTTTATGTAATGCAATCCTATACTCCCTTGATACTCTCATATTCTAAAACTAAGGATTTTTATTTTCCTTTCATGGGCCTATAACAACCATATATTTGCCCCAGTAAAATACATGCAAGATGTTGAATAGGTACATGGGCACATAAGATTTTTTTTATCAGCATTTCCTCCAGTGGTAAGTCACAACAAAATGGATGAAGGGCATCCTTATGTTAATATTGCCTTGTTTCATGCTGGCAAGGTCAGTATTTGTATGGTTTATCTATTCATGAATGCTATGCATGTCAATTAAAACTGCCTGTAGGCAGCTTTAGCCTGTGCACCTGACAGAAAAGCAGAATTATTTGCATTGTACCCATGAATTGATGCATTTACTTGATTTTTATTAACTATTTCCTCTTCTGGAAATCTCTCCAGAGCTTACCAAGTAAAAGTTTCCCTGCATCTACCGCATCCCCAAAATTATAGAACACTGATTACTGCTGGATTACACATTGCAATCATGCATGTTCAGGACCCACTCTGAAGAATAATTCATTTATGGCCTTCTGGAATCTCGATCCTGAGGCTATGCTCATATATATGCAAGCTTTTGCAATCTGGGAAAAGAGCGATTTCACACAGTCTATAGGCATCCAATCACCTTACCTAGAGGAATGGTTATCAACATATCGTCTAAAAGTCAGCAGAGAGCAGCACGCTTCGCTAGAGTTTCAGAGTACAAATCTAATTTTGATTCATCTTCTAGAAGACCAGTGTCTCCCTGTTGGCAACAGAGGGAACATAGAAAGAGCAGCTTTCTAATTTGGGCACCTAATTTATACACCTAAAATAAGGTGATGGTGACTACTCTCTAAAGCCTGAATTCATCTACATAAATTAGCCATCTGGAGGTTTTAAATGATTAAGTATCAATTCATGATTCATACCTGCCTATCCTCAGCCCACAGTCAACATCAGCATCTGCTATTCATCCAGATTTAGGCAAACGAAAGTCCATCGCTGTTTAAACTGCCTATTTTGTTCATCTGTAGAACCCTTCCACCTCCTGCCCAATTAGACATCTAGCCCTTAGTAAAGTCTAGTTGTGATTAACCCCCTTAAGGGCAGCTGTCAAAATCCTAAAACTCTCTGAATGCTTGACAGCTCTTAATTCTTGCTGAATTTCAGACCTACATGTATACCTAGTAACGAAGGTCTCAGACGAAACGCTCACCCTGTTGTACTAAACTCTGGCCTCCTCCAGCTCATCTTGACCTTGGAGTTAATAAATAGTGAAATCAGTGAGGCAGAAGAGATAGTGAGACAATAGAGGTGTGTTTTGTTGTTTGTTTTTTTTTTTCCCTAGGGTCTTTTAAACATTCTCTAGTCATCCTGGCCAACAGTCCTTGTAGTGGATGGCCTTTTTATTTTAATTAGCTCCACAATTTCCCATTCCTCCTGTGGCCATTGAGATATCTGTGTTTTGCTATTGGTAGTTTCAAAGTGCAGTACTCATTTAACTTTGGCGGTGTCAAGTCATTTAGTGATAGACTATGTCAAGTAGCAAGTGACTTGCTTTTTTATATGCCCAGTCTTAGATAACAAGGATGCGGGGAGAGAGATGGGATGTTGCTTGCAATAGCCTTGGCTAAAGAAGGAGAGAGAAACATTGACACTCACAAAAACATTTTGCTGGCCTTCAACCACCATCTGCACAGGTCAGACAAAAAGCCAGATGCATCATTCAGGATGAAATCCTATCAATCCAAAGTATTGCAGTGGCTACAGAGGGGAATTGTCTGTTTGGCCTGGGGAGGTCGCAACACAACAAAAAGCAGCTAGATACCTTCAAAGCTGATTTATTGCCCTTTGGTCATCTGACTTATGAGAAATTAATCTAGCTTTGTGTTCATGTAAAACTTTTTTCTGATGATATCCGGATCAATCAATCCTATCCTAAAAAAAAGTAATCTGATAAGTCTGAGAAATGCATCGTTGTTATATCAGAAAGCCTTTTAGAAGTTTGTGTGACATCAGTTAGAGGGATCCAACTGATGAATAATAAAATGCAGATGAGTGGTAAAGCAGAACACACTCCAGCAGACTTCTGTGAAACTCATTCATATGGAAATGTGAATAGGGAGCTTCATATTTCATCTACAGGAAAAAAAATAATAATTGCTTAAAAAGTATGTCAAAAATGAAGACCCTGGAAAATAACTTTGTTCTTGTGCCATATCCTTAGAGCATATTTATGATAAGGGATTTCGAGTTGTGAGGTGACTGTTTTGAACTTCTTACATTTTGTTTACCATGCAAATAATGTGAGCATAGCTCTGTTGCAAGACAAAGAAACAGATGCATATTGTCAAAACAATACATTTATGAACACTATTATCCCAACGGAAACAAAAAATTGCTCAGAGTACATAAAAATTTTGTGAGATACCTTGATTTTGATGTAAGCAACTATTATTATTTCAGGAAGACATGCAGCCATATGCTATTCCGTCAGTATCATCAAGATGTAAAGGGAAAGACGTGGAGAATAAAGGTGTGATTATAACAGCAAAGCTCTTCATCCTGAAGTTAATAATCCTACCTGAATAAATTCTTTCCAAAAAAAATTACTCGGTGGCAAAACACTGCATAGATCTTTCTGAATTCTTGAAACATTTTCTGTGGATATTTCCACTTAAAAAGCTGGTAATATTTAGGTAAAATGCTACTTAAAACTTTGCTTGTACTCCTAATCTCTTTTGTGGGTGTTGGCTTATTGGTTAGATGGTTTTCTTCCATGAGATAAAAAGTCAAGTTACAGGGCACTATCCTCAGGGGAATCTCAGTAGTATCTTACAGTCAGAACCATCAGGTTTAAGTTGTTCGTTTATGCGATTTGAGTTAAAATATGTTTTTCCTATAAAATCTTGTGTTTAATTGAAAATCTGATTTTTCCCACATCAGATTTACCTTCATTTCTGTGATTAGCCGGAAGTTATCTCTTTCTAAACAACTTTTTTAAGAAGCACAGTTCCCACTAGTTAAGTCACATCCTAAGGAGAAGATCAGCAAACTGTTTACTGTGTCTGAGCTCCCACTGAAACAAAATGTTGTAAGAATTGCTATTTTACCTACAAGATACACAACATTTTCTGAAATTAGTATCTGTTTAAGCTTTTACTTTAGCAGATTTTAAATTCAATGACCTTCATTTTTTATTATACCCTCATTTGTCTATGAGCAAAAAGAAATATGATAAATTGCTTCTGGGTATTAAACTACCCTAGACAGAATCAAAGTAGTATCTGTGTGTCATAGTTTAGCCTGGCTGGTAAACAATGCCACACAACTACTCACTCACCCTGCCCCACCCCCAGGGTATGAGGAGGAGAATTAAAGGATAAAAAGAAGGAGACAAGTGGGTTGAGATAAGAATGATTTAATAAACTAATAATAATAACAACAACAAAACATTAATAAAATGCGTACACATATGTATAATGACAGTATATATACAAACAAATGATGCACAGTGTAATCGCTCACTACCTGGTGACCAAGGCCTGTCCCGTCCTGGAAAATGATCCCAAACAAGCAGGAGGCCTGAAAAGAGAATGAGAGAGGGATAGCACTCCAAGAGTCCCAGAAAGAGACCCCTCCCAAGAGAGTTGTCAGAAGAGCAAAGGCCCTTCTTTCCAGTCAAGTCTCATCTTTGTGCTGGGCATGATGTTGCATGACATGGAATACTTCATTGGCTAATTTAGCCCTCAATCTAAGTCTAAGTTCAAATCATAAGGGAAGTTGTGGACCCTTTGCTCCTGCTACGCTCTCCCCCAGCCTGCCATACACCTGCACACTGGCAAAACATGAGAAGCTGAAAATGCCAACTATAAACATCAGTGCGCTATCAATATTCCTCTCATAGTGAATTCCAGACCAAAACCAAAACACAGAGCTCTTCTAGCTACTAAAAAGAAAAACTAACTCTGTCCCAGCTGAAGCCAGGACACTGTGTTCTTCATCTCAAGGGTAAAATAGATACAAAGATGAATTTACCTTTAAGAGAAGAGTTGCTTTCTTCATTTTCTTTGACTCACATGTCATTGTTGTTTATAGGATTAAGGTGATGAGAAAAAGGAAGCGTTTGAACTGTGGTGCACTGTATATAGGGCTAGAAAGTTCTAAAACAGTAGATTAAATTAAAAAATAATATATATACATAAAATAAAGATTGTTTAAGCTCATGTTTGTTCTTATCTGAAGTTCATCAAATCAGGAGCCTTGAAAACTAAATGAAATGCCTTTTCCTGAATACTGGGATACAATAAGAAAGAAGTGCAAACAATACTCAGTGGTCTAGTGAGCGCTAAAACTTCCTTGGGTCAAGTAAAACATGCTTTATGGTAGGAACTAAAATAAATAGTTCCAAAGATAGTTAGACATTTATTAAGACTGAAGAGTATGCAATTCATCCAGACTTCAACAGTTAGTGACAAAAGACTGAAAGGGAACTTCAGAGTTAAAACCCTTTACTTTGCTCTGGCTGCTAGTCAAATTCCTAGAGAATTATGTTGGAGATTTGCAGCCCAGAATCCAGAGTGAAAGCGTAGCCAATTAGATAAGCAATATAAAAATGTTAGCATGACTAAATTATGTCTTGATCATGCTGTGAAACCAGTAACAGTGTTTATTTTTATTTTAAATTATCTACATAGTTCGGCTCCTCTAGTTTTGTTGGACAGAGATATCCAAATTTTAGGGAAATGAGATAAAGAATGGGAGCCTGTACTGTTGGCATGCCAAAGTAGTTGTCTACAGTAAACCTCAAATTTCATCACAAATTTATAGTGTCAACAAGTCATCCAGATGATTAGATCCAAACTTGTACAAGACTGTCTAATAAACAGAGCATTCTTAACACAATACAGTCTCTCAAAGTTATACAATGCAGGTTCTTAACTACATGGCAGCGTGTGTGAAAGGCTTTTCAGTGAGTCAGAAATCTGGCAAGAGTTTTTGATTCCATTAGATGAGAAACAGAAGAGACATAGGAAACCTTGCAAATAGTAGAGGAATAGATTTAAATATAGCCCAAAAATATGAAACGCAAAACCTCAAAAAGTTTATCAATAATAAAATATACTCTGTCTTCTTATGATATTTGTAAACAAAAATATATTTTATTTTGGTTTCTTTCATTCCAACAGGTATTTAAGAAACTAACTAAGCTTTAAATAAGAGGTCTACATTTATATTTATCTAAAAGGGTTGTGAAACAATGCCTCTCTTTTGCTGCTGCCAAGCTCTTAGAAGTTAGGCTTCACAGACCCATTAAGCATTGAAGTCTGTACCCAGTTTCTCCCATTTTCTGCCAAAGATCAATCAGAGATGCCAGATGCCAAGTGCACTAAAATGAGACCATGTGACAATGCAGAACAGATGAGCTCACCAGAGCAGTGGAGAAGTGAACAGACACCAGGTTTTCATTTGCTGTGTCTGGATGGACCAGGGGATTGTGCCAAGTTACAAAACAATTTGTTTTGAGTCCACAAGCTCTGGTTGGTCAGAAAACTTTGCATTTTGCTGATTATCTCATGCTGTATGTTTCTATGCATCTCCAAATCATCATCACTGTTATAGGAATCAACAGTAGGAACAGCTATTACAATGTAGCACTCACATTAACGAGAGCTAGTAACCAATGTCACACCTACATATGGATATGGATAATCCTTCAAGTTTATTGTTTGTGCACTCAGCTAGGAACCAAGTCTAACTGGAGCGGAAGAAGACATGGTACCAGAGAAGTCTGCCCAAGCTAAGACAGGTCTAGACTTGCAGTCTCAAGATCAAGTCTTGAAAAAATGTGGACAAAATCGTGTTCTTTTTTTCCAATATTTAGCACTCTGGAGCTAAGAAGAAGATTCTGTTTTACAAGACGATCAGTCTGGCAGGCCTCACTGACACTTCATAAAGAATTAAGCTTGACACAAGTAAGTAGTGTCTAGACGTGATAAATTGTATATCAACATCTTTAAAAGTGTCCCGAGGGTATGGAAGAAAAGTTAGGAGTTTTATGCCCCTTGAAATTTTTTATGGGGAAGCAAGATCACAGAGCTGAGAGACTCAAAATGAACATTCTCCTAACACATAAGTAGGAAATTGCAAAAAATCCTCCAATAAACATTATCACCTTGCTAGGAATTCAAGAGTACATTTGGGAAAAATTCCTTGATCTAAATTTAGTCAGATGCATAAGCTACAGTTTTTAGTCTGTGCAAAGGTCAGAAAGCAGGCAGAAAATTTTCAACACAGGCCATTTCCATCCAAGCATTGTGTGAGACTGTCTTGATTTAACATTCTCCAAGTATACATCAATAAAGCAATTCACACAATGCATTTTTAACAGAAGAAAATTCCTCCCTCCCTCCCTCCTCCCTCCCTTCCCTCCTTCCCTCTTCCCTCCCTTCCTTCCTTCCTTCCTTGCTGCCTTCCTTCCCTCCTTCCTGCCTTCCTTCCCTTTCCTCCTCCCCTTCCTCTTTCCTTTCCACTTTCTCAATTTACTTTTTTTGGGGGGAATAGTATTCATTTAATATAGCAATCAGAAACAGCTAAAGCCCTCCAATACCTGGTTTAAGGAATGGCTAGCAATGCTGCTAATTAAGCCAGAGGCATCATGGGCAGCTTCCTATTGATCATACAATTGCACGTTGGTTTTGGGCTCAGTGCCATGTCTATGATTTCCATCACTTAAATCCATGAAAACAATACTATGAAGAAAAATGACGTAAAGAAAGACAGAAGGTCTCTGTGGTAACTGAAGTTCTGTGTGATCAGAGATCCATGAGGATGAAGTTGCAGAGATGACACAGTATTCTGCCTCCCTCTCCAGTACCTGGTGACAAGCTCACCTGTGGTACCTTTAATCTGAAGACCAGCTGCATCTTTGCTACTTTTCCATTTACAACTTTGTTTCCTTTGTCATTAAGATCTTTCATCCTGAGGAGAGTCTTGGTTCAGAAAAGCATTTTGGTAACAGACTTCAGTACAATTATATGAGAATTTAGTACACACTTAATTTTTAACAGTAATCTTCACTGGTTTACTGACAAGAGCCTTCTGTGGGGTTTTTTTTGTTTGTTGTTTTTGGTGGGGTTTTTTTTCATTTCTTATTGTAATAAGAACAGTTGGATCTCTCATACAAAAAAGGTAGAAACCCCCTGAGCCAGAGATTTATTACTCACACAGTCTGTAGCAGAGCAAGGCTTCCAGCTAAGTCACCAAGCTCTTCAACTTCAAAGGATGCTGAGTGCACTCAGCTCCTTCCAGGAAAGATGTGTGGGCCCAGCTGGAAATACAGCACACACATACACACTCACCCCTTTGAAACAGGCACACACAGTTAGTTATAGAGTTGTTGTGTTAAAAGAGGGAGGGAAGAGGAAGGGAGAGAGCATCTGGCTACCCAGGGGAGTATGGTCCAGCCAGCTACCAGTGGTTTCACCAGCAGGAACATATCCACTCCAGGGACAGTCTCTTTGGGACACAAACTCCTCCACAGAGTCTGGCTAGCTTTTCATGCCCTGTGCTCCCAGTTCACACAGATGTCTCCTGCGTGGTCAAAACCCATGCTGTCACAGTGCTGATATTCAAAAAACAAATGAGCAAAGTAAAGTCTGTAAAAAGAAGCAAGATTTTTATTAGACCAACTAATGTAGTTGGAAAAACAAAAAAACAGAAAGGCTTTGAGGCACATGGAGCCTTGAAAAACAGTTTGTGTGCTCAAAAGTTGTCTACTTTTTTCTAGTTACATTAGTTGATTTGACAATAAGTGTTAGCTCCCGGCACAAAATGGTGCTTCTCTTAGATATGGCAGCAGATAGTCACTGTTGGTTGATATACAGTTTAGGTGAGAAGCTTATCTAACTCAGAGAGATGTTGTCTGAGATCCAGAAATTAACTGATAATCATAGGACAGGATATATTTGTGAGGTAGATCTTTTATTTCATTTGCTTTGTAGAAGAGCATTTGTAATTGCAAGCCTTCTACAACCTCATGATGATGTGAAATCTGATAACAAGGGAAAAAACCCCAACAGTTTCCATTCTGAGTCTCAGAAAAAAAAAAGGTGACTAACTTTATAGAAAATTTATTCCATCTATAGCATGCTGTTATTATCAATTTATTTCAGAGAACTTCCTGAAAATTAATGAATATCACTGAAATGATTTTCTTATTGACTCAGTGTCTAGGGGATTACTAGCCTGACAGAAAGAGGAAAAATATATATACATATACTTCTGGGTACAGAAATCATTTTCTTTTTATCATGTATAAACAAAAAGCAGCAATATTTTTTACTCCAGTAATTTATGAGCAAATATCTCCACAGACACAATAATTTTGCAGCTACCCAAACCAGGAATGATTGCATGATGGGATTTTATTTGTGAAGTGTAAATTAGAATTTCATCATAAACCCAGAATATTCAGTAAGGCTCTCTATCTTTACTTGGATTCATTTATATATATTAAAACAAAACAAACCGCCCATAAAGATTTAAAATAATAGGTACATAGAAAAACAAGGATTTTCTAGTATGGTTACGTGGCATTTCAACATAACTAAATTAAATTAAAAATTAGTTCAAGAACAGTATCACATCACTTTGTGCCTTCTAAGTAAAACTATGAGAAGCAAGAACACAGCACATATCTATGGGTTTTTCAAATTATGTCAATGCTGTATGAAGTGCTGAATACATCTTAAAGTGCTGGATTTCGGACCCTAAGTTTACTCATGTAAACCGATACATGCATCTTTGTCCATATTTGTTACACTGCAGAACACAGAGGTCTCAGCCAAGAGATGGATACTGATCAAATGTGGTGAGAAACAGATCTCGACCAAACAAGATTTCAGCTTAAATACATAAAACAAACAACAGAAGTTTCTACCAGCAAGGTCTTGAGATGGAGACAGTTTTTCCCACACTGACAATGGAAAGCTCTCCCAAACATAGAATGGGAACCCAGAGATCTTTAGTTCGACCAATGAATTAACAAGACATAGGCAAATTTCAGATTAGTTTATCTGTTGGACATCAGCAGCATCTTGGGAGGTTTCTGGCCTTAGATTCAATCTGTCTGACTTTCCACTGTAAATATCTACATCTGAACTTGTATTCTCAGCTGTCCATTTTGTCAACAGGGAGGAACGAGCTCTTTTAGATCATGATTCATCTGATCTATTGTAGACATCTGCCTTTGGCTAAATTGAATTGCCCTGGCAATGACTCCATCTCTCTGGGATTGCAAAGGGAGTCCAGGGTGACCAACTCAGGTGAAGGGATTTACAGAGGAGAAATCTAAATTTGGATGAATGAATCTTCCTCTGTGTCAAAGGTATGAAATGACCCCAGTGAAGCAAGAAGCAGAAATAAAGTGGGAAGTGATAATTTGTATCTACAGTTTTTATTTGCATATGTGTCAGTGTAATGTTAATAATGTAAAACATAGTTTAGAGTATAGATTGTGCCTAGATAAATTTCCTCCTGTTTCTTCTGCTAAAGAGTCTTAGCAGTCTATACAATAGCACAAAAATGAGCTTTGGGGAACGAAACAAAGTCAAGATAAAGGCTGTCCTCTTCTTTGTACTCTGGAAAGAAACAGAATTTACTGTACACAAAAAGGACTGGCATTTAATGTGATACTCTTGTGTTGCCATTTGTTGCGACGGAGGGAAGACCAGGACGCTCAATATGAGTGATCAACAGGCTTCGTCTTTATTGCTAAACAATACTACATTTATAATCGCTTTAATTAGCTCATGCATATTGCAAAAGGAAAGCTCATGATTGGTTGATATATTTGAAATCAATTTCTCCCCTGGGTCCTATCTGCGGTTACCTTCTCCCTTCTGCTGTACCTTATCTATCTGCAGGCATCCTGTTTGTTTGTAGACATCTGGAAAACAGGATGTTCTTCCCAAGGTCTCGTTTAGCTAGGTGGCCAATTAAACTAGCTGGGTGCTTTGCTTCCCAAGGTCTTGTCTAGCTAGGTGGCCAATGTCTGCGTGACCTCTCTCAGTTAACCATTCCTCCACAATTCCCCCGTTTTTATTTCGCACAACATACGCTCGAGTGGTTGTTTTTAGAAGGAGAGCCTTAATACAAGAAAGGGTGCAACTTACACAAAGGAGTACTATTATTATCATAACAAGGATCATTATTCCTGTTTGTAAAAGGCCTTTGATCCATCCGCTTAACCCCATCCAATTTCCCAACGCGTCTAATCCAAAAAGTCCGGTGTCCTGTTTGATTTTCTGGAAGTGTTGTACGAGGTCCTGAATTTCTTTGTGAATAGATTTAGAATGATCGTTCAGATCCATGCAACACATACCATCAAAGTCCTGACACCCATGCCCATGGGCTAGTAATAAGAAATCTACCGCAGCTCTGTTTTGCAGCACTGCATGCTGCACTTCAGAGAGATCTTGAGCAAGGAGTGAAAGGACTCTGCTGGTCGCATTTGCTTGCTTAACTACCCAGCATGCCAATTTGTTTATATTATTATGTGCCCTGGCGGCAGCTACACCTGGGGCAAAAATTGAGGCAAATATGGTTTCCCATGCATTCCACAATTCGACTCCATCATTACAGTCGGAAGATAAAGTTTCAGTGATGTCCCTCTTATAGCGGTACCTGTGTGTTGCGTTAGGGTGCCGCAGTGGAGCTCCCAGACTGAGTTGCCCAAATGTGCACGGTCCCCCTCGCGGGTATGTGGGGATGCCTGACCAGGCGCGATTGCCACATATTAAAAAATACCCTTGTGGAAGGCGTCGGGGTGATGATGTACCAAAGGCAGGATGGGTTTTGTTAAGAACCACTGTTTGGCACCAAGTGGTTTGCCATTGTGTCTCATTACCAATAGGAGACAGAATGGTTGGTGCAGTTTTATTGTTTGAATCTGCACCTTTCCCAATATATATGCAGAAGCTGGCATTGAGCGAATCTACCAGATCAATCTCTTGGGGTTCTGGGCCTACCGGGAGTCTCCAAGCCCAATCATCATACCTCTCAAATATGCTTTTAAGATTCTGGTTGAAAGAACTAAACTTCGTGGAATTTTTTATATTATATTGTTTTCTTAGTTCCGACATGGAATGGTTAAAGGGCTCAAGGCTCCCATTCAGTGGTACACCTATCAGGCAAGTTACAAAAGGAGAAGAGGGGCTTGCTAAGCTTGCGCAAAAACTAGTCGTATTAAGTGAGCGGGCTAAGGTGACCCAGAGATTTTCTCTTGGATCAAAGATACTATTTTGAAGCGTATAAATGCTGCATGTTATTGGGCAAATAAGATATAATTGGCTTACTAATGACGCCATTTCTTTCGTTTCCACTTAAACCGTTTCGCACACTTTAACTTTGTCTGTTCCCACTCCTCTTTCTCAACTGACCAAGAGGCGGGCACCAAGCACTCTCTGCTACACTCCTTTTGCAAGAGTAGCAATTCCCGAGCTTGGTTACGTACTATGTGGTACCAATTATGGCAACTAACCCAATAATTGCGGGTATCTGGTAACTCGTGTCCTGTAACCAACAAAATTCTACTTGCTCTTTCTTCTTCTACTAAACACTGTTCACACCAACGTTGGGCTCGAAACAGCCGACACCACCACTTCCGTTCACAGGTGTAGCATACGCACAGAACCCAAGGGTCACAGGTGGCACAGACGCGGCATTTGATTTGTGCTTTTGACGTCTCAAGGGGTAAGGTCATCTACGGGGTCCCAGACTGTTGACTTTCGAGGCTTCCAGCAGCTCCCACCGCAGGCTTTACCCAGCGACTCGGAACCCAGATGTTACCTGTAGTGGTAGAAACACATACATAACCACGTCCTAGATATATCACTTTTACGGGGCCTAACCATTGACCCGTGAGTGCGTCTTTATAAAAGACCTTCATGTCTAACGGTTTGGGTGATTTGTCTTTAGAATAGTGTTTGACCACAGGGGGGTCATTACTTTCCCCAAATATGCATAAATGATTTAGGACAAAAAGTGCCTTCTGTACCCGTTCTCTAACATCTGCAACATCCTTGAACTTTGTCAGATACCGCTTGATCGTCCCATTTGCTTTTTCTACAATTGCTTGCCCTGTGGGGGAGTGGGGGATGCCGGTAGTATGGGTAATGTTCCACATTTGCATAAAGTCTTTCAAAGACTTACTGCTATACGCGGGACCATTATCCGTCTTAACTACTTTTGGCACCCCCAACACTGCAAAGCAGCTGGTTAGGTGTCGCTTGACATCCCGCACCTTTTCTCCCGGCTGAGGAGTAGCCCAAATCATGTGACTGTATGTGTCTACTGTCACGTGCAAATACTTTAGCCGGCCTAATTCAGAAACATGGGTAACATCCATCTGCCAAATTTCATTAGATTTCAAACCCTTGGGGTTAACTCCGCATCCGAGTCCTAGGCCGGAATTGTGATAGCTACAGGTAGGACAAGCTTTAACAATGGCTCGAGCCGCTTCTATAGATAATTTATAGGCTCGGGCTAGGCCCTTTGCATTTTGGTGGAAAATAGAGTGTGCTTCTCGAGCCCGAGAATGCGGGGACAGAGGAGCCTCAATAACGTTTGTTACGAGGCGATCTGCTCTAGTGTTGCCTTCCCCGAGGCCCTCTTCCCACTGGTGACTCCGTATGTGTATAACGGCATAAGGAGCAGTTCTGTGTGCGATCGCTAGCTGCATGCTGACTAGCAGTTCCGTTAGGCGTCGATTTTTTGATTCTCGCAGCGCGGCATCTTCTATGCGGAGGGCTACGCCGACGACATAAAGAGAGTCTGAGACGATATTCAATGGTGTGTCCCTCCAGCTGATAAATGCCCATACCACTGCGAAAAGCTCCAAGGTTTGTAAAGAGTCCTCTGGTTGAGCTTGCAAAATTTGATGTTTCCATTCTTGATTTTCTTTCCAAGTGATCGCAGCCGTCCGAGACCGACGACCAGCGTCAGTGAAGGCTGTGAGGGC
The DNA here is from genome assembly GCF_009769465.1 of Tauraco erythrolophus. Lineage (NCBI taxonomy): Eukaryota > Metazoa > Chordata > Aves > Musophagiformes > Musophagidae > Tauraco > Tauraco erythrolophus. Next base: position 126,966,329 of record NC_141465.1, on the reverse strand, counting down.
ATTGGCAATAGGATGTTTAGACCGTTTCGGCTTAGTTATCCAACCCACATTTTCCATCCATGAGAGGATGGGTGACGGCAGTGGTTTTGTCACTATTTCAGCTCCGTCACAAAGTAGGGCTGTTTGAAGATCTTCAGAGTTCTGCAGATACCACTCTAAGTCTGTCTGCTTTATGGGTACCCAGATCGTTTTTGGCGGGGCGCCTTCCACTTGCAAGATACGGTGCCGGCCTCTTTTGATTAATTCCGCTAGCGTAGCTACCTTCTCTTGTATCGTACGCCTTGGCTGCAACGGAGGAGCGACCCACTCCAACACCACGGTGGTCCCTCCTTTCTCCCCCGTTTTTATTTTTTGCTGGGTTAAGGCTGCCATTAAATATTGGTCCCCACAGAGAATGGTTAGATCAATAGGCAGGTCTTCAAGGCGTCGGTGGGTAGCGCGGGTGGTAATCAGAGTTGCTATCTGTTGTAGGACCATTTTTTGCTGTGCAGTGAGTTGAACAGGTGTCGCAGGATCAGTTCCTTTTAACAGTGGACGTAGCTGGTTTAGCAACTCATTAGGAATACCAACTACTGGTCTTAGCCATTGCAGGTCGCCCAGTAACCGTTGGGCATCATTAAGTGTTTGAATGTCCATGTGTATTGACAGCTTCTGCGGTTGAATCGTAGTATCAGTGATTTCCCAGCCTAAGTACTTCCATGGGCTGCTTTCTTGCACTTTTTCTGGAGCTATTATTAAGCCCATCTTCCCAAGTTGTTCGGTCAGCTCTTGTTTCTGTTGGGGTAGAAAAGGAGTTGATTGAGCCAACAATATGTCGTCCATATAATGATAGATCAACGTTTGAGGCCATGACTTTCGCAAAGGTTGGAGAGCTGCATCCACATAGAGCTGGCAAAGCGTGGGTGAGTTACGCATTCCTTGAGGAAGGACTGTCCATTCAAAACGTTGATCTGGCCCTTCGCGATTAATTGTTGGTAAGGTGAAAGCAAACCTCTGTCTGTCGTCCTCATGAAGGGCAATGGTGAAGAAGCAGTCCTTTAAGTCCACAATGAGCAGGTGCCATTTTTCAGGTATCATTGCAGGATTAGGTAGGCCTGGTTGTAGCGCTCCCATGTCATGCATTTGTTTGTTAACTGCTCGTAGGTCATGGAGCAGCCGATACTTTCCAGACTTCTTTTTTATAACAAATATGGGGGTGTTCCAAGGACTTGTTGACAGCCGAAGGTGTCCTTGATCAAATTGTTCTTGCACCAATTTGTGGGCTTGCTCTAGACTTTCCCTTTTCAGTGGCCATTGTTCTATCCACACTGGTTCTCCTGTTTTCCATCGGAGTGGGATCGGGAAAGTCCAAACAATGGCCACTCCTAAAAATCCGAGGTCAGGACCATTCCCATTTGTGCCAGAATGTCCCGGCCCACTAGTGCGTGGACTCCCTCTGGGAGGGGTATAATTGAGACGCAGCAGGCGATGATTTTGTCCCCTATTTTCCATTGTAGGAGGGGTGATCTACGAGCGAGAGTCAAACCCCCGACACCTGCCACTGTGGTATCAGAGGCATAGGTGGGCCATTTAGATGGCCATTTGCAGGAGTTGATGATTGAGACGTCGGCGCCGGTGTCTAACAGTGCCATCAGTGACAGGGTCCGATTGTCATAGTGCACTGTAACCGATTGCCGTGGTCGCTGTTGCAGATCTACAGTCAGCAGGGCTGCTTGACCCGTTGATCCGAACCCACCTTGTCCTCGGGGTTGTTCTTGCAGTGGTGTTAGAGTCTCAGTAAGTTGTGGTAAAGGAATTAACTGCGCCACTCTCGAGCCTTTCGGGACATAGAGCGGTGGAAACAGAGTTTGAGCCATGATTTGAATTTCTCCATGAAAGTCTTTGTCAATAAGTCCCACTAATACATTAAGTCCTTTCATGGTGGCAGAGGATCGCCCTATAAGTAACGCTCCGGTGGGTTGTCCGTGGATATAGATAGGTCCCTGGGTGCCGGTAGCAATTTTGACCGGTTTAGAGTCCATCAATGTACAGTCTATTGCTGTTGCAAGGTCCAGTCCGAGGCTGCCGCTGGTTGCGGGTCGGAGAGAAAAGGATTGCAGGTTGCTGGATAGGCGGCCGCTTTTTGTGTCGTCGCGGGGCGGTTCCTCCCGCTGGATCGTCCGTTTCCCGAGTTGGAGCGACGACAAGCAGCATCATTGTGAGTATCCGATCGACAATTCCTGCACCATACAGGGTTAATTCCGCAATCTTTCCTCATGTGTCCGGCAACACCACAACGGAAGCATCGAAGACGGGAGGGGGCGCGGTTGTTTAATCGCTGCGCTGAGGTTTGCAAAGGAGCAAGGGCTGCAAGAACTTGGCTCTGAGTAGCCTTCGCTTGTTCGCGTAAGCTGACTCCGAGCTCTTTAATTGCCTCAGCTAACATAGCTTGTGGCCCTACTGGTACCTGAGCCATTCTTTCTAATCCCTCTTCAATGGTCCATGTCCCTGGTAATGTGGCTAAGATGTTACGTGTGGTTGGATTACAATTCTGTATGGCACACTGTTTCAATATAGTACCCTTAAGATAATCGGGCACTCCTGCTGCTTGTATCGCATTTGCGACACGATTGATAAAGGTTCCGAAAGGTTCTTCCCTTCCCTGTTTAATACCCATGTAAGAGGGAATTCCTCCCGGCTCCCTAATACGATCAAGAGCGAGCCTGGCCAATCGCATTGATTCTTTTGCTTTATCTGGCCCTAGCAGTGCCTGCGCTTCGGCTCGGAAATAAGGTCCCAGACCCAGCAGTTCGTGGAGAGTAACTCCATGTAACGGGTCTCCTGGTTGTCTAACTACTGCCACTGACTCCTGACAGGCAGCCTGCCAATGGGCATTAAACAGGAGTTGCTGGTGTTGAGTCAGAATCAGCTTCATTATGCTACGAATATCGCTTGGGAGTAAAACATTGGTTCCCCAAATATAATCTAACATTTGTCGAGTGGGTTCCCCTTTTATGCCTGATTCACTCACCGTGGCCCGCAATTGAGTCAATAATTTCCAATCTAGATTAGTGAGAGCTACGTTAATGTTGCCCTGGGCATCCGGTGGTGAATACAGCGCGGGAAAGGCTTCTTGAACAATGCCTGTGGCAACTTCTCGCTCGCCGTCAAGAAGGGCATTCTCTGCGATCTGCTGCCACAGTTGCTGCCGTTCATTAGCTATTTTCTCTCCATCCGGAGAGGGATTAGCGCTGTCTTTGCTCGGCGGGTGCTTGTCCTGTCCCTCCTCAGACTTCCCTTCCTCCCCCGATGGGGGGGCTGATGGATCAGAGTCAAGAGACGGTGGAGGTTGACTCCATGTCTCCGTGGAACCTTTGGGGATTACTAACGACCGCACTGAGGGGGGTAAAGGGCATTCACTCGCCTGATTACCGATATCTTCTCCTGGGGAAGCAACGGCAGAACCAGACCCAGTGGGATCATTCAGCCTCGCCGAAGCTGCTGCGGCAGCTTTTTGCTCTGCTCGATGTTGTAAGAGAGCATTAAAAACTGCGTGCCAAGGTTTCATAAGTTTTTTCGCTGTTTTGTTATCTTTTATAACTTCCTCAAACAGTTTATCACCGAAATTGCGCCACTCTAATTGGTCGAAAACTGTATCTGGATTTAAGAAATAGCCTCTCGCGACTCTATATGCTAATAGACTTGGCAATTCCTTTTTATAATCTATACCCTGTGTGCTTCGCTTTTCTAAAAAGCATTTAAGCAAATCGTACACCGCTTGTCTATCCATACCTGACGTCAGCGCTGTTGCAGCCTTTGCAAGACCTCGGCGGTGCGTGGCCGGCGGGACCCTCTTTAGTTCCTCCCGGGCGCGGGGCTTTCGCTGTTGCCTCTTTCGCCTCCTGAGCTGCTGTAGCAGGACCGGTTCCCGGACTCCGTCATACCGTGGCTCGTAGTTAAAGTCTCGTTTTAGTGTTCCTGTTCCGTGATTGCCGTTCTAGGGTCCCTGTTCTCTCGCTCTAGGGTCCCTGTTCGGGCGCCATTTGTTGCCATTTGTTGCGACGGAGGGAAGACCAGGACGCTCAATATGAGTGATCAACAGGCTTCGTCTTTATTGCTAAACAATACTACATTTATAATCGCTTTAATTAGCTCATGCATATTGCAAAAGGAAAGCTCATGATTGGTTGATATATTTGAAATCAATTTCTCCCCTGGGTCCTATCTGCGGTTACCTTCTCCCTTCTGCTGTACCTTATCTATCTGCAGGCATCCTGTTTGTTTGTAGACATCTGGAAAACAGGATGTTCTTCCCAAGGTCTCGTTTAGCTAGGTGGCCAATTAAACTAGCTGGGTGCTTTGCTTCCCAAGGTCTTGTCTAGCTAGGTGGCCAATGTCTGCGTGACCTCTCTCAGTTAACCATTCCTCCACACTCTTGAATAAATTAGAGGAAGATACTTATTCTTAGAAGAGGGTCTATATTTTTTTCTTGCAGAACAAATGATAAGTTTGTATAAATTATTAACTTGAGGTTAATTGCATAGGTAGATAAATCAGTGAAGAAATTATCTTCTCAAAGAGAAGAAATAAAAGCAGCAGTGAAAATTACGTACAAGGCCATTGGCTAAGCTTTTCTAGTCCATCTTGAGAATAAAATGCTGTTTAACATTTTTGTCAGCGACATGGACAGTGGGATCGAGGGCACCCTCAGCAAGTTTGCAGATGACACCAAGTTGTGTGGTGTTGTGGACACGCTGGAGGGAAGGGATGCCATCCAGAGGGACCTTGACAGGCTGGACAGGTGGGCCTGTGAGAATCTCATGAAGTTCAACAAGGCCAAGTGCAAGGTCCTGCACGTGGGTCGGGGCAATCCCAAGCACAAGTACAGGATGAATAGAGAATGGTTGGAGAGCAGCCCTGAGGAAAAGGACTTGGGAGTGCTGGTGGATGAGAAGCTCAACATGAGCTGGCAATGTGCACTGGCAGCCCAGAAAGCCAACCGTATCCTGGGCTGCATCCAAAGAAGCGTAGCCAGCAGGTCGAGGGAGGTGATTCTGCCCCTCTACTCAGCTCTTGTGAGACCCCACTTGGAATACTGCGTTCAGCTCTGCAGTCCCCAACACAAGAAGGACATGGAGCTGCTGGAGTGGGTCCAGAGGAGGGCCACGAGGATGATGCGAGGGCTGGAGCACTTCTCCTATGAAGACAGGCTGAGAGAGTTGGGGCTGTTCAGCCTGGAGAAGAGAAGGCTCTGGGGTGATCTCATTGCAGCCTTCCAGTACCTGAAGGGGGCCTACAGGAAAGCTGGAGAGGGACTTTTTTACAAGGGTATGTAGTGATAGGACAAGGGACAATGGCTTTAAACTGAAAGAGGGGAGATTTCGATTAGATATAAGGAAGAAATTTTTACATTGACGTTGGTGAGGCACTGGAACAGGTTGCCCAGAGGAGTTGTGGCTGCCCTATCCTTGGAGGTGTTCAAGGCCAGATTGAATGAGGCTTTGAGCAAGCTGGTATAGTGAAGGGTGTCCCTGCCCATGGTAGAGGGATTGGAACTAGATGATCTTTGAGGTCCCTTCCAATCCTAACCGTTCTATGATTCTATGATTCTAAGAGTAGGACTAAACAAATACATGAAATAGGACGGAACTTGAAAATTAAAGTGAACTTGAAAAACTAGTAAAAATCAATAATGCTGTAATGAAAGATGTTAAAACTTGGGGAAAATACTTGCAGCATGTTACGCTGTGTCTGTTTTCAACTGGTGATTCTTCAGTTATATACTTGCATTAATCTTATGATGACGCCTTTGTTTGTCTTTTTTCTTCTTTGAAACTGCTTGTACATTCACCAAGTAAGAGTCTCAGATATAAAATGGAAGTGAAGCTATAGCTTGCACGGTAACAGGCTTCCTAAACCTGTGCAAGAGCACAGAAGGCATGATAACATTCAAAATATGTCACCCTGTGTTTTTCCACATGAAGCATTTATCTATGTCTAGAAGAGATTATTTACAGTCTTCTTAACTACACTAGAGGCCAATTTTACACAGAACAAGTGACTCTTGCTAGTTCAATTCATTTTCATAGTTCTAGCTTCATAGCTATTGCAGTCTTCGGCTACATTGCCGTGGGTTAGGTAGCTCCGGCAACCAAACCCTACACAGTCGCTCACTCCCCCACCCCCAGGGATGAGGGAGAGAATCAAAGAAGAAAAAGAAAAGAGACCCATAGGTTGAGACAAGAACAAGTTACTACTACCGCTACCAATATATATATGTATGGATATGTACAAGGACAAACATATACAAACAAGTGATGTACAGTGTAATTGCTCACCACCCCTTGACCGAGGCCCATCTTGTCCCAAAGCTGCAATCCCGAAACAGATAGATCCCGATACCGCAATCCTGGATGAACGGGAGGCCCCAAGACAGGGAGCGAGAGAGACAGAGAAAGCACTCTGAGAGCCCGAAAATGAGAGTACTGGAAGGGCAAAAGCCCTTCTTTCCTGCTGACCCTCACTTTTGTACTGGGCATGACGCTGCATGATATGGAATACTAATTGGCCAGTTTGACCCTCAATCTTAAATCCAAGTACAAATCGTACGGGGAGTCGTGGACCCCTTGTCCCGGCCATGCTCCCCCCTTATCCTGTTGTGCTCCTGCACACTGGCAAGAACACAGCAAGCTGAAAAGTCCTTGAGACCTCAGTACCAGCTATAAACATCAGTGCACTATCAACATTCTTCTCAGAGCGAGCCTCTGAGTAAAACCAAAACATGGAACTCTTTTGGCTGCTAAAAAGAAGAGCTAACTCTGTCCCAGCTAAAACCAGGACATACACCTACCAAAACAGGAAGCAAAAAGCTGTCCAAACAAAATGTTCTAAAGCAGATACCTCCCATGGTGAGAGTTTGTGGGGAGTTGCCTTCATAGCTCCCATATAGGCACACCACAGTCAGTTCTCTTCCTGCTGTGTTCATAAGGGAGAAAATGTTAATAGGAGAAGTGGGATCATTTTAAAAAGTAGATACATAAGATGTGGTGTAAGTCAACACTAAAAGAATAATATTTTTAGTCACAAACATAGCAAAACTATTTGATGGGGTTAAAAGCAGAAATCACATTAACTAGTAGGCATGCCAAGAGGTGATGAAGCACTGGGGATTGGAAATTACAAGAAAATCCGTAGGACTTACAGTTCTGCTTGTGGAGCAGAAGGTCACTGAATGTAACAGCCTGAAGTGCTCAGGAGACAAAGCTGCCCATAAGCTGGCCGTGTCTATGAAAAGATCTGTGAAAGGATCTCATGAAAAGGTCTCATAAGAGACAGAATAGCCATCATGAAGTGCCCTATTGTGCCCATCAAATGCAAGAGTCTTTCCTTGCAATTACAGTCTTACTGCTATTCCAGCCCTCCCCATGGAGCAGAATCATAGGGAGAAAGTGTCGGATGTTAAAAAGTCTACTTCAGGTAAGAGGTGAGGCAAAGACGGCAAAAAATCACAAATGCATGCAAGTCTGTGACTTTTGATCAACCTCTTTAGCAGTTTCTAGAATTGCTACTTTTTTACAGATAGGAAAAATGTAATGAAGAATCATCATTTCCTCAGAAATGCCTTAACCATAGTAGCCATTTTACACTGAAGATATTTCATCTACTTTTGTATTTGCTCTTGCCATGTTCCTTAATGTGTTCCTGAAAAGCATTTAGTAGTATTTCACTGAGGATGAAATAAAAATCTGAATAGAGTAGTATCTGCATTACTTTTCCACCTCTGGAGACCCAGATTCAGGGTCTAATGGGATTTCTGCAGAAAACAGGTACAATATTTGACTACAATGATATTTCAGGTCATGATTAAACAACTTTTTTTGATGTTTTGCAACCTATTCAATATGCTCACTACTCTCTGTTCCATATTTTCATAATGTTGAAATCTTACTTTTAAGGATTTTATTAAACTAGTGCAACATACAACGTCAGACCGAAGTACAATACAATGACTTCGTCATAGATTTTCATCTCTAGAATGGACACACAAAGCAGCCTTTTCCTCCTTTTTTCTTGTGAGATTTAGAATGACTAAAATCCAAGTCATTAGCATTCAGGTTGTTTATGACATTACAAAATGATGAAAGTAGTTTGAAATGAGTAGTAGCTTAAAGTGTGAGACATTTTGTGAAATTATGCATCTGTTTCTTCACTGGAAAATTTGTATGCCAGCCAAGGCACAGCAAGGCAGAGAGACTGTGATTAAATCAGAGAAAATTTTATTACAGTGTCCAGTTCAGGGTCTCAGTACTCCAGGTAAGAAATTTTTAGCTTTCTCAATATGCATAAAATACACTTCAAAAATAAAAATAAAGTATAAAAACTCTACAATAAGATTTCCATACTTTCTTAAAATACCTTGAATTTGTAATTGACAGAGCTTAAAAGATATTTAGAAAATGACCATATCAATAACTAAATGATTATAAAACTCACAAGACAAATACTTACCTAAGTGTCCATAATAGCTTTTTTAAACACAAAAAGGTGACCATGCAACATAGAAGAAATACGTAGTAAGAGATCCTAGTCACAATCTTGATTAATTAAATACAGACTGCAGTCAAAGAGAGAGCCATTGCAAACTACCTGTAGAATGGTCTGAATTAAAACTGAAATGAACATGTAGTTGCCAGGCTGAGAGCAGTCGTAGCAGTTTGTCATCTTCTTGGGTCTTGGTTCAGAAATTGGTTCCCAATTAAGGGAAATATGCACATACTTAAATCTAATTTCAGAGCTGTGTCTGTATATACCTGAAATTAAACATGTGCTAAGTTAATGAACTTCAATATATCCTCAAGGGCAAGAGTCCAAAGACCTGTTTTGTTGATCAGATCCAGAGTTGCTTAGATACACTAGTTTTATTAAATATTGCCATTGGATTTTGTTCATCTCGTTTTCATTGCTATATCCACTATTTTTTACATACATTTCAAGTAATTTATTTTGAGGCAGTCATGCATCATGAAAATGCTGGTTTTGCTTCTGATTTTTGTGTGATCTCTGTAAAAATATTAACTAGCTGAACATTGGAAAATGCATAAATTGATATATTAAAATATATAAAAATAGAAGCAGTCCTTAAAGCAGGCTCTTATGATAAATGAAGACATATAGTAAATTTTACGAAGTGTTAGTAGAGACTTCTGGTTTTCTATCAGAAGTCCAAAGGGTATTATTTACTGCTGATAAAAACATATATACTACAGCTGTTTGGAAAAGAGCCTGGAAGGTTCATACAGATGGAGAGAAACATTAATCAATAAAGAGTGAAAGATACTGCTGCATTTTTTGTGTTGAGTGGCCAGAGGGAAATTAAAAGACTGAATTCAGTCATGTTCCCAAAGGACAGGTGACAGTATAAAAAAAATCCCCAAAATCATAATTCAGTCACATTAACTGAGCAAAGAGGTCAACGATAAACCATGCTCACATCCTCAGATAAGTGTTACATCCTATGAGGCAGATCCAACATGTTGCATGCTGTCACTCCATTATGTAGACCTCAAAAGGATTTGAGAGATGTGGTACTCAACTCTGGAATGACTGACAGTACAAATATCCACCTCCAGTAAAGACAGCTCACTTTGCTGAGTTGGTTATTTCCTAAGCATGGGTGTGGGGCGGTGCAGTGCCTCCAAGACTGGGATTCACAGTGGTCAAGATGATGAGTGCTGGAACTTGGAAAACAGATGAGAAACACCAGGTTGTGGCTGCAGTGGTATGTCCTGTATGAGCACAGGTGTCACTGTATGTCTCTGTTGAGACGGACACGACATACACAGGTTCAAGCAGTATTGATTTATTATATAATTAATTCCATCTACTCTTGCAGGTTCCAGCACACTTTTGTACTAATTCTAACAGTGCACGTGACAAAAACAATTAGGTAATTGGTTAGCTACAGCTGTTCACATGCCTTAGCCTAATACATGATTGGTGATCATGCGCTCTACATAACTCAAGCCAAATTCATTACATCAGACAATTAGTGCAAAAATACAGTCCAGTTTCTTATCATACAGTTCATCCTTATCTTACGGTTCTCTGGCTCTCCCAGCACCTGCAAGTTGTTTTCCACTTCTTCTGTTCAGGGAGTTTTCAGATCTGCAGGGGTACACAGCAATCTCTCCAAGGTCAGTTTCTTCACCTTCTGTCCTGGGATCCACAGACCAGCCGTAGTTCCCACACTCAGGCACCTGTGGGATGCTGCAAATCAAAGCCTGCTGTTTTTTTGTAACCTGGAGTACAAGAAACACAATAAGAGGGGTAGAGTCAGAGTGCCTTGCTGCTTCTTGCGTCATTTCTAAGTTGTAGATGATTTTTCTACAGAAAAATATATAAACATAGCAAATTCACCTCTTCATACCCAGCCAGTAGGCCACAGCTTCTTGTCTTCCCGGCTATGAACTCATGCAAATTTAGCAGGAGGTAAGTTCCCTGCAGTCTGCTGTCCTGGATACTCATGTCAGACATCAGAGCTATGGGCTCATCTCTTGTTAATCTGAGGTAGGTGGCTGTAAGAACTAAGGGAAAAGGTCTACCACCACTGCTTTTGTTTCCTGCATTACAGTGCAAGCTAGTTAAGACGCAAGATTTTAACTGGACTCTTCCAGAGTCTCAGACCCGTGGATAGCTGTTTTCATAGCCAGCTTTAGGCAAGTTTCTGTTTGTTTATTTCTTTTGGTTTAGGCAGTCAGTTCCATTAAGAATGAAATGCTTGACAGCATACATTGCAAGGAGGGTAGCTGTTGCTCACCAGCCTGGGCTGCAGCACCAAGGACGCTGTTGCATCCTCTGCAGCCAGGAGGAAATGGCCTGCCTCTTGTAGGCAGGATAGGTACCTTGAGTTGAGTAGTTAATTAGTCATTATCTTCAACTCAGTCCAGCTGGGTAAGAATGATTGGTGCCATAATTCCCCCTTTTAGTTTTACCATTTTTTGTTTTCACAAAGGCTTTATGGGTGAGCAGAGACCCAGCCCATTTATCCAACTCCAGCACACTTCCCTCCCGTGAATACCACATCGGGGCTTGCAGCTTTACCTTCTTCTCCAAAGGACTCTCACTCAAGCTCCCAGCTCCAGCTCTGGCTCCGTCTTTTTTGGCTCGGGCTCCTTTGGCTCGGGCTCTCGGCTCAGCGAGGGAGTCAGGGCTTCCCAGGGCCTCATCGATGTATCACGTCGGGGTCACCAGTTGTTGCTCACCAGCCTGGGCTGCAGCACCAAGGACACTGTTGCATCCTCCACAGCCAGGAGGAAATGGCCTGCCTCTTGTAGGCAGGATAGGTACCTTGAGTTGAGTAGTTAATTAGTCATTATCTTCAGCTCAGTCCAGCTGGGTAAGAATGATTGGTGCCATAGGTAGCTACCTGCCTTGGTAGCACCTTTCAGTGTTCAGAGAAGATTTGGGCTGTACTGCCCACTACTTAGCACATTTCAGCTATCTAACAGTTTAGACAAGTTTACCTGAAGTTATCTCCCATACTTAGACATTTACATATCACACTGTATATCTAAACTGCCTGTTAAATGTGTGTCTCAAAACCTCTGTGTCTGAGCCTCCACTTCTCCCCGCTGTTTTTACCTCATCTGCATCATAGCTGAGGTTTGTTTAGGTATGAGGAAACTACAAGACACTGGCTTTGCCTTCATGTTCGCATACAATGACACTGTCCTAGGACCTGTTGAAGCCTCACAGTTAATCCCTGAGGTCTCAAGACATACTGGGAACGACACTTCCCTTAGGGAATCGCTGCTGTGCACCTTTCCCCATACCAGTCTCAGACAGAAGGCAGCTAAAGCAAATTTACTTCACCCATGCACGGGACAATTCAACCTAAGATATGCAGTGTCCAAAAGGGCTTCACAGATGTTTCCTGAAAGTGGAAGATATTTTTTCTTCAGTGGTATAGGTGGATAGATGTTGTGCTTCAAGTCTCTGCAGGAATCCAGTTCTTTGGGCTTGGCGGGCAACATGCAGCTACCTTTAACTTAGGTTTTGATCTGTAAATGAAAAGTAAATTATGATGTAATCACTAGCAATAATGAGAGTTTAGTATCAGCTCTGATGTTTTTACGTTTATCTCCCTAGAACCAGTTAAAAAATTAGGACAGCATGTACCAGTGCCTCCCATTGTAGTACCATCTTCAACAAGTGAAAGACAAGAGGAAAAAAACAAGAGCTCTGTATCTCTTTTTGCAGAGCTATCACATTTGGTTCTTGGGTTCTGCAACATCCTCAAAATTGTCAGAATAAGTCTATAAAATTTGGAAGGAAATTGCCTAGATTTTTTTCTATTTTCCGTCTTCTTTTATCCCTGGTTGAAGAAGAGATTCACAGCACAATGCTTTCTGCATTTTTTACAAGCATCAACATAAGATCCATTGAAATGTGAAAATCAAATCAAGAGTGTGAAAATCTAATAATGGATTCAATTTTTCCATCTTTTTTTGGTGTTTATTCATTTTAATGGCTGGCCAGTCCCACTAATGGCCTCACCAATCTGTAGGGAAGGGGTGACACCAACAGCCCTGAGCAAAACAGCCTACAGATAAGCTGAGAGAGGAGAACAGGAGCAAGCTCAGCATTAACATTCCCTTCTTTCACAGTCATTATAAAGATGGTAACAAGAAGTGACACAACATAAATACGGTGTTTCCAGAGTGACAGAAATGTCAATGCAAAAATTCCTCACCCTTTCTCATTACATCAACATGGCAACCTCTGTTCTCTCATTCAGTACTTTCCTCTCCTTGTGAAAAATTCTCAATTCCTCTCTTCTCTTCTCTTCTCTTCTCTTCTCTTCTCTTCTCTTCTCTTCTCTTCTCTTCTCTTCTCTTCTCTTCTCTTCTCTTCTCTTCTCTTCTCTTCTCTTCTCCTCTCCTCTCCTCTCCTCTCCTCTCCTCTCCTCTCCTCTCCTCTCCTCTCCTCTCCTCTCCTCCTCTCTCTTCTCTTCTCTTCTCTTCTTCTTCTCTTCTCTTCTCTTCTCTTCTCTTCTCTTCTCTTCTCTTCTCTTCTCTTCTCTTCTCTTCCTCTTCCTCACAAAAGGCAGTCTTGTAATACGTAAGTTTTCTAGGCTCTTCCATTTTCATGGAAGCTACTTGAATGTGCCTGACCCCATTTTAATGTGGCATTGAATAGCATGGCATCAAGACCAGAAGAAAAAAAAAAAGGGCCAACATTGTACAATAAAAACCTTAATCATGTAGTTACAAGTTTAAAAAGGGTTTGAAAGTCTCATGCTTTGTCTTTCCCATTTCACATGTTCCTGCTGCTAAAAAAAAAATTCCCCGAGGTTCCTGCTGCATCTCTCCTATAAATGATTCTCTTTGATCAGAATCCAGTGCAAGCATGGCTTTTTTTCAGTCTTACAGAGGCAATGATTCCATATCACAGCATTGAAACTCTTGACAGCTCAGTGGGGGTGAGAAGAAGAAGCAGGATTATCTAAAAAAGAGAGAAAAAAGAGGAAGCAATTCAAAGTCAGGCCAAAGATGACAGGAGAATCAGGATAGCAGCTGTACAAAATCATACTTGATCTCTGCCAGAGATGTGGTATGTAAGGGTGAATGACAACTTCTAATTAAAATTGTGACTGATTACCATGTAAGAAATGACACAATTTGTTGAAGACCTGGAGTCGAAGACGAATTGCTTTTATTTGCAGAAAATGCTAATTTAAAGTTATGCGTGTTTAGAGGAACATCTGTGGCATAGTTTTGATAAAATTCACTCCATAATTAAATCTTTTTTTTTTTTTTTTACTAAAACTTTTAAATTGTCTTTTATCCAAGCACTGACTTTACATTACAGCAAATAAAGAGGAAGAAATACTGAAAACAAAATTTGGAAGACACCCTGACTGTAATTCAGCAGCCCTCATTTGAAATTCCAGGAATGAAGCAGCTTTAAAATACAGTATCTATTGTAATGTAACAGGTTCACAGATCTGCATCAACCAGCTCAGGATATTATTTTGCAGAGTTTTTGGATTGTTTAATTGTCATATGTGCATGTGAACTGGATTCATATCCCTTTTCAAAGGGACACATGAGTATGAGCATTATTCAACCACATGTGCTGACTCAGTTGAAAGCACATTTTGAACCTGGATTCACACTGACATTAGCCAGCTTATGCGCCATTTTCTCTTGAAAGCTGTCTCAAGTCATTATCCAAGTTGACATTTTTCAATACAGAAGACTAAAACATTGTTGCCTTCTGCTAGTTGTTTCACATTTCTCAGGCAGGGCAAACCTGCTGGGAAACTACCTGGTGGAGGGTTTTCTTAGCATGAAGTCTTTGGTTGGTCAGATGTTGGTTTGCCACTTGTTTCCAGAGTTGATTTCACATGGAAATTTGCAGGAACAGCAAGGAAAGGGTAGGACTGCCTGGATGTTGCCGTGTTCTCCCCTCAAGTTTCCATGGGCACAGTCCAGTATGGTGAAAGAAGGCCTGGGTAAAGCTCACATCACAGAATCATAGAATCATAGAATGGTTAGGGTTGGAAGGGACCTCAAACATCATCTAGTTCCAACCCCTCTGCCATGGGCAGGGAAATCCACCACTACACCAGGTTGCCCAAAGCCTCATCCAACCTGGCCTTGAACACCTTCAGGGATGGGGCATCCACAACTTCTCTGGGCAACCTGTTCCAGTACCTCACCACCCTCAACGTAAAGAATTTCTTTCTTATATCTAACCTAAATCTGCCCTCTTTCAGTTTAAAGCCATTGCTCCTTGTCCTATCACTACACTCCCTTGTAAAAAGTCCCTCTCCAGCTTTCCTGTAGGCCCCCTTCAGGTACTGGAAAGCTGCTATAAGGTCACCCCGGAGCCTTCTCTTCTCCACGCTGAACAGCCCCAACTCTCTCAGCCTGTCTTCATAGCAGAGGTGCTCCAGCCCTCGGATCATTTTCGTGGCCCTCCTCTGGACTTATTCCAGTAGCTCCATGTCCTTCTTGTGTTGGGGACTCCAGAGCTGAACACAGTATGAGAGACCACCTTCATGGTTACACAGCATGAATGATCTCTGAACACTGGCCCAACCCAAGCCTCTGTAAGCTTTTTTGGTTATATATGCAATTCTTAAGCCCCAACTGATACCAAGATGATACAGAAGATAAATTTAATTCTCCTTACTCCATCCTTTTCCCTACATTTGGTTAGCTAGACTTTCCATGCTGTTCCTGTGGCTCCAAGAAACGTTACATCCATCATACCAACCCTGTGCTTGTCAGGATAAATACAAGCAAATTCCAAGTAGTAGTGTCACCTAACCATGGAAATAAACATGAAGTCCCCTTTTAGAGTGAGTAATAGTTGTATACAGATCAATGCATGATGTTTTATACAATCAGTTTGAATCTGACTCTCATTTCTTTTTGTCAGAAGAAAGCATCCTGTGGATTTCAGTGAGATCTAGATCATTATTTCTTTTGCCATTTCATTGGTGTGACTGGTACCCCATGCTCCCAGCTGCTGGTAATGTTACGAAAATAAAGTGTTAATTGTAACTGTGATTTAGTGTTATCATCATTCTGCCAAGGATCCCTAAAAGAATCTGTCTGTCCCCTTAATGTTGGGTGACAACTGGACAACCCCATGAGTCACTTTGACCGTTTAGCAGGATGGGTATAGCACAGGCAGAGACTGAAACACTGAACTGAAGCTGATGCGGCACATAAGAGAGTTGAAAGGAAGACAGCTCGGCTGTTTATAGATTTACATTTCATATGGATCGGTGTTTTGGCTTTGAAAGGAAACCAATTACTTAACAGACTTTTTTTGTTGTTTTAGAGAATTTATTGGATTCTCTGATTAAAAAGAATCAGCATGTATGTTTCCATGACATTTTTTCATGTCAAAATATCTAAAATGTTTTTAATATTTTTAATAAAATTAGTATCTTAAAATACAGTCATTTAGATAAATATGTTCCAAATACCTTTCTTCACTGGCTTGCTCCAGAATTCAACTGATCTTTTACACTTAAATCCAAATTCTGAGATGTTAATTATCACATCTTCACATTATACAGGGTTATTTTATAGCTCTAGGCTATTGCCAGATGATTTTAGTTTTAAAAATGTGTGAGTGGAGAGCAAAGATATTGGATGTTTGTGTACATTATTGTTTATGTCTACAGTTAACTTTATAGAGCAGAAGGTAAAACTGTGTGCATTTCTTTTGCAACTCTTTTATACACTTTCCTTATGCAAATCACATTTTGGGAACAGGCAAACAACAGTCAAAGTCAAATTTTAAGCCTACATTCCTGTTTTCTTTTGAAATTACACATCATTATTATGAATTACTAATTAAGTTACATACATAAGCACCATCTCTTCCTGTGAGAATAAGGAAACATAAGATGAAGATAAAGTTCACTGGCAAACATGAACGCACTTCTGCCCAATGTTTATCTTTCTATCTAACTTAGGAAGCATCAACTTGGAACATTTAGAATCTTTTCTGTAAGAGATCTTGAGCACTGTTCTTAACTCACCAAGAAGATCTCCACTGCAATATATTATCCATGACACTGAAGCAAATTACAGACCAAAAGAAAAAAATCATTTAGAAAAGTGCCCAAAATAAAATAAAAATCCAGTCAGAAAAGTAATATGTATTTTCTTACATATAATTGAAATAATTGGTGGTTTCCATTACAGTCACTGGTGGAAAACAAACAAAGTAAGTTTGGGAATCCCTGGAATATAGAAGTGAATCACCAAATCCATTCCTTATATTTTACGGAGAACCAAGACTTCGTCCTAAACTGTGGTCATACAATCTCTTGTTAAAATTCCTCTTGGTGGGATTTGTACTTTCGAGTGAGATCAAATAATATATATTTTTATATCCATTTACTGTTGTGCCAACATCAGTATGAATTTATCTCACAACATTTAGGCACCTTCCTAAGGTGCCTGAATTAACAGCTAGGTCTTTGTTGACTCTCTTTTCTGGAGCTCAGAAGGGATTAATTACCCTCTGGGAATGCTTATCTCTGAGTTTCATAGGTACCAGAAAATATCTTTGAACCATTTTATTTAGCTGTAGAAGATTTTCTCACTTCCTTCTTGTACACTGGTGTACTTAGAAACAAAATTTTGTCTTTATTAACTTTCAGTTTTATTTTGCTAGGTTAAATCAAATTCTTCCAACTTCATTCCATGTAGAGGTTGATAATTGGTCAAGGGGCTGGAAAATAAAACTTATGAGGAGCGGCTGAGGGAGTTGGGGCTGTTTAGCCTGGAGAAGAGGAGGCTGAGGGGAGACCTGATTACGGCCTATAAATACTTGAGAAAAGATGGTGGGGAGGTGGGGGAAGGGCTCTTTACATTAGTGATGGGTGATAGGACAAGAGGAAATGGGCATAAGCTTAGTCAGGGGAGATTCAGGTTGGATGTTAGAAAGTATTTCTTCTCTGAAAGGGTTGTCAGCCACTGGAATAAGCTGCCCAGGGAGGTGGTTGAGTCCCCATCCGTGGATGTGTTTAAGAATAGGGTGGATGATCTACTTGAGGATATGGTTTAATGGGGATTAGGGATGGTTGGATTCGATGATCTATAAGGTCTTTTCCAACCTAGAAATCTATGAATTGAGCTGCTTTTCCTGCACCTATTTCAGCTGGAGTTCCTCTTTCTCAGATATGGGTGACTGGAAGAATATACAGTCTTGCAGATTAGTGCTCACCAGGGCCTTGTATATAGGTACTAATATTTCCCACTCTCTCTGTATCTGCATCTTTATATAGCAATGCCTTGCTGGTTTTGGACTTATTTTGAGATAATGTTATTTTTTGGAATTATGGAATGTCCCCGGGAATCTCCTTCATGCAGCATATAAAATTGACCTAAGTTCACTGCAAGTTTGATTGTGTTTATGATTTTACAGCTCTCATGTATTGGCCTGGTTTTTACTCTGAATGTATAAAAGCCAAACTGTAAGTGAAACCTACAGAGGAGAGGGCACATGAAATTAACTGACAGCTCTGCTAATTCAACCTGAATCCCAACTGCTGAGTTATACCCTTTTAAATCTCACCACCTATATAGAGGCTTCTGCAGTTGATTTAAGATACCAAACCTGCCTCACGTAGTCCCTACTTTTCAGTAAGTTTACACAGGTGCCATTGCTTAGTCCTGCATTTTTAACTTTGCCAAGCAGTTCTGGTAATGATGATGACAGCGCATACAAATACAGGTCTAACAGTCCAGTGTTTTGTTGAATACAGACGCTCTTGTGTTCTCTGCATCACACTGTTTGAGTAGATACTATATCGCTCTCAGAAGTAGAAAGCAGTGGAAATGCCATTTCCCAGTAGCCCCAGCAGAGATAGTTCGGAAAGCACACGGGGACAAACTCTACTCAATCCATTGACATAAGTTTTAGAGAAGACCTGCTCTTTAAAGATGACATGTTGTTTTGTTTATTGTTTAGCATTAGACTTGTTATAACACTTTAAAGCTTCAATTAAAGATCAAAAGGCATCACTGTGCAAACAGACATTATTTTAAAAAATAGTGAATATGTTTCTGGATAAATATTGAAAAGATTATTTTTAAAAGGATAATATTCTCTAAAAGCTGTAAAATATTCACTCTTCCAAGCATTATATGCTTCTTTTAAGCTTTCCCTGTATCATACATTTAAATAAAATATGTAAAGCTGACATTTTATGTCATCTCTCTATAAAATAGGGCAAACTCATAAACCAGTCTGAATGTAGACGATAACAATATATAACTTTGGTTCAGAGAGCACATACTCATAAATCCAAGTGCCTTTTGAAGTTCAATCCCTTATACTTGTCACAGCTGCCTTCTGCCCTTTCAGGATAGAGGTCTCTCCTAAGTTCTACGAAAATAAGAGCTGGTGGGAAGCACAGTTTGATAGCTACCATTTTGAATTACATAGCAAGAAGCTAGACTGTCTGAGCAAAGGTCATTGCCTTGTGAAAGCTAAGCTGAAGAGCACGATCTCCTTTTTGTAGCATCGTATCAGTCTGTGTCCAGATCAGAGGCAGAAAAAACCTCATCAGATCCACTCATGAATGAGCAGTGCCTTCAGTGGACAATGCTTTGAGTGTCATTATCCTGTTACAAGTTCCAATTTCATAGAACAGTGCCAACTTATTTCAGGTTTCTCAAGCATATTTTTCTGATTGGTCTCAAGTTTTTGCTCCTTTTGTTCCCATTGATGGAGAGGATCCTTCATGAGAGGAAGGATACAGTAAACCATGCAGCCCACGGTCAGACTTGAAAATGGGGAATGTGAGATGGTGGAGGCTGATGACACAACAGCATCAACTACGGATACCCTCTGAGGAAGTCAGACATTAATCCATTACACAGACACAACACACATCCAGACCATGCAATTAACAAGTTGCCTGACTGAATACTGCTGTGGCAGAAAGAATTGTAGAATCATAAAATCATAGAACAGCTTGGGTTTGAAGGGCCTCAAAGATCATCTAGTTCCAACACCCCTGCCATGGGCAGGGACACCCTCCACTACACCAGGTTGCCCAAAGCCTCATCTAACCTGGCCTTGAACACTTCCAGGGATGGGGCATCTACAACTTCTCTAGGCAACCTGTTCTAGTGTCTCACCACCCTCTGAGTGAAAAATTTCTTTCTTATATCTAATCTAAATCTCCCCTCTTTCAGTTCAAAGCCATTGCCCCTTGTCCTATCATTACACTCCCTTGTAAAAAGTCCCTCTCCAGTTTTCCTGTAGGCCCCCTTTAAGTACTGGAAGGCTGCGATAAGATCACCCCAGAGCCTTCTCTTCTCCAGGCTGAACAGCCCCAACTCTCTCAGCTTGTCTTCATAGCAGAGGTGCTCCAGCTCTTGGATCATCTTCGTGGCTCTCCTCTGAACTCACTCCAGCAGCTCCATGTCCTTCTTGTGTTGGGGACTGCAGAGCTGAACACAGTATTCCAAGTGGGGTCTCACGAGAGCAGAGTAGAGGGGCAGAATCACCTCCCTCGACCTGCTGGCCACGCTTCTTTTGATACAGCCCAGGATACGGTTGGCTTTCTGGGCTGCCAGCGCACATTGCCGGCTCATGTTGAGCTTCTCATCCACCAGCACTCCCAAGTCCTTTTCCTCAGGGCTGCTCTCAAACCATTCTCTACTCAGCCTGTACTTGTGCTTGGGATTGCCCCGACCCACGTGCAGGACCTTGCACTTGGCCTTGTTGAACTTCATGAGGTTCTCACAGGCCCATCTCTCCAGCCTGTCAAGGTCCCTCTGGATGGCATCCCTTACCTCCAGAGTGTCCACAACAGCACACAACTTGGTGTCATCTGCAAACTTGCTGAGAGTGTGCTTGATCCCACTGTCCATGTCTCCAACAAAGATGTTAAATAGCACTGGTCCCAGTACTGACCCCTGAGGAACACCACTCATCACTGGTCTCCAACATCGAACTGTTGACCACAACTCTTTGAGTGCGACCATCCAGCCAATTCCTTATCCACCGAGTGGCCCATCCGTCAAATCCATGTCTTTCCAGTTTAGAGACAAGGACGTCGTGTGGGACAGTATCAAATGCTTTGGATAAGTCCAGGTAGATGATGTCAGTTGCTCTTCCCCTATCCATCAATGCTGTAACCTCATCATAGAAGGCCACCAAATTAATCAGGCAGGATTTGTCCTTAGTGAAGCCATGTTGACTGTCACCAATCACCTCCTTATTTTCTATGTGCCTTAGCATAGTCGCCAGGAGGATCTGCTCCATGATCTTGCCGGGCACAGAGGTGAGACTGACTGGCCTGTAGTTCCCTGGGTCTTCTTTTTTTCCTTTTTTAAAGATGGGGACTATGTTTCCCCTTTTCCAGTCAGTGGGAACTTCACCAGACTGCCATGACTTCTGAAATATGATGGATAGCGGTTTAGGAGAACAATCTCCAGAACAGAGTATGAATGGCTGCCATCTATTAGTGTCACTGTTAGGGACTGCCAGGATCCATTTTGATCATTAATATCTTGCAAGTAGTTTAGACATGAACAAGGATTATTTTGACATCCTCCCTGGTCCCAGATAGCACTTTGCACCTGAAACAGTCCTGAAGAGGCCCACCAAGAGGTGAGGTTAGGCAGCAGCTACATATCCAAAACAGTGATGGGAAAATACCCTAAATGTTGTTAAGAAATATTATCGCTCTAAATGACCATGCAAAAGGGTTTTCTACTCCTTGATTCAGAACTGCTCTGTAGTTTGTGTCCTCTATAGCAGTGGAGGTAAGGGAGAATCTCCTTTAGTTCAAGTGCTCAGGACACTAGTAAAGAACTTCAGCTGTTGCAAACTAAAGTAACTGGAAAATACCACTTTGCAGCAAAATCTCAGTATGTGCAAGGCAAACAGAAAGGTTTTCAGTGAGATATCCAGCTGGTAAAATCTGGAGTGCCTCCTGTGGCCTGTGCTCCCAGCCAGTGTAAATCAAACACTGTTGTCAGCAGAGGTGAATCAGTTTCCACAAGTTGAGAGTCTGGTACAAAGACTTAAGTAATGCAGTATTGATTTTCACTAACTGATGACTTCCAATTACAGGTTTTCAGACCATAAGAAGTTAGAGTCTTTCTAATTATTATTGTTATAACAATAACAGACTGCACATGGCAGTGATAACCTGGGAACCTCAGTACATTCTGAATTGCTGTCGTGTATATTAGAACTGGATTACATTTGTTTCTGAGGTCTGTTTTCACTCAGGCCTTTAGGTTTTAAAAAGAATCTATGCTAAATGCAAAATTAAGGTAATGATATTATTTGAGAACAGCCCTGAGGAGAAGGACTTGGGAGTCTGGCTGAGAAGAAGCTCAACGTGAGCCTTCAGTGCGCACGGAGGGGGTCCAGAGAAGGGCCATGAAGATCAGAGGGCTGGAACACGTCTCCTGTGAAGACAGGCAGAGATAGTTGGGGTTGTTCAAACTGGAGAAGAGAAGGCTCCATGGTGATCTTATAGAAGTCTTCCGATACCTGAAGGGGGTCTACAAGAAATCTGGAGAGGGACTTTTGACAAGGGCATGTAGTGATAGGACAAGGGGCAGTGGCTTTAAACTGAAAGAGGGGAAATTCAGATTAGATCTAAAGAAGAAATTCTTCACTCTGAGGGTGGTGAGGCACTGGAATAGGTTGCCCAGAGAAGTTGTAGATGTCCCATCCCTGGAAGTGTTCAAGGCCAGGTTGGACGAGGCTTTGAGCAACCTGGTGTAGTGGAGGGTGTCCCTGCCCGTGGCGGGCAGGTTTAGAACTACGTGATCTTTAAAGTCCCTTCCAACCCAAACTATTCTGTGATTCTATGATTCTTCTTAGATTGGAAAGCCAAGCTAATTAACAGTTTTAAAGAATTTTGACATGTCCAGATAGGAGACGGGTACAACCAGAATGTATCTTTGCTTTCTCTAGCATGGTCCAGCCCCATAATTCATAATTATTCCAACATGCACATTATCAAAACCACATGTTTTATTTTTGTCCATTTTTATGTCTTTGGTTTAAGTTTTATAAACATTCTAATAGGTCATTCTAACTTTAAGGATCTAACAGGGGTGGTAAATCTTTAAATCAAATTGACTATATCAGGGAAAAATATACAGGTGAGAAAGTATCAGTTACAGCAAATATAGGATACAGATGTTTATAAAGAAAAAGGAGAAAGGCAAATATTTAAAGAGAGTTTAGCTCATACTATGTTTATGACTCTTAGAAAAATTCAAACACTTCAGCTAGAGATTTGCTCTGTAAGGTACTTGATTTTAACAAATCAAGTTAAAAATTAACAAACTTAACAACAGAATGACAAGTAAACAATTGTTGCAAAGCCACCAAACATTATTTCCAAATTAGCATTTTGTTAATAGCACTAGCTTAAGGAATAAGACAAAAAAGAAGCCATGAATGAATGTCTTCTGGGAATATGAGGAGAATATTAGTTTATGTAGAAAGCAAAACTAGATTTTATTATGTCAATGAAAAAAGCCTTAGATTTAAAAATGACCCTCATATTCCAGCATCATAATCAATGGACCTTGATTTTAACTACAATCTGGAGCGTTTCATGGGGAAAAAGAAATCTCTTTCCCCCTTTAACATTGCTACTAAAATTAAGGCATATTACCCTGGCCATGCTGATTATGGCCCTACTAGAGTCATTATCAATAGTTACATTCCTAAGCATAATAGTACAGAGTTTGGCAAAGATCAGCTGCTAACAAATATGACACAGGCTAATGTACTTCATCCAACAAATAGTTTTCAGGAAATCCCAAAACTGCAATGTCATTGGTGGCTGTGTACACGCATAGATGAAAGACAGACAGACGTTCTTGTTTTTCTGCACTTCTCTGAAACACTGCAATTCATAAGAACCACAACATATTGCAATCTCACCTATAAGAGGTGTTCCACAGGAGCGTGCATATGTTCCAAAGGAAAGTGCTGAAAGAGAATTTCTTAAAAAGTACACATTTAGTGAAAAGCGATAAGAAGTGGCACTTCTGTGACTGCCTGCATGTAATCCTGCAATGGCCTGCTGTCTTTCCAGCCTTAGTCAGAATCCGTATGCAGCTACAAGGGAAAATGTTGCAGAGGTCGTGGATTTAAGTGTTACCTACATAGTGTTACCTGTCCTTCACCGCATATGACCGAATTATCACCACCAATGTAGCTCAGAGCTGGAGCCTATTCAACTTGTGGGTGGAGTTGAAGCAGAACCAGAATGAAAGATGATGTGCTCTTTGGCAAGAAAATACTGTGATACAATCTCTAGGCTAACTCAACAACTAGCATTCATGAATAGGACTTCTTACCAATGTCAGCTGGTTAGAAGAAACTGATTTATGTTGCCAAACAAGGCCTTAGTATCATACATTCACACTATCTACTTTGGAATATAGATGTATAACCAGGGAGAAAACCTTCCAGACTCTGCAATTTCCGTCTGGCCCAGAGCTCTCTCCTCTGGAGTGCTGGCTACAGTTAAAACACTACATGTTATTGACACAGTATACTGCTTGCCTAAAGCAATCAAATTAGATTCATGGTCTCCATCCTTATCTTCAAGGCCCACAGTATCCCAGAGGTACCATTCAAACACCAGGTACTCAGTATTTTTATCATAATATATATATAAAATGCATGTATGCTTATAAACAAAATTCAGAACAAACCTCTGTTCACAGCCTGATTAAAAGAGAAAGGAGGTGAATATAGTGAATTTATTTAATGCTGTCTTTATAAGCAACCAGATAGTCTGCTGAACACTGTAAAGCCTATGTAAAACAAATTATTTTTACTACAAGACTGGCTTCACAAACATTTGAAAAGGATATGGTCCCTTAAGGTTTCCTTACAAACCTGGTAATAGCAGGGCATCTTGTCATATTCCTATGCACTCCTCTTGTAAAAATTATTTTGTAATTCTTGAAAGAAACAAAGAAAATCAATCTAAGATGAGAATTTGACTACTGTTGATGGTAGAATACAACCTCATTTTACAAAGATGCTTTAGAAATGTGAAAAAAAGTAAAGTCTCTAGTACAATGATTAATATACCAACTATTAAAGGAAGCATAGAGTAATTAATGAGTCAGGAAAGAGCTTCCATAATGGAAAGGGACAATAATGACTACATCTGTTCTACAGGAAAGATGTTGTAACTAACTCACTGAAGCTTAAAGTTCCTGAATTTGTTTTGTTTGTTTGTTTGTTTATTTTCATACAAAGTGTCATTTATATGAAGTCACACATTCAGTACTGCTTCATAAAAATTTCCTGCAATGCAACACTTTTATTTTCAAGCATGGCTCACACTAGGTACACTGGGTAACAGTAAAGAAGATTCTACATTATTTCTTATTCAAAGCTTTAATAGGTCTAATGCAGCTATCTTTTAATAGAAAATGGTTTCTCTACAACTCAGCACCTAGGGTGTCATGTTGAGAAAGAGATTAGAAATGGAGATGTAAATCAAAGCCCCTGAAATATGCGAGCATCCATGAATAATAATAATAATAAAAAGTGTATGACACCTGGGATGTTAGACTCTCCTCTCGCAGGTTAAAGATTGACTAATAGGGTGGATTCCTTCTGCAGTTAACAGAAAGAGGTACTGTTCTTGCAGACTAGGAGAACTTGTCATCCCTCTGTAGGTCGTCTGAGGCATCTATTCCATTGATACATGGACTGTAGGTGCTCAATAGGCAGCATCCCTATCGCTGAGGTTCCAGCACTTACATTTCACTGAGGCAATAACAAAGTTAGGCAGCTAAATTAAGACTGATTGGATTCTACCATCAGATGGTAGAGAAACAGTAGTTTACACTGACAGCATTTCATTTTTTCCATGAGGCTAGATAAACTCTATGGCCTCCAGAATCAGCTTGGCTTGCATAAGTGCTTATTCCTTAAGTTTATGCCATTTTAAAAATCTGAACTAAGATCTAATGGAAGTTATGGTTAGAAAACAGGTAAGTGTAAATCCGTCCCTCACTGACATACAGTTCTTCCTGGATTTCTCATCCACCATTATAGCATCACTACCTGATGCAATAGTAGCTGGATCTGAGAGGGACTGTTACCATCAGCTCTATACAGCTCAGTCTTATGCATTAGGATAAAAGATGCAAGAAAACATAGAGGCAAAATTTCTCATTGAAAACACTATAATGATATGTACATTTAACTAATACGTTTAAAGTGATTTATCATGGACTTCAGTAGGATTACTATGTCCAAAGCTACTGTGATATCTTAAATGGGAAGTGAGTGACAGCAATTTCATATGACATGCATACAACTACTAGATGACTATATATAAAACATGAATTAGTGTTCCGCTGATTGAAGACCTTCTCTAAAATTAAGGCCGCAACAGATTTTCTCCAGTTGTATTTCTGTTATTCTGAACAGATCTCTGTTTCAGAGATAGGCACCCTCACTGGCTCCAGGAGCTGCATGCTGAGCATCTCATACAGTCGAGTGCCACAAAGCCATAAATACCACGTGGCCAGGGAGATGAAACATGATGTGGGCCAGGAGCACTTTACAAATGGTAAATAACTAGCTTTCCGCAGGGATCCTGCCATTCAAATTATAGGCCAGGGACAGTGTAGGCATGAGTGGTGGAGCAAGCCGATCATGCCAGCCCAAATAACCTCTGCTTGCTCCCTTTTCACAGCCAGGCAGCCCCTGTACCTACTGTCCTGTCAACACATGTGGCATAGCTTTAGACATTTAATCATAGGTTTCCATGTTGCTCAAAATCCATGGCTTGGTCATTGTTGCTTTTTTTTTTTTTTTTTTTTACTTTCTTTTCTTAATGCAGAAAGATCTACTGAGTATTGCTTTGTAGCTTGACAGTATCAGCAGTCACAGTATAACCAATGATCTGCCCCAGGGTGTGACGGTTCAGCCATTTTTGTAGTCTGAGGGTCTCTATTAGCACCAGGACGTGACAATGATTAGGAGATCAAAGCCCAACAGTGTAAAAGAAAATATCTCTCTTGTACCGCCAAAGGTAACAGGTATGGAATTACCATGCATATTTTTTTGTCATCCTGATGCTTTCCCTCTGTAAATAATTATATCTCCTGTTCACTTATTCATACCTTTTAAAAATTCACTGTTTTATTTATTATCTTTGAATTTATTTGCATGCACTGTGCTCTCTCATCAACTCAAATGCTAATAAAGATTCTGTTTACCATTTGCAATAATAATCATATTTTCATTCTTCCATCTTTATTGTAGAGCCTGCTTTGTCTACTAGATTATACATATAATTCTCCTCTAGGTTTACTAGCAAGAAACTATAGTATGATGAAAATAATGTTTATGAAATGTAATTTTCACTCTTTATGTTAAGCAAAGTCAGTCACACTAAGTAATATGCATTTTAGGGGATTTATTAGATACCAAGAATGCTATTCATGACTGAGGATTCCCCACTGATGAGGTGTGAAAGATTGTTTTGTATCATTTGCAGAACGCCCATGTCTAGGACCGGGATCTCATTTCTGCTGTGTCTAACATCATTTAAATTACAGTGAAGAAAGAAAAGAAGTGATGGTTCATGCAGAGGAACGGGACCAGGTGATGACTGATTTATTATGATAATGTTGGGGATTTGACTTGACTGTGATGTTATAAAACATATTATTGGTGGAAAAGTGGTAGGCATTAATGTACTTTATTTGTCTGTTACATGCAATGAGATCGGCAGCGCATTTTCTGTGTTGAACAATAATGCTTCCTTCAACTGAAGGGGTCTCCATCGCCATTTCAGTTAGACATGCCAATATATTTTGACTTTAAAGCTTGTGTGGTGAGCTGGTTATACAGACAGCAAAAATGATGACATTGAGCTGAAAATTCATCTTCTTTTCATAATAATTGTATATTTCTGTGAAATAATATAGAGGATCAGAAGGTGCTCGTCTGTCTGACCTTGAACTGGCAGTAAGTACTGGGAAGCTTGTTATTGGGTTTCGTCATTCTCTGGCCTGTGGGAATGTGTCTTCTTTACTCTGCCTCTTGTAGAAAACCTAAATAGGCTTTGGCTATTCAGGCCATGTTTATGGTGGGTGTAGTGGGTAGAAATTTCAGTTGATGTTTAAAATACAAAAGCATAAAGATTTCACATAGATAATATCTTGATAAAGCTGGAATTATAAAAACAATGCCCTCATATAGAAAATAAATATTTATTCTTTACTTCCCAGAGTGTTTTGTAGGTGGAGGAAAAGGGTGAAGGGGTCTGTTTTCCAGGTATAAAAGTCACCCTCTTCCTAAAAGAATGGTTGTTCTTATCTTCTCCAAAACGAGACAAAAGTAGCTGAAGAATGAACAAAAGAAGTAGGAGCTAACAGACCATTGCCAGGGTCAGAGGAGTTCCTAAAGGGGCGCACAAAGAAGTATAAATATATGACCTGTGTGTTATCTTGGAACTTACAATGTGCCTGCATCCACCCACATGCACAGGAATATGCAACACTTGATGCATGTTTTCAGAATTACCATTGGTTAAAATTCCCAAGCTTGCTTTGAGAAATGCAGCTACTAATACTGGCTACGAGAAAGATGTGACCATTGGTGTCGATAGAAATAGGAGCAGTTCCCTCCTCTGTGATAGGCTTCATGTACGTTCAGGGGGCCTCTTTCCTACCCTAACACACATCCTTCGCATCTCCCTCCAAACAGGATCCCAGCTCCACCTCCCTACTTATCTCCACCCTCTCAGTATCTTGGTTGTCTTGCACTACTGCCCTGCTATGTATCCCTCCATTAGGGTGCAAATACACTTTTCTCAGCCCTAAAACTGGTGGAAATATAGGTAGCAAGAAAAATGGGCTAACAGAAAGACATGGGATGGTATAAAGCAAGACACAGATGATAAAGCTTGTGAGCACTCAGGCAACACCAGCTCTAACACCCTTCTACCCACCCACTCACTCACTCGTCAGCGGGGTAAGGTTAGTCATCCTGCAAGGGCTTATGTTAATGATTCCTAATTCCCATCACCTGCATCTCACTTAGGAATTTGCACAACATGCAGGATATGAAGCACCATATGCCCTTGGGCAGAACAGAAGGATGGTTAATTTCATGAATCAGAGGGAAGTTTTGGAACATACTCAAATGTCTACCTTTCCTGAAATAGAGACATTTTGAAAACATCATGGATAATTTAAGAGGGAAAAAAAAAAAAAAGACTTTTAAAACAAGAAAATTGTTCTGGAAAGGACAGCAGTCAGCACTGAAAGCCTTGATTCAGTCTCCCGGCATGGCTGGGGGAGTACAACAGTCCTGAGGTGTTACCGTGTAAAATGAACAGAAGAAAGCAAGTGAAGGATGCTTTTACTCTAATTTACGACCAATACCTAGCCCCAGAGGCCTTGATTCCTAAATTCCACCTAAGCCTTGGTACCTCTTGCTGGCTCTAGGCTTTCAGAGGCATACAGCCAATAGGAAATGCTAGGCTCAGAGACTTAAGTGGAATTTAGGCTGGGGGAAAATTGGCTGAAGTATGGTTTTCATAGATTTAGCTTTCCTTGATATTAAGATAACTTTAAAAATATATCTGCTTGGGCATTTAGAATAATGTTTCTCAAGTTTCTCTATGGCTGACTCAAAAATATTTTCAATCCTTTTCATTTATTATAGAAGTCAGGCAATATCAGTGATAATAATGACAAAGCCATATAACTTATTTGTGTGTGAAAGATACCTTCAAGTAACAGGAAATAAAGGGATAGATTGTTTTTGATTTAACTTTTAATAATATTTCAATGTGTAATAGAAGTTTCCAGGTGATTTTTATTAATTTACAACCAGGCTGCTGAAAAACCTTGGTCAATAACAAATTATTAAAAGTTATTTGCAATGTACGCAACTACTAGATGTCTTGGCTCTGGGAGTCTGCTGAATGATTCGTTTCAGCTTGTCCAGTGTACTGTAGTTTTGAACATTTGAAAAGAAGTACCCCTCCAGTACCACTCTGATTCCACTGCCTCTCTAATTTAATGGACAGTACAACTGTGAAGAATTTGCAGATGACATTTTGACTGCCAATTTTGTGAATTCAAAAATCGAAAAACTTTGAAAATTGTGCTAGGTTAATGTGATGGGGTTTTGGTAGCAGGGGAGGAGCTGCAGAGATAGCCCTGCTAAGCAGCTGCAAAAAAAAACCACAACCTTTCCCGGCTCCAAAACCAGTCAGATCAGTCTCTGGCCAGGTTGGACCCCCCATCTCCCTCGGGCCAGGGTCGAGCCAATGGGTGCCTCTGCAAATGCCCTATTTAAGATGGGGACAAAGGAGCCCAAACCGAGGCTAGACCTACACTAAAGAGAGAGGAGGTGGGGGCTGGCCCCTCGGCCTCCTGGGCGGGAGGCTGCCCACTCTGGGCTGGTGCCACCTGACTGGAGATGGCTGTAGTGGCACAGCTTAGAGAGCTCCGAAGTGTCTTGATTCTGGGGTGGCCAGTGGGTGGAGTTTGTCCTGCTGGGGCTGCCGAGGTTTATCACACCCAGCGTGTCTGCAGCAGAGAGAGGACTGAGATCTGAGAGGAACGGCCACACAGACACCAGGTCAGTGAAGATGGAGCAGGAGGAGGTGTGCTGGAGCTGAGATTCCCCTGCAGCCTGTGGTGAGACGGCAGCCTCCCCCCTGCTGCCTGTGGAGATTAATGATAGAGCAGAGATCTACCCACAGCCCATGGAGAACCCCACACTGGAGCAGAGATGCCTGTGTCTGAAGGAGGTTGTAGACAACGGTCTCTGCTGCTGGAGACTTTTGATGAGGTGGAGAGGCATCTGAAGCCCATGGAGAACCCCATATCAGAGCAGGTGGCGGCTCTCTAAGAAGCTGTGACTCTGTGGTGAAGAAGCCCACGCTGGAGCAATCTGATGGGTAAGGATTGCATCCTGCGGGAAGGACTCACGTTGGAGAGGTCTGTGGACTGTGTCATGAGGAAGGAATCCATTGGAGCAGGAGAAATAGCTAATAAGCATTTATGTTTGACGTAACACAGAGATTTGAAAAATCCTTGTGTTAAAAACAGATTTGTCTTTCTTTTAGATATGAGAAAATTTTGTAGCTCTAGAGACCAGTCTACCTGGATTGCACCTCTGCTTATTTGCATGAAGAACCGGCCAAATATTTGCCATCCTTTTCGAGGGCTATTAATTGTTCCTTGTTTTTTGGTGAGTTTGTCAGTAAGATCAATTACTGGAATACAGTCACATTTCAGTATGACTTTAAATGCTAATTTTTAATATGAAATAGTAAACTTGCTGATGAGTAATTTTTCCTTCCAAAGAGGTTTAATTATTTAGCCTCCCCATTCTCTTTGATTGATGCATACGCCTTTTATTGGCTACCGTGACAATGAAGAAATTCAGAATCGGATGTGAATAAAAACTATCTATTCCCTCAGGTATATAACTTTTCTCTAAGTTTACTTTGAAGTAGCTGAAGCAGCAGCAGGAGTCTGCTGAACTACTTCAGCCAATTGCAGAAGTATTTTATTAGTAAGTATAATTTCATTGAATTGTAGGGAATATCTGCTAAATTGTTGTAGAATTCTCTGTCCTCCTTCTGGAGTTGTTTTTAACTGCCTGTGTTGATCACTGCATTATTTCCCATAAAGTTTAAAATGGGCAGAGTAACATATAAGCTGTTGCTGTTGTGTGCGTTGGTGAAAAACTGGGCTGAGCAGGGCTGAGTTCATTCTTCCTGTTCAGGATGGCTTCCATTTTCAGAGGCTGATCTCCTAACTCCAGATCCAGCTTTTCTTTGAGCAAAACCTTTTGGTGTGTGTGATGTACTGTGAGAACTTTAGAAACTTGAGACGATCTATTATATTGTAATGCAGGAGTTTCCTCCCTTCCAGAGCGTATAGAGTGCCAAGACTTTCATCTTGCTTGATGAAATACGTCGAGGTCTTCTCTGGTTGAGTTAGTGGGAAGTGAGTCCTGGGCACCTTCAAATGTTCAGTGAAGCAAACAAAACACAAGTAACTTGTTAAATGAATAACAACTTTCAGTTTTTGTCATTCTGGTACTGCACATCAAGTCATCTAAAATTTCTATCCATAGTGGTGCCAGGAGCTATAACACCGGGAAGATCCTGCTAAGCGTGATGTCTGAACCATTTACATTTATTGGCATCACAGATTTAAGCCCTTCCACCTTTATTCCTGCCCTTTCTATTTCTGAACAGGACACGTCAAATTTCATGTAATTCCATATGTAGGAAGTGTTCAGTTGAGATCTTAAACCCTAAATCCAACCATCTCAGCATGATAAGATGAGGCAAGAGCTTTCTCAGCTTTAGTTTTCATGGTTAAAGTGGGATAATAGATGAGTTTTTGTGGTCAGGTACAGCTGCAAGGAAGAGGGTTTAATTTCACATGATACTGGTTGTGTTCAGTTTATCCTGAAGCATTTTGCAGAGCGTCACACTTTTGTGCAGTGCAATGCCACGTGTGAAGGTGAACATGGAAGCTCCGTAAAAGCTGGTAATTACTCTTAGTTTAGCCCTAGAAATGTCTGGATTATGCACAATCCCGAATGCTTTCATTTCTAAAGCACATTCAGAGCTCTAAAGCAGCTGAATCTCCCAGTTTGCAAGTAGTCCTTTTGCCTGTTTGAGCTCCGGGGCCATAAATTGCACTTACCAAACAACAATACAGGGTAGAGTGATAGATGTTGGCTCACACCTAAAGAGTCATCCAGGCAATGGAATGCATAGAATAATCCATGTATTTCTCCCTGTCACCTTGTGGCATTACATGCCAGGAGACTGTTGTCAACCCAACAAAATAAAATAATCCTTAAATGATCAATTTTCTCTGCTTAGCACTTCATTCACAGGTTTTAAATGACGCCCTACTTCACAACAAGTTGCAAAGAGAATTTTTCTGAAGGGCTGTATCTGTACCAGGAATGTTAAGAAAAACATTAGATTCTTGAATGTTTCAGCTCCCCTTTGACTCATAAGTTGACATTCATAAGAAAAGCTAATGTAGAGTGGTTTACACTATTGTACTAAGAGATATTGCTTGTCAAAACTGAAAAATTCCAGTTGAGATGTTGTTTTAGGATGAATTTCTCCTTTTGACAAAAATCTGTTTTATTTTGTCAAATCTTTCTGTTTAGACATTTTCACATGGAATATTTTTTTTTTTCTGTTTCAGATTACTTTTTCTCTCAAATATGTAACTTACTGTGAAACAAAAATAATTTTCAAAAGCTCAAATAAATTATTTAGATACTATAAAAAAATAAATGCAATGAATGATGCAGACTGCAGGGAGGGGTTAATCTGCTAAGATTGCCCTCTTTTCGAGATTTTTGCTTTCTTTTTGTGTGCTGAAAAAATCTTTCTTCCCATCTCTGCTTATTTGGAAATGAACTCATATGAACAAACATGCAGACAGCAGCTCAGTAACTGGAATTTGCAAACAGTTTGTGCTGCAAGAAACGTTATTTTTAACGCACTAAAAATGCCATCTCGGTCCTACTGTTTTGCTTTCATTTCTTTATGTGTCAGAACTCAGCCAGTTTCTATGTTGCTGACAGATTACTTGGTAAGACTAATATATAATGATGCTTATTAAAAGTGTGTCTTTGCCACCAGATCAAGTTCTAATGCTGTATTTAAAGTGTCAAGCCTCTTTTCATAGGTTACAGTGAGCTAGACAATTTCCTACAGTCTCCACTGGAATCTTATAATGAAGGCTATTGACATGCCTGATGGATCTACAGAACAGTTGTTTTCCCTGCAAAATAATAGATGTCTGCAGTGTGCTTGAAGTGTTTTGCACTTAGACTCATAACACGGTGCCAGGATTTTCCCATTCATTCCCATTTCACAGGCTGGAAGTAACACTGAAGGACTGGATTTCCCACAGAGATGAAAGCTGATTTAAGTGTGTCACCCACCCTTATGTGAACAACTCTCCCTACTGCCATCTCAACAAAAACACCTTCCAGAAGAAAGATCCAGCCGTAGTGGTGTTCTTTATTCTCTTTAGATGTCACACAATGAAGTCAGATAAAGGACTGTAAAGAAAAATGTCTGGCTTTAGGAAGAAATGGCTTCAACTGAGGCAGCCTCTCAAGACTGAGTTCCTCAAAACCAGATGCAGTTGGTAGTATTCCCAAATTC
Organism: Tauraco erythrolophus; assembly: GCF_009769465.1. Lineage (NCBI taxonomy): Eukaryota > Metazoa > Chordata > Aves > Musophagiformes > Musophagidae > Tauraco > Tauraco erythrolophus. Next base: position 126,932,605 of record NC_141465.1, on the reverse strand, counting down.
AATTTCTTCAGGAAGCCTATTTGTACGTTTCTTAAGAAGTTTGCTGACAAAACAGAACAACGTTAGATTAATTAAAGTTGTTCTGTATTCCAAGTTTTCCAGAAAAATCTAACCACAAATTCTACAGCAACACTTAACCTATAAAAGTAGTAAATATCTGATCATTTTGGGCTGAGAAGATCCCTAGATGTCTAAGCACAGGGCTGATCACAGTTCCCAAGTTTTGGCAGTCCTTACTGCTTTCTCAACTGTGTGACAGTAGAGCGCACTTGATGAAGAAGTATCAGATCTCCCTCTAAGTCCCCAGAGGGACAGATGCTTGCAGTAGGAAGTCTGAAAATGGCTGTTCTCCTTTCTGCTACTTCTTCTTTTGAGCTACATCTGTCAAATAGAAGGGACAGACAGCTCAGCTCATGAGGACTGTGATCTCAGAACCACTGCCCTGAGATATTATTTATTGTTCCTCAGGCAAAGGTGGTTTGCTAACCTAATTTATGTTTGTACCGAAGAAGACTAAGGTCTTGGGGCTGTCACCTCCACTTGCAGAATAATAGGCAATAACTGAGAGCTCACCATTATGGACATCTGAATCAAGATATAAGCACCTTTATGGATGTATTGCGTTTGCGTGGCAAGGATTTGGTAGCGGGGTGGCTACAGGGGTGGCTTCTGTGAGAAGTTTCTATTTCTGAAAGAACCAATGCCAGCTGGCTCCAAGATGGACCTGCCACTGGCCAAGGTTGAGCTCATCAGCAACGGTGGTAACGCCTCTGTGATAACATAGTTAAGAAGGTGGAAAAAAACAACTACATAATGGCAATTGCAACCAGAGAGAGGAGTGAGAATATGTAAGAGCAAAACCTCTGCAGACACCAAGGTCAGTTAAGAAGGAGGAGGAGGAGGTCCTCCAGGTGCCGGAACAGAGATTCCCCTGCAGTCCATGGTGCAGACCATGGTGAGGCAGGCTGTCCCACTGCAGCCTATGGAGGTTAATGGTGGAGCAGAGATCCACCTGCAGCCTGTGGAGGACCCCACGCTGGAGCAGGTGGATGCCCGAAGGAAGCTGTGACACAGTAGTAAGCCCATGCTATGCTGGAGCAGGTTCCTGGCAGGACCTGTGGACCCATGGAGAGAGGATCCCACTCTGAAGCAGGTTTGCTGGCAGAACTTGTGACCCCGCAGGGGACCCGTGCTGGAGCAGTCTGTTCCTGAAGGACTGCAGGCCGTGCAAGGGACCCACACTGGAGCACTTTGTGAAGAACTGCAGCCTATGGGAAAGACCCACATCGGAGAAGTTCATGGGAGAGACCCAATGATGAAACAGGGGAAAAGTGTGAGGAGTCATCCCTCTGAGGAGGAAGGAGCAGCAGAGACAATGTGTGATGAACTGATGGCAATCCCCATTCCCTGTCCTCCTGTGCCACTGTGGGGGAGGGAGAGAACTTGGGAGTAAAGTTGCGCCCAGGAAGAAAGGAAGGGCGGGGGGGAAGGTGTTTTTAAGATTCGGTTTTATTTCTCATTATCCTACTTTTATTTGATTGATAATAAATTAAACTGATTTCATAGAATCATAGTATCATAGAATGGTTTGGGTTGGAAGGGACCTCAAAGATCATCTAGTTTCAACCCTCTTGCCATGGTGCAAGAACACCTTCCACTGCACCAGGTTTCTCAAAGCCTCATCCAGCCTGGTCTTGAACACTTCCAGGAATGGGACACCACAATTGCTCTGGGTAATTCCCCAAGTCAAGTCTGGTTTTGCCCCTGACAGCAACTGAATGATCTCTCCCTGCCCTTCTGTCAACCCTTGAGCCTTTTGTAATATTTTCTCTGCCCTGTCCAGCTGAGGAGGGAGGGACAGAGTGACATTGGTAGGCATCTGGTGTCCAGCCAGGGTCGACCCACCACAATAGACCAAGGCCTGGAGGAATATCTTTTGCTGACTATTTGAATTGCTATCCGGGGAAACTACGACATAGTTGCCATCACTGAAACATGGTGGGATGACTCGTATAACTGGAGTGCTACCATGGATGGCTACAAACTCTTCAGGAGGGATAGGAGAGGTAGAAGGGGTGGCGGGGTTGCCCTGTATGTAAGGGAAGATCTAAACTGTTTAGAGTTAAATGTTGGGGATGACCTAGTAGAATGTCTATGGGTGAAAATCAAAGAGGGGCCTATGAAGGCGGATATTGTAGTGGGTATCTGCTACAGGCCACCCTATCAGGACAGTGAGACTGATGAGCTATTCTTTAAACAACTGGGGGAAGTCTCGCGCTCACTAGCCCTTGTCCTTATGGGTGACTTTAACCTGCCTGATGTCTGTTGGAAGTATAACATGGCAGTCAGGAAACAGTCTAGGCGGTTCCTGCAGAGTGTGGAGGACAACTTCCTCTCACAACTGGTTAGTGAACCGACTAGAGAAGGAGCTCCCCTAGACCTGCTGTTTGTGAACAGAGAAGGTCTTGTGGGAGATGTGAAGGTTGGAGGACGCCTGGGGCTTAGTGACCACGAGATAATAGAATTCTCAATTCTAGGGGAAGTTAGGAGAGGGAACACTAAAACGGCCAAGCTGGACTTTGGGCGAGCTGACTTTGGGCTGTTTAGAAGTCTGGTTAACAAAGTCCAATGGGAGACAGCTCTCAAGGGTAAGGGGGCGCAGGAGGGATGGTTACTATTCAAAAGGAAATTCTGGAGGCACAGGAGCGAGCTGTCCCTGTGTGCCGGAAGTCGAGCCGCCGGGGTAGAAAACCAGCTTGGATGACAAAGGAGATTTGGGAACATCTCAAAAGAAAAAGGGATGTCTACAAGTCTTGGAAGAATGGGCAGGCATCCAGGAATCAATACAGGGAGGAAGTTAGGGCATGTAGGGAGATAATCAGGGAGGCAAAAGCCCAATTGGAACTTAGACTAGCCTGGTCCGTAAGGGACAACAAAAAGTCTTTCTATAAATATATTAATAACAAAAGGAGGGCTAAAGATCACCTCCAGCCCCTACTGGACTCAGGGGGTACGTTAGTCACTAGGGATGAAGACAAGGCTGAGGTCCTTAATGCCTTCTTTGCCTCAGTCTTTAATAATAAGGTCAGCAGTTCCCAGGTGAGCTGACCTTCGGTGTCTGAGTGCAGGGAGGGAGAGCAGATCGAAGCTCCTGTGATCCAAGAGGAACGGGTCAAGGATCTGCTCCTTCGGCTGGATGCCCACAAGTCTATGGGGCCTGATGGTATCCACCCGAGAGTCCTGAGAGAGCTGGCGGATGTCATTGCCAAACGCCTGTCCATTATCTTTGGGCAGTCTTGGCTCACTGGGGAAGTTCCACTGGACTGGAGGCTGGCGGATGTTACCCCCATTTACAAAAAAGGGCGGAAGGAGGATCCGGGGAACTACAGGCCTGTCAGTCTGACCTCGGTGATGGGCAAAGTCATGGAACAGGTTATCTTGAGTGCTATTAATGAGCACATACAGGTTAACCGGGTGATCAGGCCCAGTCAACATGGGTTTATGAAAGGCAGGTCTTGCCAATCAAACCTGATCACCTTCTATGACAGGGTGACCCGCCTGGTTGACGAGGGAAGGGCTGTGGATGTAGTTTTCCTGGACCTCAGTAAAGCCTTTGATACAGTTTCTCATAGTGTTCTGGTGGAGAAACTGGTAACTGCTGGCCTGGATAGGCACACCCTCCTTTGGGTTAAAAACTGGCTGAATGGCCGGGCCCAAAGAGTGGTGGTAAATGGGGCTAAATCCGGCTGGAGGCCGGTCACCAGTGGGGTTCCCCAGGGCTCAGTGCTGGGTCCAGTTCTGTTTAACATCTTTATCAATGACCTGGATGAGGGGATTGAATGTACCCTCAGTAAATTTGCGGACGACACCAAGCTGGGAGGCTGTGTCGATCTGCTCGAGGGTAGGGAGGCCCTTCAGAGGGATTTGAACAGACTGGATCGTTCGGCTGAGGCCAATGGCATGAGCTTTAATAAGGCCAAGTGCAGAGTCCTTCACTTGGGGTATAAAAACCCCAAGCATCGCTATAGGCTCGGGGAGGAGTGGCTGGAGAGCTGCCTGGCGGAAAAGGACCTGGGGGTGTTGGTTGACTACTGGCTTGATATGAGCCAGCAGTGTGCCCAGGTGGCCAAAAAGGCCAATGGGATACTGGCATGTATCAAGAATAGTGTGACCAGCAGGAGCAGGGAAGTGATCCTGCCCCTGTACTCGGCACTGGTGAGGCCGCACCTGGAATATTGTGTCCAGTTTTGGGCCCCTCGCTTTAAGAGAGATATTGAGCTCCTGGAGCGAGTCCAAAGAAGGGCGACTAAACTGGTCAAGGGGCTGGAAAATAAAACTTATGAGGAGCGGCTGAGGGAGTTGGGGCTGTTTAGCCTGGAGAAGAGGAGGCTGAGGGGAAACCTGATTACGGCCTATAAATACTTGAGAAAAGATGGTGGGGAGGTAGGGGAAGGGCTCTTTACATTAGTGATGGGAGATAGAACAAGAGGAAATGGGCATAAGCTTAGTCAGGGGAGATTCAGGTTGGATGTTAGGAAGTATTTCTTCTCTGAAAGGGTTGTCAGCCACTGGAATAAGCTGCCCAGGGAAGTGGTTGAGTCCCCATCCCTGGATGTGTTTAAGAATAGGGTGGATGAGCTACTTGAGGATATGGTTTAATGGGGATTAGGGATGGTTGGACTCGATGATCTCTAAGGTCTTTTCCAACCTAGAAATCTATGAATCTATGAATCTATGAATTACACAAACTGGTGACAAAATAGAATTCTTTGGTCAGCAGTGAAGCTCAGTGCCAGAGATGTCTTCATGCCTCAGCATCAGTAGTCCTCCGGGCCTGTAATTTGCAGTTCTGTACCCTTTCACCTAAGGTGCTGTAACGGTGGTTTTCCAGAGTCCCTGTGGAAGTTTTACCTTGTTTTTCTATGCTGTAATTCAGGTGTTGTTGCCCTCACAACCTTGTACCTGCCAAACCCTGATGCTGGTGTTATGACAGGTTCTCATGGGAAGTGACTGTCAGTAGCAAAAGAAACATCTTGCTTCCTTTTGCTTCTTGTTTTGCAGATTTTAGTTTAAACAAAAGAAATAAACCAAGAAAAACAGCACAGTAGATAATAGTCAGTTAGATACTTGACAAATACTATCCAGGGCTACATGTGCAGAGTCTTAAGAGCCAAGCAATGTGCAACATCTGTGCCTAATTAGCATGCTCCAACCAGTGCTAATAGCTTCACAAGCAGAAAAAAGGAACAAGAAGCTTGAGCATTTCCTGATTAAAAGTGCAAAATGTTTTGGGAAAAGTATGGTCAAAGTTGTCATAATTGTCATCATCATCACCATTATCATCTTTGTCACTGCTTCTTGCTCCACTGGAGAGAGCCTCCACCGGAGGACATTGCTCCTGTACACTCATCAGTGTTCCTTCTGCCTGGCCACTGGAGAGTTTCCCCTTTTAATTTCCCTTTCGCATTTTCTTTCCCGCTCTCTTTCCTGTTCCCTTCTCTCTTGTCCTTGCTCTCTCTCCTTTATTTTCCCCAAATGTAACTTTGAGCATTGGAGTTAATGCATATCATCTGCTATGGACCCTGCTCATACATCTTCATGCATGTGGACCTGTCTCACTCTCCCTTGTGCAACAAGCTCCCACGCAATTAATCATGGGCATGTCAGCATGATATCAGGGTTTAGTTTATCAACTTAGGCTCTATGGCTGAAAAATCACAAGCTTCCACCTCATTTAAAAACTACCATGATTTATCAGTGTTAGAGCAAGAATATAGAAGATTTTACTATGCCAGAGACCATGCTGATTTCCAGTCTGTAAATCAAAGCCATCCTGTGAGCAGCAAATTCACCTAATGTATTAAGATATACGGTTAAAGTGCAGTACTTGATCATTTATAAGCTGCATTTTACAAGACTTTTATTAAAATATCTCTGCTATGTCCTTGCTATTTTTACCATACTTTCAGCTATATCTCTTTTGTTAATTCAACAAATTCCCAAGGTGCTTTTAAAAATAATTGGAATGATTAACCTCCAGCTTCTCAAGGTTACAAAGTCTTTCATTATTCAAACCTTTAAACTTCGTTTTCAGTGTGAACTCTGATCAAAACCAAATACTTCAGAATGTATTTTACAGTTTCTGTAATTCAGGTTTCATTGGGCTCAGAAAACTTGCAACTGTTTTAAAACAAGAAGTATGAGAAGCAGCAGTAAGAAGTAATAATGCTTTCGACACAAACATTTTGCTGAGTTTTGTGCAGCTTTGCCTGCGTTTCACTCTTGAATTAAGTGATAATTACTAGAAAAGTGTCTATAAGATCCTATTCCACCTGTAGTGTGCCCTACAATGGTAGATAGCTACTTAGGTATTTACTCCAGATTTTTTACAAAGTAGTCGTTACGTCGAGACATAGTATGACCAAAATTCTGAATATAGATCCTCTAGCTTCTCTACCTTGTTGCATCTGTCTTAATCCCAGATGATCACAGGATTGAACTTTTTATTTTGGAAATCTATGAAGTTAGACTTGATCTCCATTTTCCTTTTTTTTTTCAGATGATGAAGGAAAAGGTTAGGAATGGGGATAAATAGGTTCTGATCATGCTACTTGAGTGCTTTATTAGTTTTTCGTTGGTTTAAAAAGCTTTCTGAAATGCAAGAATGGGGTTTTGCTACCACAGCAGAACCAAAAGTTCATCTTAAATTTGGAAGTTTTTTGAAACTTTTTACTGATTCTTTCCCTTCTGTCTCTAGATATTTTCACTAGTCATTTCCACCTCTAACTAGCAGAATCCTAGTGCAGAACAATAATGTTTATCTGATGATTCACAAGCATTCTGTATGCCACCAATCTCAAAACACAATCTAGCTGAATTCTCAACTCTTCTGTTGCCACTTTCATGCTTAAAAAGTGACAGGCACTTTGGTGAAGCTCCAGGAAAGTCTCTTCAATTCCATTTATTGAGATCTTTCTTGAATAATAGACTGTTTCTTGCCCTTTGAAATGTATATCTTAAAAGTATAGAAAATGGTAGACAGAAGGAAGGCCATTATTTGCTTTACATTTCATTTTGTGCTTTTTTTTTTTTCCTTCCTAGGAAAAGTTTGCGACATTTAGCAGGCCCATTACATGACAACAGTGGACAGCGTGACATATTTCCTTTATCTTAACAAATCCAGAGTTATAGTTGTCGCTGTCCATGACAGCAAATTGCCGGAGGTACCTGGTGTTTTGCAGGAAGTCTGGAAGAAATCCTCTTTGGCGGTTCCAACGTGAGTCACGTATTCTGTACAAAATATCATTGCTTTCAATGTGTTACAAGTTAGAAAAGAGCATTTCTGAGTGATCGTAAATGTATTGTGAACTAGTAAAGATACTATTTATGGCAATGCATCAAGAATCTGCACTGGATTTTTTGAGTTTGTTTCACATTGATGTATTTCTGTTCATCTCAGCAAGCTACAGTGTCAGTGAAAGGCAAGTTATGTCCCGTGTGTATATCTATGCTAAGAGAGATCTACTATCTACAAGAGGCAGCTGGAGTCCATTTGGGGTACATCTTGCATTTCTGGCCATAATGGGAGCACAGACAGTTAGCTCACTGGTGACACCTTCATGTAGATGCTCCAATTTAAGCATCTTTTTCAATTTAAGCATCAATTTTAATTGCCAAACCCCTGTCCGTTATCTTTGGGCAGTCTTGGCTCACTGGGGAAGTTCCGCTGGACTGGAGGCTGGCGGATGTTACCCCCATTTACAAAAAAGGGCGGAAGGAGGATCCGGGGAACTACAGGCCTGTCAGTCTGACCTCGGTGACGGGCAAAGTCATGGAACAGGTTATCTTGAGTGCTATTAATGAGCACATACAGGTTAACCGGGTGATCAGGCCCAGTCAACATGGGTTTATGAAAGGCAGGTCTTGCCAATCAAACCTGATCACCTTCTATGACAGGGTGACCCGCCTGGTTGACGAGGGAAGGGCTGTGGATGTAGTTTCCCTTGACCTCAGTAAAGCCTTTGATACAGTTTCTCATAGTGTTCTGGTGGAGAAACTGGTAACTGCTGGCCTGGATAGGCACACCCTCCTTTGGGTTAAAAACTGGCTGGATGGCCGGGCCCAAAGAGTGGTGGTAAACGGGGCTAAATCCATCTGGAGGCCGGTCACCAGTGGGGTTCCCCAGGGCTCAGTGCTGGGTCCAGTTCTGTTTAACATCTTTATCAATGACCTGGATGAGGAGATTGAATGTACCCTCAGTAAATTTGCGGACAACACCAAGCTGGGAGGCTGTGTCGATCTGCTCGAGGGTAGGGAGGCCCTTCAGAGGGATTTGAACAGACTGGATCGTTCGGCTGAGGCCAATGGCATGAGCTTTAATAAGGCCAAGTGCAGAGTCCTTCACTTTGGGTATAAAAACCCCAAGCATTGCTACAGGTTCGGGGAAGTGTGGTTGGAGAGCTGCCTGGCGGAGAAGGACCTGGGGGTGTTGGTTGACTACCGGCTTGATATGAGCCAGCAGTGTGCCCAGGTGGCCAAAAAGGCCAATGGGATACTGGCGTGTATCAAGAATAGTGTAACCAACAGGAATAGGGAAGTGATCCTGCCCCTGTACTCGGCACTGGTGAGGCCGCACCTGGAATATTGTGTCCAGTTTTGGGCCCCTTGCTTTAAGAGAGATATTGAGCTCCTGGAGCGAGTCCAAAGAAGGGCGACTAAACTGGTCAAGGGGCTGGAAAATAAAACTTATGGGGAGCGGCTGAGGGAGTTGGGGCTGTTTAGACTGAAGAAGAGGAGGCTGAGGGGAGACCTGATTACAGCCTACAAATACTTGAGAAGGGATGGTGGGGAGGTAGGGGAAGGGCTCTTTACATTAGTGATGGGTGATAGAACAAGAGGAAATGGGTATAAGCTTAGTCAGGGGAGATTCAGGTTGGATGTTAGGAAGTATTTCTTCTCTGAAAGGGTTGTCAGCCATTGGAATAGGCTGCCCAGGGAGGTGGTTGAGTCCCCATCCCTGGATGTGTTTAAGAATAGGGTGGATGAACTGCTTAGGGATATGGTTTAATGGGGATTAGGGACGGTTGGACTCGATGATCTCTAAGGTCTTTTCCAACCTAGAAATCTATGAAATCTATGAAATCTTAAACTGAAGTTGATTTCACAGATTATTTCTTGTGGTGCTATGGGGCACCAAAGCACCTTAAAAGAGTGGACAGCAAAATAAATCAAATTGCTTTATTGTTTCATCAGACTTCTTTCTCTCTCAGCTCTTGTTTTATATGGAGATTGTAACTTCTGTGGTGTAGGAACTTTATTCCATAAACTAACAGTACCAGCACTAAGTCCCTGGCAAGGGCTCCTAAGTGTGATAATAATGCAATTATATTATCTACTTTTCTGTGCTGTTTCAAAGTACAACAAAATAGTACCCTTCAGTCAACTGAACATAATGACTAGAACAGAGGCTAGGCTGCCTGGATGAATAAAGACCCTGGGTTGTTCTCATGCTTTTTACGCACTCTCACGAATTTTCCAGGAAAGTATACAGTAACAGAGACGATAGCAGACATTCCTAACATCATGGAAAGTGTTCACAGAAAATATTTCTAATCCCATTTTAATGAGAGGGAAAAGAAAGCACACAGAACTGAGAGTTTTATGCAAACTCACCAATAGAGCCTATAGAAGAACAGAGAACTGAGTCAAAACCTCTTTCCCGTAGCACTTTATGGCTTGTTTCCCCATTTATATTCAGTATTTGTCCGTCTGCTGATGGACACCTAATTGACAAGAGTTATGTTGAGCACAGAGCCTCAGATAACCAAGAAAGCAAAACAACACAGAAATAATTTTTTCCACCACAAAGGGAAGAAATTAATGTCTTCATGTGTCCACCTTCGAATTCCTCAGCTCTCAGTAACCACGAATGCAGATACCTCTCCCTGTAGAGACTTGAGCAACAGCCCAGAAAATTGATTTGTTTGCACCACAAATCTCACAGATAGATGAAAGGAATGGAAATTGCTGAAACAAAGCAAGACAATTGACTCAGAAAATATGATAATAATGCTAATAAAGTTCAAAGTCAAAGTGCAATTCTTTGGGTGCCTAGCAAAGAGAACTGTGTATTAAATGCAGCATGGAAGTAAAAAATCTTTTGGAGCCTGTGGATGTCATATCAGTACCACTAGCACAGTAAGAATAGTGATTTCTAAGACCACATTCTGGTCATGATTTTTATAACCAGAAAATGCAATTCTGAACTAAGAATTAAGACTTGGTGATTGCAAAATCAGTAGAAATCTCAAAAGAAGCTGGTCTTTATGTATCTGAAGACATAGAGTTTTGTCCTGAAATTCTTATAACTAGCCCATTACATGTTTTCAAGTTTCAGTGTATTTTGAGCAAAGCATACAAATCAATATTAAAGAATTGAAGTGCTGAAGATGTGATCGTATTGATATTTAACCATGATTTATCATGCTCAGTGAAGAAAATCACTTGGAATTTTCAGTGTGAATTTCTCTTTGTTTTCCATCATTACAGCTTTCTATTATTTTCTCTTTCTATTGATATAAGAGCCTTCAGTCTTACAAAGACAGCTATGTAGTCTGATTAGAAACAGTCTTCAGCTCCTTCATGGATAAGCAACCTCTCCAGCATATTAGAAGGCAGGTGTCCCAAATACGAGACAATTCTTATGGTTCTTTTGTGAGTTCTTTCTTTTTTTTTTTCTTTTTTTTTTTTTTAATGTTGTCTATGAAGTTTGGGAACTGAGCCCAGATATGGTTTTCCAGGAATGATCTAGAATAGCTTTATCTATCCATTTCATAGAGAAGAGAACTTAATGTCGTGGTTTTAGGCTGATCCAGCAACTAAAACTCACACAGTCTCTCCTTCTCCAGTAAAGTAGAGAGGAGAGAAAAAAAAACCCAAAGGGACTGAGGCTTGAGACAAGAACAGAGGGAGCACCCACCAACCATGGTCCTGGGCAAAACAGGCAGAGCTTTTCTCAAAGCAAAACAGTTTATTAATGATTACTTAGAAGGACAAAGGGAAACAAAAACCAATTACTTGAGAGGACAGAAAGAAACAAAACCAGATCTTAAAACCGACACCTTCCCCCCCCCCCTTCCTTTTCCTCCCGGCTCTACCTCCTCCCCCCAGCAGCACAGGGGGCAGGGACTGGGGGAGTGCAGGTCAGTTCATTCCGTGCTGTTACTGCTGCTTCTTTCTTAAAGGAGAAGGAGTCCTTACACCCTTTTCCCCTGCTCCAATGGATCCCTACCCACGAGGAAAAATCCACAAACTTCTCCAGCGTGAGTCCAGCCCACTGGAAACAATCCTTCCCCACAGATTGCTCCGGTGTGGGCTTTACAACAGTCTCGGGTACTTAGGGAGCTGTAGCCACTCACTCCGGCGTGGGTCGTCATGCAGACTCCAGATGCCGCTCTGCCTTTTCGTGCGTCCCAACACGACCATCCTCAGGCTCAGGCATCTTCTCCCCATGGGCTGCGAGTGGGTCTCTGCTCCACCAAGCCCGTCCTGGTTGCAGGGGGGCCGCCTGCTATCTCACCATCAGCCACAGGGGAAACTCAGCTCCGGCACACCTCCTCCCGCTCCATCCTCACTGACCTGCTGTCGATGCGGCTGTTTCTCTCAGATCTCAGTCCTCTCCAGGTGAACTCAGCCCAGTGGGCACCCCGGGAGTGGGGTGCCCCTGAGTTCCCCAGCTGGCTCCGCCGCCGCCATTCTCCGTGGGCGGCGCCGGCCCGATGCAGGCAGCTGCCCGGCCGGGAGCCAGGGAGCGGGGGCAGTGCCCTCCTCCCTTCTCTGCTCGATCCTGGGCGAAGCACCTTTTCCGGTTCCTTTGTCCTGACTTAAATAGGGCAATTCGCAGAGGCGCCCTATTGGCTCAACCCCGAGGGGGATGGCAGTCTGATCTGGTGGCCAGAACTAAGCCTAACCCGGTTCCAAAACCGGCGAGGTCGCAGGGAGCAAAACCCCTCTCCTGCCACCAGAACCACCCCCCCCTCCACATCAAACCATGACACTTAAGAAAATTTGACCATTTGACCATTCTTTTTTTGCACAAATACTGTGATTTCCGCTATCGAGAAAGATGTGTTAATGCAACCTCCCCCCAGCTGAGGATTGCTATTTACTTATTCAAAGTATTCAGCTTGTGAGCCACCAAAACCAGCACAGTTCTAGCTAGTTTAGTGAATGAAAAAAGTTTAAATAACTTTCAGACTTAGATTTCTACATGGAATTATTACAACATTGTGGCTTTAGTTTCCCCTTTAACTTTGTATACTTGTCCTTTTTGTAGTTTATGAAACAGTTGTGTATCAAAAAGAGAATTCTGAAATGATGCATGAGCAGCAAATTTTCAAACTTCAGGTCAAAGCTCTAACAAATCCCTGTGAAAACAAGAAAAAATTCTGTAAAATCAAATTCTTCTCCTGTTTCAGTACAGCCAGTCTAGTCTTCTTATTTTGTCTTCTGTTCTGTCATAAAATAAAAAAAGCATTTACTGTGTTAAAATCTTACAGCCTGCTGACCCAATTTTTGCCCCCAAAATTATGGCTTAAATTACTTATTTTCATCATTTTAGAATTTGATTTGACTTCTAACCTGAATTATACACATTCCATTATAAATCCTCTAACACATGCAGCTTTAGAGATTTCAGGCTCTGATTCAGTCTGATCTCTAGCAACGATGGAATTTCTGGACACTGGATTGAGGTGGAATTTGTTCCAGTGTTTAATGAATTTTAAATGCTATGTATTGAGTCATATACTCCACTGCTATTTTAGTCCTTAGACAGATAAAACAACAGGATTTAATTTCCCTCCAATGTGTCATGGTGAAAACAAAATCAACTGTTTAAGATAAGAATTAGGAAAGATTACTGCCAAGAATGAAACAAGGCTAGGGATTATGAATCAGTGCTTTTTATAACTCTGTTTCATGATGCTTTCAAGAGCCAATGGGAGATGATCTCCAAGTGTCAGAATTAATAGCCATAACATGCTCTGGCAGAGGTAAAATAATAAAAAAATCACTTGGGGCACTATACTGCAATAACACGAGCTTGCGATGCCATATAGGCTAGATATGTTTGAACTGTGTTATCTTGCATTAGTGTGAGTACTGGACATGCAGATATATGAGTGATGCTAAGGAAGTCTAACTTCAGGCTCCTCAATTTGATCTGAAAGTCTGCTTCCAAATGTGGTTAGGCTCAACTTCCATTTTTTAATACACTCAAAAACAATCTGAGTTGCCTCCGGATGTTTATCACCAGCACCGTCTGAGAATGAGTTGGTTCTTCCTTCTCCTTCAGATTATTTTTTTACTTTTTAGTGAAGATGAGACTGTCTTGTCTCTACTCAAATTACCTCCTCAGTTTGAATTTTCCATCGCTAGAACTTACATATTGCTATGAATATGAACTCAGAAGATCAGCAAGTAAAATGTGCCTTTAATCTACTGAACTCAGTGGAACAAAGGATTTGGCCCAAAAATTTCATTGCAGTTCATCTTTGTACAGCTTGGCAGGACACCTTTTCCCTAGATGAGTCCAACAGGGTCTTGCTCCTCCAGCCACTTATCAAGGTCTTTTCTGGGGTCTATAAAACTGATAGTCTAAGTCGATGCCTCTTGTCACTGTAGTTTGTCTTCAGTCCCCTGCTAGGTGTCCTCTCTGCCCTCTCTATTATGATTTTCATTACAGAAGATACAAAGGAAACGAATAGTCACTTTACACGAAAGCCATGCCACGAGAAGCTTGTCATGAGGATCTTTTCTGAAACACCCCATTTTCCTGTAAGCTTCTAGGGTTAGGTTTGAAAATCACTACCCTTGGAAAGGACAACACTTTCCCAGACCTCAGATTAAATGAAAACAGCAATCTGACAAAGATTTTTAATTCAAAGGTGATTATAAGGAAAACTGTGATGTGAAGTAGGGGTTGGCTTTCTGTTCTTTATTTTTATGTTGTACTTTTCAGAACAGGCTGCACCCACTAAGCCATGTGAGTCATATAATTACGATGAGCCTTCCCAGTAGTCCTATCAGAAATGAAGGTTTATATAGACAGTGTGTGATAACCATTTATTTTCCTCCAGCTCACTTAGCTGTGAATTTTTATGGGAAGTGTTTAAATAAGTGTTCCACTTGGTGGAGACGACTGGCTGAAAAAACAAAAAATGGATGAAGCTCAGAGGGATTTATTAGAACAAAAATTTTAACCATTGTACTGCAAATACATCAGTTTTTTATACTCTTGTAAAGCATCTTGTCTTTAATCAAGATCAGACTGTACAAACTGTAACATAACAAGGACTTGATAGATAATTTGAGGCAATGATACAATGCATATACCTAATAACCACATTAATAAAATATAAAATCAGCAATCAATGTTTCCTTCCTTCTGTGGTGTCAGCTTTCATATGTTCTCCCTTGTCTGTGCCCTTTAGGTTAAAAAGGCTCTGAGGGAGAGATTTTTTCCCCTGTATCTATAAAATAACAGCACAGCCGAGCACAACTTCAATTCCGTTTGGGACTTTTGTGTGTTCTTTAAATTTTAGAGTTGGTTGGAAATATTGGTATTGATTCTTCTTCTGTGATTTTCTTTTTATATAGTTGAGAATTTTATGCACTTTTTCATCGTAGACTGTAAAGGTTACAATTTTAACACTGCTCGTGTTAAATTTATATTTTATTTATATTAAAGGAAAAAAAAAACATTTTCTAATTTTTGTTTCCCATCACGAGTTTTAAGGAAAGAAGTGAGGCATCTCTTCCTTTCACCAAAATAAGTTAAATTTAAGTTTAAAACAAAGGTATTGGAATTCTTCTTGTTTAAAACAAAAAAAAAAGAGAAAATATATTCCTTCTCAAACATTAATAACTTTAAAAGAACCCTCACCTTTCTCCTTCATTCATTCTTTGCAATCTTTAACAGAGATTTACAGGGACAATTTTTTTTTCTGCAGATTGAAAAATTCTAATTTTTTTTCTTTTCATTCAGAAACAGGTTGAAATAAAAAAAGCAAAATTTCATGTGACACAATATTGTAGAAAATCTTTTGGGGCTAATCAAAACATTCATGTTTTGATTTTGTTCCCTTAAGACACTTCGAAGTGAAAAATCAAAACATTTCTCTGAAAACACCAAAATGGGAATTTACAGCACTTCTGAAGCCTGTCATTGCTGATTTTGATTCTCAAAATTAGTTTCACCAACCCACAGACACAAGAATTGCTAAACTGGTACACATTTGTGCCCACAGGAGGGAGCAGTATGTGTAACGATAGATTTCCACAGCACGCGTCTCCTGTAGTTTTATTCACATCGAATTGGACAAAGTTTCTAAGCACAGATTTAACTTTAAACTCATGTTTAAGTGTCCTTATGAGGCAAATATTTAAGCTTGTACTTATCCTCTTTTGACCTCAGGAATACATAAATATGTGATTCAGTGCTTTGCTGAATAGGGATACACCTAAATTCCTCAAAAGAGTGTGCAGAGCTGAGGCTTCAAGCTTTTAATGAGGGGCGCATGGATATAAGACGAAAGAGCATCAACCATCGTCAAAAGCTCAGGCTTTTCATTTCATTAAAAAGAAAAAGAGGAGTTCACTAAGAATAATGTTTAAAAAAGAGTAGGTCATATGTTTAGAAACAGATAAGTTGAACAAATCCTTATGATCAGCTTAGCCGTGTTTTTTTATTCTTTTCCTATGGAAGTCTTTGTTTATGAAAAAGGGAGATAAGATTTCTTTAAAAAATGGAACATACATCCATCAAATAAGGCAGTATGTCAGTGTTACTACATGCTGCCCTTGCTTATATATTCTTCTCTAGAAATCCAATACTGGTTACTTAAACTAATAGGATATTGGATCAGACAGACCTTTAATCCAACCTGACACGGTCAGTTTCATGTTCTTCTTGGATGAGACACAAAGGACAGGAGAGATCTGACATGTTTCATTAACAAGCCTGTTCTTTAACCTTATTTTCACATTTAAGCCATTTTGAAAGGTTTCATTTTTAATGGAAATCTGTGCTTTCCTTGTGTACACACGAAAAGAGGCTGCAACAATTAGATGAAGGGTCTGCTAAGATGCCCATCCTACCTCCTTATCCTGCACTTTCAGTAAGCCACATCCTGCTAGTGTAATTTAACCAACCTGGAGGGTTGGTAACAGAGGCTGAAGGGCTGTCTGTGCAGAAGAAAGACTTCAGCACAAAGACGGTTGCTGTATTGTCGATAGTTTGGGAAGATATTTGTTTTAGCCACTGGAAGTTCCTTTTGACACTAGGAGAACTGATGGATGTGGAGCTTCTATTCAAAATATGAAAATGCTGTGATAATGTCTCATGTGAACACCTCACATGAGCAGGCAGACCCTGCAAAGGTTAGGTATGTTAATTTACAAAACCTGATGAAATGTTGGGGATCTCTGAGAAAAACAGTACTGAAGCAACTAGAGACAGCTAATAATTTTTGATGACACTTTTGCCAAAAATGTTGTGATCAGAAATAATGATCTTTTCCTGTAAGAAGGGTCATTTTAAGTGACCCTCTTTATGTGAAGAAATACTAGAATAAAAGTTTTGAGTTCTCGGTGCCTCGTTTAAATTGTAAGTCTTACACAGACTACAGAGATAGTTGAAAAATCCATCAAATGCTATTTTTTTTCATATTTTTATGCATTGTATAGATCAACTCACTCTTCTCTTTTTCACTTCAATTCCTTCCCATTTAGTTTCTTTAGGTGTGCACTATGTCACAAACATGCCCATAGGATCAAAGAAAACAGTGTAGTGAACCAGCCAGTCCTACTCTCAGTTTCAAAGCAGAACTGGTCAATACCAGAAGGTTCAGAGGAAGCTTTAAACAATGTGCACTGTACAAGATGGGATAATCTGGCCCACATTTCCAAAACATTTTGTTTTTTTTTTTTAAACACTAAGAAGATTTAACATAATTTTTTATTCTGGTTATTCTTGTTATCCAAGTATGTCTCCAAACTATTTTTGAAACTTGGGAAATTCTTTGTCTCAACAGATTATTTTGACAATGACTGCATAGTCCGTGCCCATGAGAAAAATGTTCCCTACATCCATTTTGAATTTGCTTTGGATGGTATTTAATTCTTCATCATGCCTTTATTCTTATGAGCTATTTTGTTGCCAGTGTCTGATTCTTTCCATTAACAGAGACTATAAAGCTGTAAGAATGTCTGTAAATCAGGACAGAGCTGATTAGCCTAGTACCTGTCTCTAGTGGTAGACAATACAGAAGAACATGAGATATTTCTGCAGTGTTTACACGCCTACAGAAATCTTCACCTCATGGCAGCCTCATTTATGTCTTTTCCATTTTGTGTTTTTTGGTTTCTTTGACTGGTTTGTTTGTTTGTTTGTTTGTTTTTTCCTGGGGATTTTCTTCCATGTATTTTGTCCATTCATTTTTAACTCATACATATTTTTATCATGCACAATATTCTGAGTTTCACAAGTTATGTGAAGTATCACATCGTTTTGATTTTCCAGACCTGCCACCTGTTAGTTCCATTTAAACACACTTAGTTCTTGTATTGGAAGAGAGAGTAAATAACGATTCCCTTCTGGCCTGCTCCTTGGCCCTCATTTTATAGACTTCTGGCATATCTCCCTTGGTGCCAAGTCAGGGCTTGTGCAGACCTGTATGAAGGAAGCACTCCTGCCTAGATAGTTAAGCACAGTCTCCTGGACCATCCAAGCTCCCATGTCGGATGGCACAGGGCCATCTGAAAACCAGGAGAAAATCAGATATATTAATACGTGCTTCCTTTGTGCCAGTTAGCTATGCCAAGACTCAGGATATATTTGCTTCTTTAGAGCACTGGGAATTTTTTAACCCCCAAAATACCTCTGATAATTGGAGACGTTTTGGAAAGGAACATGCAATTGTTTTCCTTTCCAGGAGATCAATAAATGCCATTATGATTCTGTAAATATGCGAAGAACCTCACAGCTAATGGAAAAGAAAAAATAAGTCTGTTTCTTTCTGCTCTGGACGCTATGACTGAGTGGATAAAACTGCTGGCCAAAGAACTGAGTTGTGTCCCTGACTGACCAACTAATCAACTTAGGGCTACCCTGTGTCTCAACTTTCCTGCCTGGTACACCTCTCTAAAAGACAGTCACTTTCTTCACATATTTCTTATACTTTACTCCAGTAACATTTAGAGTTTGCAGATGTGATGGATCTCTCCAATGAATGGATTGGTGAACCTGACGTGCTGACATTTAACTTTTTTTTTTTTCTGTTCTACCTCATAGTAAAAAATAAATTATGAGGTCAGTATAGCAATAGAAGAGAAAATTCAGAGAAAACAAAAATCCCTAGTTCAGGTAGAGCTGAGGAATTTTTCAGTTATTTTCAATTAACAAGAAATTCAGTATGAATTTTATTTTGCTTAAAAGTAAAATTACTTGTGTGACTTAATATCAATCCTTTTCTTTCCCTTTTCTTTATATTTTAAAAAGCATTTCAACTTTTAAACCAAAAAATATTGTCTTGATACCAAAGAATTAACAGATTTTCCCTAAGAAATGTTGACAGTAACATTCTCATGTTTCCATGATAAAAAATTTCACTTTATTAAATACTTAAAAATGCCAAAATGAAATGAAGGAGTTTGAGCCTCTCACTACAAGACAGATATTGAGGTGCTGGAACATGTTCAAAGAAGAGCAGAGAAGGTGGTGAAGGGTCTAGAATACGAGTCTTATGAGGAGCAGCAGAGGGAACTGGGATTGTTTAGCCTGGAGAAAAGGTGACCTTATCACTCTCTACAGCTCCCTTAAAGGTGATTCTAGCGAGGTGGGTGTCAGTCTCTTCTCCAAAGTGACAAGTGATAGGACAGGGGAAATGGCCTCAAGTTGCATCAGGGAAGGTTTAGATTGAATATGAGGAAGAAATTTCTTCACCAAAAGGGTTATCAAGCATTATAACAGGCTTTTCGGGGAAGTGGTTGAGTCACTATCCCTGGAGATGTTTGAAAGACACGTAGCTGTTGTGCTTAGGGACATGGTTTAGTGATGTACTTGGCAGTGCTAGGTTTACAGTTGGACTCAACGATCTTAAAGGTCTTTTCCAACCTAAATGATTGCATGATTGTATGATTGTATGATCCTATGAAACGATTCAACATTTTAATTTTGTTCCTTCTTTAGTTTTCAGTTGAAATTATTATTAGTAGATTCATTTCCCCCTACTTTCACTCCAAATCTTCTTACAGTTAAATTTTCTGTTCCTCAAATGCATACTGATCACACTGGAAAGAACTGATTGATCCAGCCTAGCCATCAAATGCTGTATTATACAATGATCTTGGTACTTTGAATGCTTCAAATTGTGAATCCATCACACTAGTAGAGCAGTTTTAGTGCCATACTGCACGAAGCCTTCGAAACATGAGGAAACTCAAGGAACTCTCCAATGTTACTCATTTTTATCAGCTTCAGTTGCCACAGACATGGAAAAATCTTCCATTCTGTCACTGTTCTAGTGAATGAGCAGTTAGTTTCTTCAGTTAAGAAATTCAATTTAAAAATCATCTGGGAATATCATTATTCTGTAAGCCACATACAGGTGAGAAGAAAGCAAGAAAAAACTGCTCAAACAGGGACTAAAGTAAGTGGGTTATTCTTCAAGTAATCCATTCACTGAGCAATTTTAGTGAGAGTTTTGACTAAATCAGGACAGAAGGAGAAGTAACAAATGGGTCTAAAACACCACTATCTACATAGCAATGTTTCCGAAACAATCGTTTCATAAGCTTTTTCCAGCAACTGGACAAAATCCATATGAGTTATTTCTCGAGGGATTTGTTCCAGAAATACTGCTTTTAGTACGTATCATTCCAGTTACTACTTTCTGACCTTGCATATTTCTACATCTCTGACATATCCTATAATATAAAATAAATATTTTCCCCACTAAAATTGCTGTCTGCTTTAGATTTTGTGTTTTATATGAAAAACTGTGCAGTAAGTGATTTTTCCATCCCAATTTTAATTTAACAACCTCTGGGTACTTGGTGTGTTTCTTGTAACACAAGTCTACCCAGTTTCTGTTGGTTCAGGTAAATTCCTATTTTTGCTTGTTCTTAATAGGGTTATTCAGGTCTTTTGCATTCCAAGAAGGCTTTATGCCATTCATTTAAGGAGTTATTAAATCTTACAATTTCTCCTTTTCTTTTTCTTTTATGACTTTTAAAATGACTGCTCTCTCAACTTCCTTTATTTGTTGCAACCACTTTATCATAACTCTCTACCCTTTCCAGTAGCTAAACTACTTTCTTCTGGTTCAGCTCCCTCCCCTGACTCTTGATTCCAGAAAATCAAAATTCTCCAAGTAAACTTCCTTCGATTTTCCTTTTGGAAGGTGAAGCGGTTTTGGTTTTGCTTTTGTTTTTGTTTTTCCTCTTCTTCTTTCTTAATGCGAAGAACAAAGCTTTATTTGACCTTTAGTTTCTTAAAGAAAACAACCAGTTTACATTGTCTTTTTTTTTTTTTTTTTTTTAATGTTCCCCGGATTGCATGTATTCATCTTGAAACACCTGATGGGTATGATTCTCCTCAGCATTAAGTGAAAATCATTCCACAAATGGTGCAACCTGGGTGCAAACTTGGCCTTGGAGTGTAGCAATATTGTTCAGTGGAGTACCATCCGGAGCAACATCTCCTGCTCTTGAGTGGGCTGGAGCATCTACATGACAGTCTGGGGCTGAGCCTCGAGAAGCCTGCTCTGGCTAATCCTTCAGCTGTTCAGTTTCCAGCTCCATAATATCTGCAGGTAGCTAACATATGCTCAAATCCCAGGTTTTATCCATCAACTTTTGATACAGAAGAGGTATTGTCTTGCCTTGATCTCTCCATCTTGAACTTGCCACAGAAGCAATTTCTACTACTGCTGTGTCATGGACACACCTCTTACTAAATCCATCATCCAGCTGCCTCTTCTCTGCTATGTCAAATCAAAGCTACATTGCAAAGCCTTCACAACACACCATTACCTGTTTCATATTTAAACATCTGCCACCATTTTGCTAAGCTTCACTGCCTATAAAGCAGCAATTTTGCTTCCCTCATTCTGCTCCTCAAGTGCTATCACACCTTAGAAACTGTTATCATACGTCTTTTTTGTCTTCTTTCTCATCCTCCTTAAGAGTCTCCTATGTTACAAAACCTGACAGTGGTTATGCCTCTAGGAAACAGATGCCACAGACTTCTACATTCCTCACAATACATGCCTCACATCCCTTTCCCTCTGCCTGTAGTGTCTCACAGTTAGATGGCATCTCTTTGGAGTGTTTTCGTGGAGTTCCTGGTTCCAAAAAGCCACATTTAAGGATTATCTAAAACAGGACTAATGTTATCTCAGTGCTGTTTAACTTTCACCCTGTTGAAACTCCTGAGAAATTAATTAGTTAATGAATCACAGCTTATGTTCTTACTTAGGTGTTTGTGTAAATAGTATTTTATGAAGAACTATGTAAATAAACTCATGTATACTCAGAAATTATGTAAATTGGTATATAGATTGGTCTGTCAGGAAGAGACATGCTCTCAAACTTGTATGTAGAATGTATTTGTTCATAACATGCAAAGCATTAAGACAAGCCACACTCACTCAGCTGGATATTATACTCCTTTTTCTTTTTTTTTTTCTAAAGAAAGCTATGTCAGACAATTACCAGTTTAGATGACAGGAGTTGAGAGGTGAGTCATTTTCCTAATTAAATCAGTAATCAAGAATATGGGGTTGAAGAATTTACTCTCAACGCAAATGTGACTGGAGGAATCAACAGTGTGCCCTTGCAGCAGAGAAGCCTAACACCACCCTAGGCTTCATTAGCATGATGATAACCAGCAGGTCAAGGGGAGGGATTATTCTCATATCTTTAGCACTTCTGAAGTCATGTTCAGTGTACAGTGACCATTTTTTAGCTCCCTGGTATTAGAGAAAAAAATGATAAATTGCAGCAAGTCCAGTGCAGGACAAATCTTGTGAGTAGAGCATGAGATACCCAGAAAGAGACTAAGGGATCTGGGTTTGTCCAGCCTGAAGAGGGCAAAGCTGGGTAGATACCTGTCTACTGTTGTCAGTTATTTCATGGAGGAGTTATAAAATAGCCAGACTCTTCCCAAAGATGCCCAGTGAAAGAAGAGGAAGCAGGAGTCAAAAGCTGCAGCAATGGAAATATCAGCGAGACATAAAGAAAACACAATTCACAATGAAACTTGTCAAGCACTGAAAGAGGTTGTTCAGAGACATTGTGTGATCTTCCTTCAGTGATTTTCAAAGCTCAGCTGGGGAAGGTCCTGAGCAACCTATTCTAAGTTAGACCTTCTCTGGGCTTGTTGGACTAGCTGATCTCTAAAGGTTTCTTCAAACCAAAGCGATTCCATTAATAAGGAAAATTTGAAGTAGTTTGCTCCAGATCAAAATTCACTTTGAGAAAAACTGGAGATAGTTAGAGACTCAATTCTGCCCATGGGAGCTATGTATAATATCCTGAAACTTGGTTTGACTGGATCACCTACTATAAAGAAAGTATGCAGACGGAAAAACAAAACCAAAGCTAATTATAGCTTATTATTGTTTGATTTCTCAAATACAATAACTTGTTACGTAGACCTGGCAATTTAGCATGAGAAATTAATTTGCTTTTACCTTATCTCTATCTCATAATAAGAGAGTGAATTCATTTCAATCACAGTGGCTTCTCAATACCCCAGGACTAGTGATCTTAAACACACCTACTGTTCCCACACTATGATCAGGAGGGCCAAGGAGTAGCAGAGTGCCTCTCCACACAGTGTGGGGGGAAAGGGCTTTTCAGACTTGGTGGTGGAGAGTCATCCCTTGGGGTAGGGTCTGGCTTGCTATCCTAGCCTTGCAGCAGCATGATGGGAAGAGTACCTGTATCACAAGGGACTCCTCGGAAAATAACAATCGTCTTTTAATATTCACAGTATAAGGGCCTTGTGAATCTTGGCCCATAAAGGGGCCTCCTCTGTGCTACTGCAGTAAAAATGACAATAAAAAGAAGACTGCTTTGCATCAAAAAGAAAAGAACATTTGTTGAATAAGCTGCTCTACCAACATAAATAATGATGTCATGGTCTAGCTCTCAGGTTCCTGAGTGAGAGCTAAATTTTTTTGAAAATGTCTTTCTAATACTGTGACAAAATTCTGTCCCTAAGCTAAATTGAATATCTGATCCTCAAGTGTGCAAAACAGCATACACTCACTATAACAGATTTTTCTTTCAGTGAGCAAAAGCTAAATGATTCTTACATCCGCCAACCCATAAACAAAGGATCCTATCCCTTCATTCCTTAGTAGCAGAATAATAATCTCCTGACACTAGATAATGAACAAAAGCTACCAAATGTCTCTTTCTGCAAGGACTGAGTCACAGCACCAGAAAAATTATTCCTTCTAGCTGAAAGGCTAGTAATCTCCATCTGTTTTTTTCATTAAGTTTCAGCAAAGAAATGTGAGTCCTGTACATTTTCCTCTCTCATTTCCACTCTTAGACCTAATGAAAAATCAAATATTTTCTGTAGCCAAAAAAACCCCAGTGTTATGTGATTTGTTGATCTATGGAAATTAATCATAAGACATCTTCACTTTTTTTCTCCAAGGAAGTGCAAATGGAGCTTCCTTCACGTCAGAAAAATCTTAATTCTTTACAACAAATGGTAAGGGATGAACTGTATGATTTTGACTGATTAATCAGACAGATTCTTCCTTACTAATGCTTGCATAAAATTAGAATAAATCCTTCAGCTTCACTGGCTTTTCTTGAGTTTTACGTTGGCTTTAAAAAATGCAGAGTCTCAGTGAGAAGCTGATATCATTCTAGCATGACACCATTTAGCTCAGTTTATTTCATTAGAGGTATGTCTAGTGAATATGGGCTTGAAAATAGACTCAAGCCCAGACTGTCGATTAAGGTATCACAACTAAAAAAGAAGGCTTTTACCCTATTAGGCTGTGATGCTCCC
The DNA here is from genome assembly GCF_009769465.1 of Tauraco erythrolophus. Classification (NCBI taxonomy): domain Eukaryota; kingdom Metazoa; phylum Chordata; class Aves; order Musophagiformes; family Musophagidae; genus Tauraco; species Tauraco erythrolophus. Next base: position 126,908,511 of record NC_141465.1, on the reverse strand, counting down.
TTCCTTTTAAATAAGAAAGATTAAATGCTTCAGAATATTTCAATCAGACTTCAACATACTTACTCTATTGTTATTAATACTTTAGCTATAGTACTAATGATTTTCAATAATTAAGTATCCTTTTTCTTTTAATTTTGGGATCTATATGTTTTTAAATCTTCAAATAAAAAAAAGGATTTCTGTTAAAACTTAATATCTTTCAAGAAAGTAGTAAGCGTAGGTACTATATATGTGTTTTATATCAAATTACTGTGTTCAGCCGTGCCACAGATGGAACTGATTTGGAGTTTTAACAGGTATGGGTTCCTGGCTGTCTTTACATTTTGTTTTATGTTCTCTTTTGTTTCCTGACAGAGTATTTTTTGGGAAGAGGTAGACTATAGGATTAGGTTTCAAGAGACTGAGGATTAGATACCTATGTGAGAATAAATCTGTGATTTGCAAGCAAGACAAGATGTAATATTTTGTAAATGAAAATATCTAGGGAGAGAATTACATGTATACATGGTGCTGGCTTTGTTGAGTGCTGAGAGACCCAAAATGCTGACCTTGAGAGTCAATTTATTGTAATGCTATACAATATTTACAAGCCCGAGGCAATGAGTTTCTTTCAGTCCAGGAAGAGCCCTACCATGGATAAATGCCTTTGTCTAGGCAGGATGGAGAATTGGCTAGGAACTGGCAGTAGTGCAAGAGAAGTCTCAAGCAACCTGTAGCACAGAGGTGTAGTTAGGACAGCCTGTCTAGACATGGAAGTTGCCATATCGCATTTTTGGTCATGAATATATAGTGCCCAGGCAATCTGCATGTGTGTCCCCTCATGGACACTCTTAATGTGCAATTAATGCCAGGTGGTCTACTTAAGTTTCAGATTAAAAAAAAAAAAAGGATGTAGTAAGGAGAATTCGGAATGCCAGAAGGACATGGAGCTACTGGACCGAGTCCAGAGGAGAGACACAAAGATGATCCAAGGGTTGGAGCTCCTCTCCTATGAAGACAGGTTGAGAGAGTTAGGGCTGTTCAGCCTGGAGTAGAGAAGGCTCCGGGGTGATCTCATTGCAGCATTCCAGTACCTAAAGGGGGCCTACAGGAAAGCTGGAGAGGGACTTTTTACAAGGGCATGTAGTGATAAGACAAAGGGCAATGGCTTTAAACTGAAAGAGAGCAGATTTAGATTAGATATAAGGAAGAAATTTTTCACTCAGAGGGTGGTGAGGCGGTGGAACAGGTTGCCCAGAGAAGTTGTAGGTGCCCCATCCCTGGAAGTGTTCAAGGCCAGGTTGGATGAGGCTTTGAACAACCTGATGTAGTGAAAGGTGTCCCTGCCTGTGGCAAGGGAGTTGGAACTAGAGGATTTTTAAGTCCCTTCCAACCCAAACCATTCTATGATTCTATGGTTCCACCCAGCCAGATATGTCTTTTAGGACTGGCAGGATGCAAGGGCAGAGCCATGGTGAGACACCTACTTGAGAATTTCTGCTATATTCAGTCTACTTTTAATTTATCAAATATGTCTTTAGATGGCCATCCTTAAATTTGGAAACATTTTAAGCCCATTTTAAACTGCCTATAGACACACCAGACCAAAAACGTGCCCTAGCACAACAGTCATAAGGCAGAGGTTATCTAGATTCATTGTGAGGAGTGGAATGGAGAGGGACATGTGGAAGTGACCAAGGGTTCATCTGAGCAGAGAAGAGATTTTTTGTGTGTCTTGGGAGCCTAACAATTTTACTGCAAGCAACAGGACACACACTTACAGCCTTTGGTTCTCACTGTTAACAGGTCAAGATATTGGACACAAGAGGAAAGACATATGAGTTCAAACACACATTGCATTGTAGTCAGTGGCAAAGCTGTCAAAGAGAACAACTAAATGGAAGTGAAGAACAGACAAAAGGCACCTGGAGGGAGCAGACAAAGCAAGTGAAAAATGAACATCGGTGAGAAATGAGAAAGACTCTTGAGAGAACAAAGGGCTGAAGTGTAAGGAATTTTTTTAATATATAATGTAGAAGAATAGAAGTGAAAAGAAACTTTCACTAACGTCCTTTTTGTTAGTTGCTCTAGACAGCATGCAAATGAATGAAGCAGGGGAAATAGAGGAATAATCTAATTATGTTTCTAATGAGGGAGAAAACAAGCCTGTACAGGAGAAAAAACATGAGCCTTCAATTTCAGTGGAGCAAGCTTTGTTAGAATCAAAAGTGTTGGGTTAAAGTGAAAGAAATACAATGATGAACGGAAGGGGCGAGTGAAGGAAATTGGAAGGCATTCAAAGTAAAATTCATATTTGCCTCAGGGAATTTTGTCTATGTATATGTTACCTACCAAGTAAATATACTGTAAAGGAAAATGGATGCCAGTGTAAATCAAAAATGCCCTGTACAAAGTCATCAAGGTTAGGAAGGGACCAAATATAAGGGATAAAATGTGGATTATGGAAGAGAGAGATGAGAAAGTGTAGAAGAAAGAGAGGGGAATTCAGCAAAAAGACTAAAAGCAAAGCAGCACAAGAGTAGAAAAAAGAAGCAATAGAAATGCATTAGGGCAGGAAGGTCATCCAGGGAGATTATAGGTTAGGATATTGTAAATGTAAGATATTATTAACCAAAGAAATAGATACAGCAACGATATGAAATTAATTCCCTGCCTCAGTTTTCACAAAATAAAAATAAAGGACAAATGTTAAAAGCAGACATAAAATTTCCCCAGGGAGGAAAAAGAAATATTAGAAATATTACAGGAAATCTCGGTCATGCCAGAACAGGTAATCAAAAATAATGGTCAAAACCATATACACCAAGAATATATATAGAAAAAAAACCTCAAAACTACCTCTACTCAAGCATACTTTACAACTTTCTTTGTAAGAAAAAAAAAACAACAAACGAGGTTATAGGAGAAAAGAATAAAAATTTCAACTCACAGCTCTCTTTTAAAGCATATCGATGACAAGCTAAAAGCTATATTTAAAATACCCGGCCCACCAATTCTTTACTCTTCTGATAAAATAAATGTGTCTGGCAAAGAACACAATAAAACCCCTCCTCAAAGCCTGTATGTTGCACTCTCTTATAGTTCACATACCCATTAAGGACATAATCTGCTACCATTGAAGCCCAGGGAAATATGTAGTGCTGATTTCACATGGCATTGAGTCAGGTCCCAGCTAACAGAACAGTTTACATGCCTGTACTGGAGAAGTGATATGACCCTTAACAACCCTATGTGCTGAGAGTGCCTCCACCACCAATTTCATGCATGTTCATCACCACTTTGTGTCTCAGTTCCAGGTGGAAAATGGAACACACAAGTAGTGATGAAGTGCTTAGAGATCAGTCAGGTGCTGAAGTGTTTTGAGATATGAAGTGTGTTGAGTTAGTGAAAACTTTTGGATTTTACACATACAAAGACAACTCAAAAAGCTTCTTCTTGGGATATATAGAGGAAAAAATTACTGCTAAGCATGTCTTTATTTCTCTGCTTTGGCTGCCCATGCTGTATAAAACAACAAGGCAGAAGAGCAGTCACATCTGGGCTCCAACACTTTTCCAGTGACCCACATTCCCTTGTGTGTACCGAAGTGCAGGTCAACAGGAGGGAAAAGTGCTATTTCTGTCCCAAAAAGTGCTATTTTCTGTCTGCTCTTTTAAATCCTTCTTTACCACCAGACACGTGTAATTACATGCTGCGACTTCCTCAGGGAAGATTGTAACCACTGTATTTTCAAGCAGTTCTGGACTAAGATATCTAAGACCCATCAGCACAGTATTCTTAGAAGAATGAGACTTGAGAAGTCACATATCTGACACTCCCTCTGAGGACAGCGGTTCAAAGGTACAGGGAGCTTTTTTCCCCCTTTTTTAAATGTTCAGCAGCAGTAAAGCCTCTTCTAACAAAACTACAGCTGGGTGAGCTGAATCCTGCTCCAAGTTGCTTTGGAATTAATTCAGAGAAATTCCTTTGACTTCTGCATGCATGTAAAGTTGCCAACTTGCAGCAGCAAGGAAGGTATTTTCCTCAGCCCATCACGCTGTTACAGGCATCTGATGCTTACTTTTTTTTTTTTTTCCCAGTTAAAAGCTCCTAAAACCCATTTTGTGAGTCATTAAATGAAGTGAATAGCTTAGTCATACAACATTCTTCTTCTCTCTCTTAATTCCAAGCATAAGATGCCAGGAGTAATGTTGCAGAAGCACGAGACTGGTTTTTGCTTGATGCTTTCTTAAATATAAATGTCTCATATCTTGCTGGAAGGGAGAAAATAGTTGTGGAAATGGGACATGGACAGCAGCGGGGACATCACTTCTTTGAGTATATTGACTTCAAATTTCTACTGAATCCAGAGGAATGATTGTCTTACATCTTCTGTGTATCAAAAGGTGATCTCTCATCCATCTAAGAATTTAACCCACAGGGTTTCTGCAGATATTTTCAGAGGTGTGAATGTCAGCTGATGAATTGACACTGGCTATAATGAAGTCAGATTTACTTACACCAGATGTGAAAGATTAAGCAGCAAATCAGGAAACCAGAAGCAGAATCCAGACTCACTTGAATCACATTCCCATGTGTATCTTGAAAGCTTTTAGCCTTCCCAAGTGCTCAGTTATATTGATTAGACCTTCTAGGGTATTTATTTAAGTGTCCTATATTAAGTGTCAATAATGGGATGGCCTACATGGAACCAGGCTTGCTGGCGCCAGGTGGGATTCATCTTTCTCAAAGGGGAAAGAGGGTCTTTGCTCACAAGCTGGTGGGGGTCATTGACAGGGCTTTAAACTAGACTTGAAGGGGGAGGAGGATAAGATCAGGCTTGCCCATGACAAGCTCAGAGCACCTGAAGAGCAGCAGAAAGGAATTCCAGCCACTCCAGCCAGTAGGTCAGCTTCATGAGGGGCCAAGCTTAAGCTTGCCTATGCAAATGCACGTAATGTGGAATAAACAAGAGAAGTCAGAGATGTGTGCACACCTGCAGGGTTATGATCTTATTGGCATCACGGAGACATGGTGGCATGGCTTCTATGACTGGGGTGTTGGAATGGTGATAGGGGGTCTGCACTTCAATGGAAGGATACAAGCTCTTCAGGAAGGACCAGCAGCTTTCTGGAGAAGGTTAAGAGGAAATGGTATTACCACTTTCAACTGTCAAATGTAAGGATACTGAAAAGATGAAGCCAATGGAAGCCAACGAAGCCAGAGTTGCACAATGGTAGGACAAGCGGCAACACATGCAAATTGGAATATGGGAAATTCTATTTAGCTATTAGGAAAAAATGTTTTTTCACCACAAAGGTAGTCAAACATTGTACCAGGTTGCTCAACAGAGAGGCTGGGAAATCTCCATCCTTGGAGTTACTAAAAATGCAGCCTGGACAAGACCATGATGAAACTGATTTAATAAGATCCTGTTTTGAGAAGGACATTAGACCAGATGGCTTACAAAGGTCCCTTCCAAACTAAATTATCTTATGATTTCTTTTGACCAACAGAAGACTGTTGCTGCTGAGGGGAACTCCTCATGTAAATTAAGTGCCTAGTTCCCAAATAAAAAAATTCTGTTCTCGTCCACCAGCTGTCACCTCTTAAGCTGTCTCAGAAAGCCCAGTGGGTAATAATAAGGTTGTCCCTGAGCCCCTTTCTCTGGTCTTACACCTACTAGAGCCACAGTATTCCTTCAGAGAACTGGAGCTGTCTCACACAATATTTATACTAAATCCATATTCAAAACCCAGTTCATCTGCAGATATGGAGCTTCCACACACACCTGCATAACTTGGGCAGTCCTTCACCAGGTATATGCACAAAACTTATCAGAAGAGGACTCTAATCCTAAACTAGGACCTTTAGGTGCTAAAACTAGGGCCAAAAAGTAGAAGCATAATCTCTTTTTTCCAATATTCAGCCTCTCTGAATATTGGCTTAACTACAACTTTTGCAACACACTAATTTTGCTTTTTCATTTGCTGTATGACCTGAAGTTCTCTAGACCTGAATCCTCAAAAAACAATACTCAGTTCTCTCTGTGCTCTCAGAAGCTATTTTTGTTTGAAATGGGGAGGATTTGTTACGACTAAGATCGTGATGGAATAGAAAAGATGGTATTGCTAAAGAGGAAGCTCATAGAATCATAATTTTTAGATCTGTTGTATCTTTACATTTGGGGATCCCAAAATGATCATATTGGAACTAGTCTACAAAAAAAGTCTTCAGACTCAGTTTAAGATCGTCTGAATCTTGCCTGTCTGCCTGGGGTGAAATTAGGTGTCCACAAACATTCTGCTATGGATGGGTACAGGCAGCTTACAACGCTTTCTGCAAAAACAACAGAATGCTTAGAGAGAAGCTGCCTAAACTACAAAAGAGAAAATCCTTACATCTCTCCTCATTATGTTTTTTTTGTTTGTTAGTTTGTTTGTTTGTTTTCTGATGACAAAAGTGAAAGACTGCATACGTCTAAAAATCTTCCTGGTTAGGCCATACAAATATGACAGGCAAGGACAAGTGACTGATCTCCTCAGATGTTGTGTAACTGTGCATTTTGGCAGTGTCAGAAACATGTGTCCTGATGGGATTTAGATGCTGAAAGTGTAAGGTGAACACAGGAAAGGGTCTGTGAATACCTGCAGATTCGTATTGCGGTCATGAGGTTCTTTCAGGTACAAGTCACTACTAAGAGGTAAAAAAGAATATATTTCTCACGCAAAGTTTTGTCAGTTTACAGTGTAGAACAACTGGAAGGCAGACCTAAAAAAGCTATGCAGCTGGCTTTGCAGCCATAAGATTAAGTTTAAATGAGAAAAAGGGCACTATTTGTCTTCTGATTTCTGAGTATGTCAAGTTCACTTGGTTCATATTTTCAAGCTTTTCTGTACACCTGTGACCAACGAAATTTATTTTTCCTTAAATAAGAAAACCCCAAGAATCTTACTTAACCACATCGTTTTGCAAGCTAGATATGGAACACATAATCCTTTCCTCCTTCTAAGCATTTTCATAGGTTTTTACATGATGGTCCCGGTTCTTAGGCAGCACAGTCTCTCATAACTTTTGACTGTAGTATTGACTGTAATTGAGCTAGGCCACCTTACATCTGATCTCAAGTCTCACCTTCAAAGCAAACTTTTTCATTAAATCTTTTCTCCCTGATTTTCTGAGTGACCATTTCTAGTCTGATGTCATGTTCTTTAACTGTTCACGTTCTTTCTCCTCAGGATGAATTATTCATCCTTTGGATACACTCCAAAATGCATAGGCATTTTTCAAAGACTGAAGATAGTTCATACCATTAACAGTAACCATCTCTGGGAAACATGCTTTCCTTTTCTGACCCTACCTCCTGTTCTTCTGCAGAAAATGTTTTCAGCTTGCAGTCTTTTCCCTGAATATGGTCCTCATTCTTCATTAAATTGCTCCCTGCAAGCATGTGGTCTCACATTGGTCTGGAACATATAGAGGGTTATTGTATTACATGGTTATTTGTGACCTGTAAAATTGATACTAAGTTTATTATAGTGCAGCTGACTTGGTTTCAGATTTCAGACGTTATTAATCATAATAGAAAAGCGTGTAACAGGAGGAGCATGTCTGATGGAGGAGACTTCAGACAGATTTGTCCTACATGTAGATTGAAAAACCGTTAAAACTATCCATATTTTAAGCTGAATTCCTAATTTACAAGATCTTTAGTTCCTTACATTTACTTTTCAGGCTTCTAAACACATAAGGAGACTTACATCCTTGGAAGCTTAGCATTGGTTTGATCTGGGGAAAAAAAAAAATAAGTAAATAAAGCTCAAGATAGGCAGACAAGCAAAAATCCCAGTTCAGGACTTCCTCATTTACACTAATTGTTGAAATAGCTTTGCAAAATGGAGATTTATAAAATTCTAAAGGATAGATCTGAATAAAGTTACCATGGGATAAACTGGAATTATTCCCACAACATGAACAAACCTATGCAAATGAAAACAGAGTCAGAGTTTAGGTGTTAGCGGTTGCCTAGAGATGGCTGATTTCCGTCCCATTGAAAGTCATTAGCATAAATCTAAAACTTGAGCAGGAAAAGGCTCAAACACAAAAAAATGAGAAGGACCTGTGGTTAGTTTCTCTTCCAATAGAGTTACAGGAAGAGTTGGGAAAAAAAAACCCAAAAAGTATACTACAACAAGAAGTGCTTTTTCTTATAAGTAAAATATATATTCCTATGACTCCTGAGTAAATTCATCAGGTAAGAAGTGTTTAAGGAGCTGTGACTCACACAAGAGTCCCATTAACGTCATGTTGTGAGGCAACTGTGCTGTCACTGCATTGGCACTGAAGTGCAACGGTGAAGGTCCTTGCTGCGTAATGACATTGAGGCCAATCAAGGAAAAACTCACCAGACACTTAGGTAGCTCCAGCTTCTAGTTACAATACTAAAGATTAGGATTTTTAAGAAAGACAATTTTTTATGCCTCAAAGGCATAGTCTAGCAGTAAGCCAGGAAAATTTTCCCAGTGGAGAGATTCCTTGAAAGCTTCTTTCTTGGCCTTTGGTTTGATATATGCAATACTCACCACATCATTCACAGAATCACAGAATCACAGAATGTTAGGGATTGGAAGGGATCCCAAAGGATCATCTAGTCCAATCCCCCTGCCTGAGCAGGACCACCTAGATTAGATCACACAAGAACCAGGTGGGTTTTGAACATCTCCAGAGAAGGAGACTCCACAACCTCTCTGGGCAGCCTGTTCCAGTGTTCTGTTAGCCTTCCTGGGAAGAAGATCTTCCTCATGTTTAAGTGGAACCTCCTATGTTCCAGCTTATTCCCAGGATCTTTGCAGAGACAAAACACAAGCATGATTATTACTAAGCTGCTACGCCTTCCTTTAGTTAGCTTCACTATAAGGGGCTTCTGCCACATAAAAAGTTTGGTGCTTTAAACTCATGCTTAATTTCAAATTTGGGATTAGTTTTATTGAAGGCAGGAGGCACTCTTTTTCAGAGTATTTAAACACCTGATTGAAGACACTTGAGTTCTGCATCCTACCTGCAAACACAAACTTTAGGCAAAATTTATGGAGTGAATCATTAAACACTATTTGCCCAACTCTATTCAAGACCTCAGAGACAATGTGTTGACACTACAAACACAAGAGTGAAGGAGAACAAAACACAACCATTTATACAGTGTTTCTTTACTCTGTCGGATCCTCTAGACTGCAGAAGCTCTTAGAAACAACCAATTTATTTTAGAGGTGTGCAGGGATATTCAGCACTGATAGCAAATAATTTTGCATATAGCTTAAAATTCTAGTACATACAGTAAGGCTAAATCCCCAGAGTACTTCTCAGCTTTGAACAGTGCTGCTTAGGAAAAGAAGCAATTGTATATGCAAGAGAAAATCAGAAATAAAATCCAGCTATGCTGAAAAATGGAATACCAAATGGGGAGATAAATAATATGCTGCTTCAAAGTATGTCTTGCCACATGAATCCTATAATCACTGTGAGAAAAAGGGATTATGTAAATATATTTGGTGATTAGCAAAATTACATATTCAAAATGATTTAATTTTATTATCCACTGAAAGTTACACAAATAAATACCTACTGTACCTGCATTTTTGCCATCTGCCTCTTTGTCATTCTTGACAATTATTATCTACAAGCTAGACAATATATAACCCAGGTGATAAGCTAGATTTTGTTTAAAAAATTTCTATCATGTATGTACCAAGAATGATTTCAGAGCGAAAAGAACAGACTGGTGGTTAAAGTATATCATAGAATCATAGAATCATAGAATGGTTAGGGCTGGAAGGGACCTTCAAAGGTCATCTAGTCCAACGCCCCTGCAAGGAACAGGGATATCTCCAACTAGATCAGGTTGCTCAGGGCCTCGTCCAACCTGGCCTTGAACATCTCCAGGGATGGAGCATCCATCACCTCTCTGGGCAACCTGTTCCAGTGTTCTATAACTCTCATGGTAAAAAATTTTTTCCTAATATCCAACCTGAATCTACCTCCCTCTATTTTAAAACCATTACCCCTTGTCCTATCAGAACTGGCCCTCCTGAACAGCCTCTTCCCATCTTTCTTGTAGGCCCCCTTGAGGTACTGGAAGACCGCTATAAGGTCACCCCGGAGCCTCCTCTTCTCCAGGCTGAACAGCTCCAACTCTTTCAGCCTGTCCTCATGGGAAAGGTGCTCCAGCCCTCTTGTCATCTTCATGGCCCTCCTCTGGACCCTCTCCAACTGGTCCATGTCCTTCTTATGTTGGGGGCTCCAGAACTGGACGCAATACTCCGGGTGAGGTCTCACGAGGGCAGAGTAGAGGGGCAGAATCACCTCTCTCGACCTGCTGGCCATGCTCCTCTTGATGCAGCCCAGGATACGGTTGGCCTTCTGGGCCGCAAGAGCACATTGCCAGCTCATATTGAGCTTCTCGTCCACCAGTACTCCCAAGTACTGAATATGAATGAGAATCAAGAAATCTTGGCAGTGCCTTCACTTTCTTACCCACAGAAAGACTATTTTTATGTCTCACTTTTGAGGTATGCAAAATGTGCTGACTGTCTGGCCACAGATCCCCCTTGGTCAAAACGTACTCCATCATACATGGGAGTAGAACACTGGCAAGAGGCAGGAGCAGATGGAGAAGAGGAGGAAAGCTGTGAGATATGGCAATAATGATGGTAGCCAGGTAGCCAAGGCAAGAAGGTAAAAGGGACACCTTTGTATCCTCCTTCCATCCCAAGAAAAGGAAGGAGAATACAACTATTGAAAGCCACTCCGTCAGCCTCTGATGAAGCTATAAGGAGAGAAAGAAAAAAGGAATGATAGATAGGTCTAAACATCTTGAATTGCATGAGTCAATGTGGGTAAGATTCTTCTCTGTTAATGAGAGAGTTCCAAATTGGAGAAAATAGTTTAGTAGCAACTGTGTATAAATATCCAGGTCAGGTAACTCTGTCCAGACATATATGGGTTGAGTGGTGACCCAGGGATGAGGCCAACAACCTGCAGTACTTGGATGAAAATTACATGTGATCCTAAGATGAAGAGGTTTTATATAAGTCCTCTCTGAGAAGAAAGAAGAAATTACTTGGAACCTATGACATGAGAGACTGTCTTAATTTGCAATTGTATTTTTTTAAGATGCAAAATAACAAAAACTACTCTCAGATCTGACAGAGGGAGCCAGAGCAGCTACCGGAGCAAGGCAAGGCATGGTACAAGATAGAGCTTGCAGTAAAAAGGACCACCTAAACCAGCAGAGAACACTGCGTGTCTAAGGGAGAGCAGTCGGCTAGACCGTCACCAAGTTACGAGCTCTCCTGAGATCTGACTTTGCTACCCAGAAAGGCTTTACAACCTCCAAGTGCGGCTGAAAATTTTGTGGGAAGGGAAAGTAACCCAGGGCTTAGATGTTGACTCTGCAGAGCAAAAGATATTAAAATTATTGTGGTCATAGTTTTACTTTAAGCATTAACTATCATTATTGTGCTTACGCATCTGTTAGGAATACATTGTCTCCCTTGATTCCAGGCATTGTTCATCAGCCATTCTCTTTGGTTCCTTTCTGAGTACCAGGGAATATACAACAATTTGAGACTAGGCAAGGTCTTGGGCTAGGGATTTACAAGTGAAGTCCTAAAATATGAATCTGATCCTTAATGCTAACAAATATGTCACACTGAAGCTTAAATGTTGTGGCAACAGAAGCATGAAGAGACAGGCAAACTCAGGGAGAGGTCGTGGTGCAAGGAAATTAAACACTACTGCCTTGTCTTCAGAAAGTACTCCCGTTACTGAAAGACCCTTCATCTCCAGACAAACCTCCCATGACAGCAAATTACAGGGATAGTATTAACAGCAAGGATATGGAACTTGAAGGAATTGTGATGGAGTTTTGATTCAGTCAGAGGATATCTGTGGCACTTTGCACTGCACTTAATCCAGTGGCACTTCAGGTTGTTGCCAAGAGAGACAGTCACCCTCTCTTTTCTCCTCACTTCGCACCATCAACTGTGCATTACATTGCCTTCCCCACGTGACATCAAACCAACCCCTTGAGGGTTTAGATAAACAAGGAAATTTCATGGAAATCTTTTTTGTTGATTTGTTTGTGTGTGGTAGGTTAGTTTTCTATAGATCAGCTGGACCAGCTGACTCATGCTTCAGTTTCAGCTCTAGTACATGGGAAACAGAAGTAGTGCACAGCTGGGGACAGAAAGCAGAAGGAAACATCACCTCAGAGTGCACAGCTGGGGACAGAAAGCAGAAGGAAACATCACCTCAGGGTGCACTGACAAGTCATATGAGTTTGAAGCATTCATCAAGAACAGATCACATCTCTCCTATTTACAATATCTTCTAGCAGTGCAGAATTAGTAATTTTTCCCTTCTGTATAAGGAGATGGGCAAAACACAACTCAGTAGTGATTATGGACCACTAAGCAGTGAGAATAAAAGCAGGTAGAAGGTAAATAGCAGACAGATAGTATCCTTCCTCAAGGCCTTTCAGTTTAGCAGAAACTTTCAGGTTTAACAGAAATCAGCAAAATTTCATCCACTCCCCAAGAATGAAGCTTGAAAAATGAGGTTTCTCATCTGTCAGCAGTATTGCTATTTAGGAGGAGTGTTTTTGTTTGTTATGTTTTTTTTTTTTTTTAAAGAGCAAGGAATTATCCTGAATTAAGATGAAAACTCAAACACAGCACGAGAGATCTAAAAGAAACCAAGATAACTTTGAAATTATTGCACTTCACTTGAGTTTAGTGTTGACAAATGGGATGTCTGTCAGCCAGTCACGCTGAAATGTCTCTCATCACCAGAGAGAAAGAGGCTGCCTAGAGGCTGTATCAAGGTCAAACAGTTGTCTTGAAAGGAAAAACTCACTCTTCATTGAATTGACCACCTCAAGCTTCAGAGTCTAAGTATCCAAGTCTAAATATTCAAGTTCAAGCTTTCATTTTTCTAATTGTCCACTAAATATTTAACTTGCATATTCTTAAATATAATACAAAACCAGAACCATATTAATATTGATGACTAGGTTTAATATAAAAGTTAGAAAAGAATGAAACAAGAGGAAAGAAATCAGGTTTCCTCCACCTCTAATACCATTGGTGATAACGCTATAGTCAGTGCAATCTGATTCTCTGACTCCAGTACTTGGAGTACTTGAGGTACTTGGTCTTCCAGTACCTCAAGGGGGCCTACAAGAAAGATGGGGAGAGGATGTTCAGGAGGGCCAGTTCTGATAGGACAAGGGGTAACGGTTTTAAAATAGAGGAAGGTAGGTTCAGGTTGGATATTAGGAAAAAATTTTTTACCATGAGAGTTATAGAACACTGGAACAGGTTGCCCAGAGAGGCGGTGGATGCTCCATCCCTGGAGACGTTCAAGGCCAGGTTGGACGAGGCCCTGAGCAACCTGATCTAGTTGGAGATATCCCTGTTCCTTGCAGGGGGGTTGGACTAGATGACCTTTGAAGGTCCCTTCCAGCCCTAACCATTCTATGATTCTATGATTCTATGACTCTTGCCACAGTTTTGCTTTCCCATCAGAGCTAACACAGCAGCCTTTCTCACAGGGTGCAGGTCACTTCGCCTACAAATATCCATCCAGAAAGATGCTGCAATAATTATTCCCTAATTTATCATTTCCTCAGAGCACCAGCACTTGAATGCCTTAGAAGAGGCATCATGGTGTCATTTGCCCATCTTCACTTCCAGTGGCCCAAATAGCCTTAGTCCCTGTCCAGCTTTTTAGCACTCATTCAGAATTAAAAGTCTGGGAGAGAACTATGACAATCCCACTTCAAAGGAACCATAGTGTCCTGTGTGCTCTGAAACTGCTATTGCTAAGGAGAAGCTCACCTTAAACATCTATAAATCCACTTCCTCCTTCTTCTGTAAATCTCTCTGCAAGTCCTGACTTTGCTGTGGTGCCCACAAAATGTCAGCTGTTATGCCATGATGTGTTTTCTGTACAACTTACTATGTCCTGATCATCATGAGAAGTATTGTTTCAATAGTCCTTGGTGCTGTTCACCATTTATGGACACCTGCCCTTGTCTTACCCATAGACTTTAAGCACTGGTGATAGGGACTGTGTTCTTTGTCCTCAGTTGCATCTCATCCTGGACAATGGAGTGGAAATACATAATAAATACAAAATTCTGAGTCCCATTTCTTTCAAATAAAAATTTATAGGTCCTAATTCTTCAGGATCATGTGTCTTGTGCTAATAAAATATTACACCATTATGTTGTGTGGAAAGCTGGCATTTTGAAAGGGCCACCATCTGGACTTTAATTTTTATACATGGTCTATATTGATGTCCGAAGTTAATATTACACCTACTTTTTCATTCCTAAAGATTATTATGGCAAGCTTATATCCTAACCTTCAAAAATGAAATAATCTGTTTTCAGACCCCTGACAAATGGCTTTCAAAAACCTGAATGTAAGCAGTTGCTACTTTTGAGGATGCAAAAATTGTGGTTTATTTATTATAGGACTTTTAGAAAACTTCTTAAGTACTTCTGATGGCTCAACAGGAGAAGACAGAGTCTTGAAAGTTGGACAGTGAAGCACTGACTTGCAGCCACAGCTTCATGTCATCCCAAGGAAACCTGTTTTAATTTGACTGTTTTCTAGAGGTTTAAAATATCTTTTCCATATGCGGTGCTCTTCATATTTGACCTGTAAAGGACGTGCCAAAGCCCCACTGGCATAGAACATGTGTGGAAGTTGATTAGAAATTTCCACTAAGCTGTCAAACCTGTGCACTACTGGTGTTTTGCAAAGAAAAAGAAATGAAAAAGAAGATCTTTTAAATATATATACTTGTGTGAAAAATGAACCTGAAACAGCTACATACTTACATGTATTTAAAGAGCTATTTACATACAAAACCACAAAGCCTCAAGAGGAAGTATTTCCATATTGCATGTAAAAGAGACAGCTGCAATTTATTAAACTGCCAAAATATGTATTGATGCAATTAGAATTAATTAAAGTGGAAGGGAATATTTGTCCCCCCAAAATAAAATTTTCTCCTTTAAAGTTCTCCATTCTCTTAATGGCTCTTACAGGTCATTTATCATTAAATAACATTTACAGCTTTCTTAATTACTTTGTATCATACCATATTTCATACTTTTTCATTCTTACAATATCTAATCATGTAATTTCTATAATTCATAGTTTATAAAATTTTAAGGCCAGGAAGAATCAATAATGTAATTTAATCTGAACACTGAATAACCCATGCCACGGAATTTTGTCCAGTTATTTCCTTAACAGGCCTTCTATCGCTATTTTGATTAAACTTTTCTGAAAAAGTAACATCCCAACTTGTTTTAAAGCAGTTGTCCTATGGAGAATCAACTGGATTATTCAGCAATCTCTTCTGACAGTCGAGGTGGGGTTCAAGGCTATATTAAAGCATTTAATTTTAAGTCTCCACTAGCGTACATTGGCACAAGGAAGGACCACAGTTAGAAGAGATGTAGTCATCACTAGCAGTAGACCCATTGAGTATGATTTGTGTCTTAGAATGGACACCTATACTTGATCAGCTGAATCACTCTCAAGACTATATTATCCTTTGCTTTTATTTGCAGGTTTATTCGACTGATTGTTCTTTGTCTTTCTATATTGTTTCCTTTGCTGGGGCAGCTGCACTGTCCCTTGAGAAGCCCTGTGTTACCCAGAACTTCTCAATAAGTTTGTCAGGTATGACACAGGATCTATAGGAAATCCATTAACTTTCAGCAGAAACAGCTATAAGTCACGCAAGACAATATCAAATGGTTCTAGACTTCTCCATTAAGGCAATTGAGTTAAGCCCAAGATCTTCATTGACTCTTCTAGGAGTTCAGACACATAGTTCACATACACACTGTAAAAGTCACCCGTTTTCGTCTTGAACTGAATTGCCCCCTAAATTCATTTGTTCTTTAAAATGCAGATTTTTCTCCATTTAAATTTATTTAGCTTTATCTTCTAACTATTAGGTTTTGTTATGGTTCTTTCTGCACAAAATAAGTCACTAAAAATAGCATCAGAAAATTTCTCCTTGAATAGATTAGGAACAGGTCATCTCTTAGACCGTAATTTCATTATCACTTTTTTCTTCAGCTGTCCTATCCCTTCGAACCAACTGTTCTTGTATCCACACCAAATAAATGGTTCTGATGGGTGAATATAAGTTAAAAAATCAGTAAAGAACAATAATCTCTACAATAAAGTGGTTGCATCACTAGTCAAGGGAAGAGCTATGGATGTCATCTACCTAGAATTCTGTAAGGCCTTTGATATGGTCCCCCAAAATATTCTTACCTCTAAACTGGGGAGATAAAGGTTTGATGGATGGATTGTTAGGTGGATAAGGACTTGGCTGGATGGCCATGTCCAGAGAGTTACAGTCAATGGGCTCAGTGTCCAAGCGGACAACAACAATGAGTGGTGTCTCCCAAGGGGACACATCTCCCATGAAGAAAGCCTGAGACAGTCGTGGTTGTTTAGCCTGGAGAAGGTTTCAGGGAGACCTTATTTCAGCCTTTCAATACTTACAGGGGGTTTATAAGATAGTGTCTTGGGGTTTATAAGATAGTGTCTTGTGGTTTAACCCCAGCTGGCAACTAAGCACCATGCAGCTGTTTACTCACTCCTCTCTCCTTGGTGGAATGGGGAGGAGAATTGAAAAAAAAAAGTAAAAGAAGGAAGAGGGAAAAAAGAAAAGAATATACAAAATGAGTGATGGACGGTGCAATTGCACACCACCTGGTGACTGATTCCCAGCCTGTCCCCAAGCAGAGATCTCAAACTCCCCAATCAGCTCCCTCCAGTTTATATACTGAGCATGGCTTCATATGGTATGGAATATACTGCTGATCAGTTTGTGTCAGCTGTCCTGTCTGTGCTCCCTCCCAGCTTCTTGTGTTTCTCCGCACTAGCAGAGCATTGGAAGATGAAAAGTCCTTGACTTAGCACTACTTAACAACAACTGAAACATCAATGTTCTATCAACATTATTCTCACACTAAATCCAAAATACAGCATTATACCAGCTACTAGGAAAAAAATTGACTCCATCCCAGTCAAAACCAGGGCAGATGGAGAGGGACTTTTTGCCAAGGTATGTAGTGACAGGACAGGCTTTAAACTCAAAGAGGATAGATCTAGATTGAACATAATGAAGAAATTCTATACAATGAAGGTGGCAGGACACTGGAACAGGTTGCTCAAAGAAGTTGTGGATGCCCCATTCCTGGAAGTGTTCAAGGCCAGGTTGGATGAGTCTTTGAGCAACCTGATGTAGTGAAAGATGTCCCTGCCCATGACAAGGGGGTGGGACTAGATGATCTTTAAAGGTCCCTTCCAACATAAAACATTCCATGATTCTCTGGTAATGTGAAGAAACAGTCAGAAATGAGAATAGGCTTTTTAAGATGACAATTTATTCTTTGTTAGGTGAATTTATTTGACAATAATGTATATTAGGATGCTTAAAAACACACAGGAATATAGAAAATACTTAGTAGGTAAGTGGGGAACCGGTCTACAGAGGGGAAAGGCCTCTAATTTGCTTCAGAGAAATCTAATCTGATTTATCTGCTTAAAAGCGTGGCAAAAAATTTGTATCATGAAAGTCAAATTCTGCTCTCAGATGGCCAACCATAAACGCCATTAGAACATTACAGAAATATGACTGTCAATTAAACTTTAAATTATGAAATATTGGGCGTAGGAAGAACAGAAATTTTTTTCTATTGCACTTTTATATTTTACTGCCCTCCTGATCTGTTCTATCCACGCTTTGTCTGATTCTCATCAATATAAATATAAATATCTGATTCTCATAAATGAAGTTTTGAAAGTACAAATACTGAAATTTTCACCTTTTTATTTTAGTTTTTATATTGCTCACCTTTCTGTCTTCCTTCTCACCTTGCACCATGTCCTTAATATTTATGAGATGTGCAGTTAACCAGGTACAATACTTTACATACAAAAAGACTCTGTCCATCACAAGACAGTTACTAGTTACCTAGAATGTATAATCATCTAACACAATTGACTAGAGTATATCTATGACTGCCTATTAAAAATAAAAGGAATATAAACTACTGTTTTTAAGCAGTGAGAATGAAATTAGAGTGGATGCATGAAGAACTTTAAATTAAGTGATAAAAATCATATTCATAGTGGTATTTGTGCATTTGATGAGGCAAAGGGTTCAACAGTGTAGAATTAGCATTATCAAAATTAAAGGAAAATGAAACCCCATCTTGTTCATCTTCTTTGGATGACTCGAATGCAACATTCAAACAAGGGTCTGTTATGGCACAGAAAAGTTTTAAAAGTGTGTTAGTTACAGTCACCCAAAAATCCATTTCTGACACTTCAGAAGTCCTGACACGCTGACATCGAGATGGAGAAAGCCCTCTTTTTAAATAAATACTTCAATATAAATTGGTGCAGGTGGTTGGAATCCTATATCATCCCTTAACACCCGTGCAGCTCTACCCAACAAGCTGGGAAACTATTCTTAGCCTAGCTTTCAGTTTTACTCGTAAGCAAACGTGTATCTTGCACAACAATATTTCATAACACACAGACAGACTACACATGCACACCTGAAACAACACCACTGTCATTCCATATGTAGAGCTGAAAGAAAGATATTTCCTGCAAATTCGGTAAATTAAAGTAGTGCTAGTGCAGTTAATTATAGCTGAATTTTGATTCGGGCATGAGGGCAAACATCATTTTTTCTTCTGAGAATGGAACGTTAATACTCAGAAGGGGTGCAACTTTATTTATATGTTTTAAATATTGAATTACATAGGCTTCCCCTCACTGCATTAACAGCCTGAAGTATTGAGACCTTGTAGAGTTCTAAGGTGTGTTATTATATTAAAAGTGACCCATCAAGATTTAATAACTCTCAGATTAGATTTCAGAGAGAAAACAATAATTCCTTGCCATAAGCACTTTTCATACTCTTTATCCTTTAACAAGGCCTGGGTTTGTTTGATCTCTAACATGCCAGTAATTTTTTGACTCTTCTGCAAGAAAAATACCATAAATAAAGTTTGACATTCAGTAAAACGTAGCTAAAAATCACCTTATAATCATCATTTGAATCCTAAGGAAATGTCCTATTTCTTGACATTACAGACAAAAATATGACTGTAATGAGAATGCCCTTGAGAATACATAAAAAATTGGCAGCTTCTGAAATGAAGCGTGAAATATTTTAAGAAAACAGATGTGCCTTTTTCTGATGCACTGAATGATACTGAAATATCATCAAGCTGTAGATTGATAATTAGCTTAGTATAGAATTAGAATATTTTAATAGATACAGAAACAGGTGAGCTGAAGAGCAAAACACACATGCTGAGCAATAGTCTGCCTCCGCTTTGCTAGTTTGTCTTCACTTCTTCAGAAAGACAGACACATGCATGGTCTCTTTGATTCAGCCATGCAAAACAATCTCTCTTCAATGTGCCCATTTCATCCTCCTGCACGTTCACTTTGAAGCAGCTGCGCATGGAATGACTCACACGTTAAGGAGAAACACCACAACTGAAGCCCAGCTTCCAAACCATTCCTCCTCAACAATGACTTTGGTCTTACTGTTTTCTCATCCACTCAGATTTCCATTCATATTTCAAAAACTCCTCTTGATTCTATTTTTTAGTATAAATCAGATGTTCTCCAACTATTTCCCAGTATATATAATTCAATAGAAAGACTGTCCAGTGGAAAGCTCCCTGTCCTATTCACTGGAGGTGCCTTCTCACCCTGTCTGCCCATTTGACTCATACTGTAGTAACTACAGAATTTGCAGCCACATAGAAATACTGTTCAGTAAGCTTTCAATTCCTTTTTTTATCTGCCTAGATTCGATTTAAAGGCTGCAAACAAGGAGAAACATTAGATTATGGCCGGTTTCACAAGATTGAGTTAATGCTATTTTAGTAAATTACTGCCCCTCAAATTGTGATGGTGTAATTGACTTGGAGTATTCTCTAAATGCTTGGCTTCATTTAAAACACTTAAGTGCTTCTCTGGGTCTATGTGAGTGGTGATTCAAATGAAACTCTCCAACTTCATATTGCATCAATCTAGGAAAACAGATGAATACTACTCTCATTTTTTCTCTCTGTATTTTGCACCTTTAGCCATGCCCACATCTGATCCCTGCTTATCCACCTTTCTCTGAACATCCCTTCCAACTCTAAGGCACTCAGCAGTGATTTCTCAGGTCTGAATGTGCCCTCATATTATGCTTCTCTTTTTTTTTTTTCCCAGTGAAAGATCAGATGAGATCTGTCTGTATTCTTTAAAATTTAAACATCAACAAACTTTTTGTGGATAAAGACCAAAGTCATATTAAAAAATCCACCCCCTCTATACCAATATGTACAAGTTTGATTTTAGGGGTACAGTTTCAACTTGAAGATTTTTTTTCCTTGGACTCAGTAGAGAAAGTTTGGAATCTCTTCCCCCAGGCACTAAAGCAAGCTTGTCTACTTTGAAAATCTTACAACCAGATTCAACTTCCCAGCCAGCAGCTATTTTAATTATCTTCAAGTATAGAACTGAATTAAAGTAGCTGCTGTGCTGGGAGTCCCTGATGTGTGCTTCATCTGATTTTGAAGTGTTTGGCATCTCTAGAAAACTCGAGGAGACTAAAATCTTTGCAAAATACATAAATAAATAGATAAAAGGCCCTAAAAATAAAATTATTTAAGAATGAATTTAGAACTTGCTACAGCTCTTAAAAATAAAAAGAATTAAGTAATAAGTGAATGTGGAAACCTTCCACAAGAGATGACATATCCTACAGCCACTTCTGAGACTCTGTGATGTGCCCCAGAGAAGCCCAGTGTTGGCTGGGCACTGATCTTTCACACATTTTCATCTCACAACCATGGCCCTTCTCCCACTTCAGGAGGAGTCAGATGCAGATGCTTTGTCAAGCTGTGATGTGTCAGCTGGAGCCTCCCCACAACCTCTGAAAAAGTTATCACTACCCCATAGTCCAACAGAGAGGATGTCAGATACTGACTCCCAGCCATTGGAAGGGCTGCTTCTTCATGGGGGTTAGAAGTGGTCAAGAGAGAGCAAAGGGCCGTTCTGATCTAGTGTCCTGTCTAAAATGGTAGCCAGAAATGGATGCCGAGGCAATAGTTTAAAAATAGCTTCCCAGTCTCCACTGATTTTCATCTCAAGAGTTTTCAAAACCAGAAGTGGTGCCTTTAATGTCCTTGGACTTGAGTTAATTATTTAATCCCATTTTGAATTCATTAAATGTTGCAACATTCACGACATCCTGTGACAAGGAGCTCGACAGCTTAACTACATGTTCTGTGAAGAGACAGCTCCATTTGATGGTTTTGTCTGCAGATTTCCCTTTGATGCCCCCTAAATCTCATATCAGAAAAGAAAATGAGAACACACTCTGTTTACCTTTTTCATACCACTCACATTTTTGTAGATCTCTAACAAAACTCTTTTCTAGGTGGATGAGAATTAGTCCATGTTTCATTTTGAATTAGTATACATATCTGTCTTCCAGACAGACACTAACTCTCCTAATACTTTGTAATAGGACCTTAGTGCCTTCTGGGGAGCTGGAGACCACACTTGCAGCTAGATATGCCAAAGCATAGTCTTGTAGCACCAGCAAGAGGTTTAGTGTTCCTGCACTTGTGTTGGTTTTTATGTCCAGCCTAACAGGACCATTAAATTTTGATAAACGCCTTTTTATACCAAGTCTAGTCACAACCTTCAGAGGGTCCAGAAGTCACTGTTGATGGAGCACAGGTGTCTGCCTCCCACAGCTGACAAGTTTTCAATATCACCTCTGTAAACAGATTTATGACTGAGGTACAGTTTGTCTCTGGCTCTCTCTCTGATTCCACTTCATGAAGCCTCTCAAGGCCCAAAGGCCTTATGTCCAGCAGAGATCAGGATGTTTGAACACTGGATTCATGTCTGGTCCCAGTGCTGCACAGCTGCAGACAGGCTGCATGCATAAGACATTCAGTGCTGAACACTAGCATCATGGACACCTGTCTCTGTAAGGTGGACATCGAGGCATTTCGTATCCCCACAAATCTCGGAAGGACAAGGCTCTCCAAAGCTCCTGAGTTCATGCTTCCTGCTGACACTAGCTCATTTGATAACACTCCTTGACTTGTATATTCCCCAGGCGCAAAAGAAAGGACAGCATCTTTTGCAAATCTGGCCAGAACTAATACACAACATAACTCCAGCCTTTTCCTTCATCCTTCTAGCCTCTGCCACCATTTCTCCTGTAGGCTGACGCCTCTTTCACAGTGGGCATGCTATCTCTTGCCTCAGGCCGAGAGGGTTAACGAAAGTTTATTAAAAGTGTCTAATACTATAAAGAGGTTCCTGAAATCTGAATTCATGTTTATTCAGAACCTCTTCAAATGCGAATCACTTATGTAAAGCCCTACAGCCCTGAGACTCAATTCGGATTACTTACAATTACCTAAAATTATTTGAACAGAGTAAAGCTCCCTCTTTTCAAGCTTTTTAAGATCAAAGAGCCAGTCTTCATCCTTTACAGCTTGTCACTTTTAAACTCTGAAGTAACAATCAAAGGGCACCTTTTCCCAAGCACTTCTATTATATCCAGACTACATAAATGTGCTGCAAGAGAAATAGGTGTGGAAAGATATTTACTTTTTTGTCATATTTCATTAGGTGTCTTTAGCTTCTAAGAATATGAGTCAAGTTTTCCAAAAAGCAACTCTGCTTCTCTCTTCAGAGTTTCATTTTCACATGTGCAAATAGACATTTCCTCCAAAGCTACAAAATTAGCTTTAAAAATTCTTCATTCCTAGGGTCATCTCAGTCATGGAGGTTAAAAACTAAGGCAACCCAAAATCAGAACTCTCTTTAGTGCTTCTTTATTATTTGCTGTGACCCTACAAAGCAGAAATCTCTCTTGTTCTTCAGTGTAGCACAATAACCTTTTTCTGCTGGACAGTAACACATTGTAATCTTGATTCTCAGGACTCTTTCCCTCCCTTACTCCACTCCCTCCCCATAAACCTTTGATTACAGTTCTCATTCTCCTCCTGCAAAACAACTCTTTCCTGAAAGCAACCATGTTTGTGCAGCATGTAGAGTTGGCAGCAGTTACTGCTAGGTTTGAATTTACTGTTTTCTGATAAAAATAGAGAAAAATGCCTGTTGCCTGCTCTGACAAGCTGGGGACAGTAAGACAGTGTGAGCCTTCATGTCACACTTCGTAAAATCCATTCATGATTGGAGCCTGGATGTGTGACAATAGCTTTTGTTGTCTTCTGAAACCCCGTTTGTGCGATCAAATAGATTTGGTACAGCAGAAAGGATCAAATGACACCGGTCGCTGAGACAGAGGAGCAGAAGACGCCAGTTCCAGGCAGAGGCCACGCTTCTAATACAAGAATCATACTGATAAAACGAAAGAAGTGTTTTGGATTTTGGCACTGTCATTCTTTCTATAGGATAAACCATTAGCTTTGAACTGGACAACTTATAAGGACAAAATGAATTACAATAAAATTCACTGAGGACCAAGCAGGTATTTGGTGAGATCAGGAGAAAGGCAAACCAGTCAGCATTCTGTTGGCTTCTGGTTTCGTTTATGTGCTTTTTGAAAATAATATCAGGAATGCAATTTGTGTGTGTCAGGGAGTGAAAAAGTTGGTCTAAAATTCATCAGCTCCCTCATATTGTGGATGCTGTGGAACAACTGAAATGCAGATTGCTTTTCAGCCCAGTCTGCCTTATTACATAGGGCATATTTATACCATTTAAGACTCGTTAGACAGATTTCATCTCCAGGAGGAGAAATATACACTGTTAGATGATTGTAGTAACTATCATGTATGCCAATGCTCCAGTATGGTTGCATATGTAAGCACCTAGCATTTAAGGAGCACTAATTAAGGTTGAATATTCTCTCTACTTTTATTTTCCCCACTTGTGTATGTACATTACAACACAGACACTAATTATGTGACATCCAGTATATTAACTGCAAAATGCAATAAAATCAATGTAGACTATTTTCCGTCACTTTTAAAGACATGGGGAAATTTTGTAAGACTTTCAGGCAAATCTCAGAGCATTTCTGGAATTTATTCACCTGAAACCATGTAGAAAAGCTACTGACAGAACGCCTGCAGTATTTTTCATCAGTGGTCCCACAGGGATCTATCCTCCATCTGTTCTCCATATCTCTACACCCTCCTCCCCTCCTGCTGCCAGGCACTCCCTCTGCCTTAGGCCACTCACAAGATTATGAGCATAGAACTCTACTTCTCATCTCCTTTCACTGCTAGGTAAAGAGAGCAGCCCTGAGGAAAAGGACTTGGAAGTGCTGGTGGATGAGAAGCTCAACATGAGCCGGCAATGTGAGCTGGCAGCCCAGAAAGCCAACCGTATCCTGGGCTGCATCAAAAGAAATGTGGCCAGCAGGTTGAGGGAGGTGATTCTGCTCCTCTACTCTGCTTTCAGGAGACCCCACCTGGAATACTGCATTCAGCTCTGGAGTTCCCAACACAAGAAGGACATGGAGCTGTTGGAGCGGGTCCAGAGGAGGGCCACGAAGATGATCCGAAGGTTGGAGCACCTCTGCTATGAAGACAGGCTGAGAGAGTTGGGGCTGTTCATCCTGGAGAAGAGAAGTCTCTGGGGTGATCTTATTGCAGCCTTCCAGTACTTAAAGGGGGCCTACAGGAAAGCTGGAGAGGGACTTTTTACAAGGACATGTAGTGATAAGACAAAGGGCAATGGATTTAAACTGAAAAAGGGGAGATTCAGATTAGATATAAGGAAGAAATTTTTCACTCAGAGGGTGGTGAGGCACAAGAACAGGTTGCCCAGAGAAGTTGTAGGTGTCCCATCCCTGGAAGTGTTCAAGGCCAAGCTGGATGAGGCTTTGGGCAACCTGGTATAGTGGAGGGTTTCTCTGTCCATGGCAGGGGGGTTGGAACTAGATGATCTTTGAGGTCCCTTCCAACCTTAACCGTTCTATGATTCTATGACTCTATAAAAAACTATTCGCTTCTGAAATTTTCCTACTAGGTAAAACCACTCATGAGTCAGAGGTAGAACAGCATGGACTCAAAGACAACAAACCAGAACACACATGGAAAGCTACCACCTGAGAGCTCCAGAGCCAGCAAACAATCCAAGAGACATTTGTGTTAAGCGTGTCCCTCCAGGGTTAGTGGCAGAGGCCCGTGCTTTGATGGCAGGCAGGTTTCCATGCTCTCCTCGCTCTTCCCAAATAGTTTCCAGGTGGATGTGATTTGTGGTGAAGAAACAACTGTGACACTTCTAAGCAGCAATATTTTACCAGAGGACTGTTATCCTTTTTTATGGGTATTCCGGAACTGAGGCTCATAACAGCCAGGAAACTAAATCTTTATTTAGGCAACTAAAGCAGTGGCCTGATTTTCTACAGCTTCGACTCCCCTGAAGAGAACAGGAGCTCTGGGCACTCAGCAGGGCCGAAAAACTACCCATTAACTTCTAAATCTATAGCCATTTCACAGCTGTATCTCTGTTTCACACCATGCTGCTCAGTTTTCCTCGGCAGCAAAAAAGAGACTCTGAAAAAAAAAAAAAAGAAAGAAAGGCAGAGGACTGCTCAGTGCACTGATCTCTGGTCTTCTGTTTCGGAACATGCAGCCCACATGTCTTGGTCAGGCTTGGTCACAGATTGCCTGCTGCATCTCCCCTGTGTCCCACTCCTGGACCTCACCCATCCAGCTGCTAATCCTTCCCTAATACCATTGTTGCATGTAAGACAAAAAAAGAGACCATTCTCTTCATTTACATTTAGAGTACAGAGTAAAACATAATTAAACCACATAGTACAGATGCAGTATAATAAAAAAGAGAAATAGTAAAAACAATTATAGGCTGGCATACTTACTGCTTCACATTTAAATAATAATGTGAACTATTAAGTAAACTAGGGCATAATCAGCTGAGGTTCATTAACTTATCTCACTGTAGAAATAGTACTACAATTCAATACAATTAGGTACATACTAGTAGGAAACAGTCCTTTTTCTGCATCATGCTGCGCCCAGTCTTAGAGATGATGAGGTCTTTCCCCTCCCACTGACTTTTCAGGGCATGCTTGCTCCCTTTTGGGAGGCACCCAGCACCACTCTGGATACAGCTCTTTGCAAAGAAATAGGCATTAAGTATGTCAGTTCACTCTGGTGCTGTTGATAGCCGTGGAATCCGAAAACCCTACTAAGAATAGGCCACATTCACGGACCACGTTCAGCTGGAGTTGCATTATCTGTCCATGTTTAAGGAGAGCAGCAATGAAGGCATGTACAAAGGAGACATGTATGACATTCGCCTGCATACAGCAGGGGCTCTGGCCTGAGCAGACCCAAACTGCTTCACGTAGGGGAGCAGTAGGCCACCGCAGGCTCCCAAAAGCCCTAGGAGAAACCAATTCCAGATCACTAAAAATCATCCAGGAAAAATGAGAATAAGCCAAACAATCTATTTCAAGCTAGCTATGGCACTTCTTTGCACATACTCCATCCCACAGTATATTCCCCCCACCTCGGAATGGCCCTTCGAATCTCAGAAGAATTTCCTTCCTGTAGAACGGGGAGTTAAGACACATAGGCCCTGAAAGTGTGTCTACAAAATCTCATTACGTTGCAAGTTAGTCTCTTCACTACACGTGTGGTCTTCCTGGCTGTGTCTATAGAAGTAAAGCAGACAGTGCTAGGGCATGACCTCTGAACCTGAGGGCAAGAGGCATGCACAGATGATGTCTATCCAGCTAAATTTATTTCCCCTTCAAAACAGGCTGGGCTTCAGAAAACTGTCTACATAGTATCATCCAAACATGATCTGGTACACTGGTAGGGGCCCAGGCAAAATTACACCACAAAATTTCAAGCATTTAAACAATATGGAAAATTGCACGTCACTGTTTGACTCAACGCCTTCACCCCATTTATTTGTCTTTGCTTTCCCAAGAGCTAGCCAAGGCAGGATTTTGATGAAAAGGATTTGGCTAGAGTTAACAGAGGATGCTGATAAATTGGAGTGAGCATCTGGAGGATAGTTTGACATAAATGTCTGAAGAATTTCCCTAATCTTTCTTGAAGTGCTCTTTACTATCTGAATGCTTTTGAATCTCTTGTTTCCTCAGTCTTCATATGAATTTCATCAGTAGAAACTCTTTTCCCTCTTCCATCTGTGTTTAGCAAGGAGATGCAATGTTGTACCAGATGGAGATGCTGAAGATCTCCCTGAGAGTGGTCAAAAACCTATGAGAAAGGACATCGTTCTTTTCGGACAGCACTTTAATCACAATTTCTGTGGCTGAAAACAAGGCATATGGCGCAAAAGAGTAAAACACACAGCCACACAGCTGCTGAGGGAAAAAATACTCTGTCATTACAAGCTAGGGTCCATAAATATTGCCTATTAAATTAATTTATAACGTACTCCTAAGGTCACAGTCCTTATATATTCCTAAAATGCTTGCAGTGATTTCTCCAGGTTATATGAAGACATTATGAGTTACAGCTGCCAATGCCTTCAAGCAAAGTGACTTGGAAAGAGATGTCCAGTGGTATCTTTACAGCAGGTGTCACAGAGAAAACTCAGCTGAGGATGGGTATGGTTTTAAACTTGCAAACTGTGAACAAGGCCAAGCAGAAAGTGTGTTACGAAGAGCTGAGATGAACAATTCACAAAAGAGTCCTAAGCAAAGATCTGTTCAATAAAAATATAGGTCAAACAACAGGTCACACAATTGCTCACACTGAAGGAACTCATGTTTAAATTGAATCTCTCTGTGTTCAATTAGGGATCAGAAAATGAAGCTTAATTGCCTGAATACATTCACTCCAAATTTCTCACTTGGATGCCTATACTAGGGAGCTAATAAGCTGGAACTTTTACTTCATGGAAAATTCCACAAGTCTCCTATGCAATTTTCTTTCAGGCTGGGGAAACAAACAAACAAAGAGAAAAAAAAGACAATTCCATAATAGTCTGAAAAAAGAAATTTTAAGAGACGAGATGTTCTTTTCAACTTACTGGAATATAGCTTCAACAAAATCAATACTTTCTTTTTTTTTTGCTTTGTTTTCAACTTTTTAGTTTATAAATTCAATGTACAATAATAAACCCAGTCTGAGATTAAGGAAAAAAAAACTTTAAAAAATGAAAAAGCTTTTAAAAAATAATGGCGGACAAACCCTATTCCCAAATGTAAAGTTTTCCCCAAACTGTTGAAGTGACATAGCATTTCCCAGCATAAAAATGTTCCTTTGGAAAACATGTGATCAGAATACAAGGCACTTCTCTAAGGAAAACCTGTGATAGAGTTTGTTTCTCTGATTACAGTGCTTCAGAGGAATATTCTGCAGTGTATCTATCTTCTATAGACATACACCATAGCTCTGTGGGTAAACATAGGAAATCTTAGATCAAACTAAAAAAAAAACCACCTAAGTACATTTCAGGAAACAGAAAATAAGCAGTCCCTGTGGATTGCCATTCTCAAGGTTTTTCTCCAATGCTGCTTCCGTGATGTCTTGCAAATGGATTTACCAGGACTCCACAGGCCCCAGGTGGTTAAACTACTGAAAACAGGGCAGAATATTCCATTGCACATGTGTGAAGTCAATTGCTTAATCATATACAACCTCATAACTTTCAGAAGTATGTTATAGGCAATTTAAAACTGGGCAAAGCCCAACTGCTCCTTTTTTATTCACTGCACTTTGCCACATCCAGATCAAACCAGGGCATTTTTATTTTTTTTTATAATTTCCTTTCTTTGTCAGGCATGCAAAACGTTTTGGCTCCCATTATTCACTTTCTACACCCCAATAAATAAGTTAAATTACTGACTCACCTGCACACATAACTATCTGCCTGTTTTTCTACCCTGATCATACAGCTCTGTACATAATGCAAATTAGCAAAACTAATTTGGTTTTCATTATGATACTAATGAATACTTCCTTTATAAAGTGCTTTGAGATCTACTGATGCAAAGTATTATATCAGAGTTGGCATTAATATTCAGTATGTATTTATGATTATTATTCCTCTTATAGACATATTCAACTTTCCATGTTATTAAAATTCTCTGTACACTTGTAAAAATTCCCACTCAAGCATCTCGAAATCAGATGCATTTTTTCTGTTTTTTTGGACATTCTAATTAATCTGTTACATTGTTGTGATTAAAGCTTTTCGGAGTTCTGGTTCTTGTAATATAATCACCATCATTTTTATTCATTAGTTGCTGATAGCGGTGACCACAAAGTGCTCAGCAATTTCCAGACATTCATAAGGGGGAATAACTGCCCTAAGGAACTGAGAGTTCAACAAAATGCTCATGAAAATAATATTCTTTTTTTGAACTCACTGAAAACCTGTATTAGACTCATTCGTCTTTTGCTTTAAAGGTTTTGCTCTGCAGAAGCCACAATATGGGGCTTAGTTAAGAAACGAGCCTGTAAAGGAAGAGAGGGTGTATGCACATTGCTGGGAAATGTGCTGCAGCCTCTCTCTCTTACTTAAAATCCCAATTTTCTAGGTTTGGTTAAGGTAAAACACACAGAGTCACAGCAAGAAGGTGCTGGTCTTGTGTCACAGGCAGGCTACTGGTCCCCAGGGGCCCTTTCCAAAGCTATGGGTGCTTAAGCAGTGACTTTACCTGAAAATGCGCAATAATAATCACATCCTGTACCCTTAGGTCAGATGCCTGACCTAGGAAAGGATTTTCTCTGGCTTTACGTGGATATAATGAAATACCTGCATAAAACACTTCTTAAAATCAGCTGCCCACCCCTGACCTGCTCTCTCCAGAGACCGTATCCCCTCAACCACAAGCTTTCAAGATCATCAAGGGGTAGAAAGGTGTATGTGTATGTGTGTGACTTTATGATTCTAAAACAGCTGAAGGGATTTTCCTCTAGTTTTACAAATCTATCGATTTAGTAGTCCTGCAAAAGATCTCAACCAGGAATTCTTTTCAGTCTAAGCATGGAACAATGAAGAGGGGAAACTGAGCTTTCATTAGAAATGGAAATTGTAACTGGCAACCAGTTTATAGTTGCAATTCAAACTAAAGGACAAAGGACAAGTTTTGGGGTTTTCTTTTAACATTTTCTCTTGTTTGATTAACATCATAGTTTTTATTAGAGAGGCAGCAGACGGGTTTTGATTCTGTTTTTGCAGCAGTTCAGAAAAAAAATGGTGCTTCTGAGCAAACTCAGGTCTCTCAAAGCAGTTTTGTGATGTAGCAATAAAATGTCTCAAGTCCATCTTCCCATTCTTCCTCCCTCTGCATCTTTGCTATTCGTAATAAGAATGCACAGCCTCGAAAATGTGGATTATCTCAGACAAACAGATTGAATAGCTTTGTCTTTTATATTTAGTTGATACAAATCAGCAGCATGTGCCCCAAATCTTAATATTCCTTTTTTATCCTTTCAAATCTGGCAGCAGTTCTCCAGCCTTCTACTATCCCCTGCCCTGTTCTTCTTTAACATTGATTTTGATGTAACTGTTTTGAGCAACATTATCTAATTTCCTAGAATTACATGCAATACCAATTTGTAGTAGGTTAAAAGGAGATTTTGGAAACAGTTACTTGTGTAAGGCTGGAACTATAAAACACATACATTCCCATATCTGCCATGTCCACCCAATTTGACATATTTAATTTATCAAGTAAATTTTTTTTTTGTTAAGACAATTTAGATAATACTCCTGGAAGTGTTTTAATCAGGTGCTGAAACTAGTCTATATTCTTCTTAATGGGATTTAGAGAGCAGGGTTAGCAGTAAACAAAGAAGCAAATGAAATAAACCCCATTAATTAGGGTGAAACAGTAACAGAGCAATTCTGGTTTTACAGATGGGCAAGATGTCTGATTGAATTTCCCAGGCTATGCAGATTGGCTGCAGATGGTGTGGAAAGTGGTCCAGAACTCAGAATTCATATAATCAAAAACACACTCAGATCCAAACAAGAATGTTTTCCCATGTGATGCTGTATAGCTTGCAACCTTATCACAAGCATTTGGTAACTTTTCAAATCAAACCATAACATAAACCTCACACAACACATCATTCACTAAGGGCTCTCATTAATGGTGTTATTATATCTAGTAATTCAATAACAGCTCAGCTCCTGGAGGCAAGTTAATTTGGCCCCAAGTTATAATTTCCTATTGAAAATGCCGACTGATAAGTGCATGGGCCAACTGGAGATCTCAAGAGAAGAGCATTCACTGAGTAGGCAGTATATGAGCAACACCTGTTATCATTAAGAAAGTAACACTGGGAAAACTTATTGCCAGTGAAAATATCCTGAAAAATTCAGCAAAATATTAACGTATTGTACACCTAAACCTCTTAGGATCAGAATCTAAACTTTTACATACTTCTTTGATCTAGAAATGGGATTGTAGTCCTGAAATTTTGTTTGCGATACTGACACATTAGAGAACAAAAGTCTTTTCAAAAGGGAACTGTGTAAATATGGTGACCTCTTATCCTCTGCAAGGACACTGAGATTCTTCTGCTGACTTCAGAAGCCAGCAAATATATGATTATCCCCTTCAAACCTGTTCAGCTTGCAAGGTCATAACCTTTTTTACAAGTGTGTTGCTTAGGTTTTAATTTGGACATAATAAACCCTCTTTGAATACCTATTGCAAGTCCCTTGATGTTATTCTGGTGTTGTAAAAGACAAAACATACGTGCAACTTCTACCTATGCTCTTGTCTCACATAAGAGCTCCCTGCTTCACTATCCTCCTCAGGAAGAATGAGAAAGTCTGCTGGATGCCTGGAGGCAAGTACTGTGTGCGATATAACACTTTCGTTCTCTTCCTTACACTCACATCTAGATCTGACCTTGCCTTAACTCACATTAGGACAGCAGATAATGGCATTTCTTCAATGAATTTAACTCACCTAGTGCAGCGTTCACCTCTGCAGCAAATCGACTTAATATAACGGAAGAAAGATTGAGATTGACTGAGAACCAGGCTCGGTGACTTTGCATAGGTGTACCTAAGACTTTAGCTGTGCCTTTGGGCCTTTTTTTCTTCCTTCCTTCTTCTTCTAACAATAAGTGAAAGAAGCAGTCTTCAAATTCAACAATCATTGAGATAAATATCAACTAGAAAAATTAGCATACTAAGTTACGTAAGACATTAGATCATGATAAGAAAATACACAGCAAGACTTAAGTAATTAGCCAGAATAATGAGACTTGTTAATTTTTGCAGGAACAGTGTATAAAGTTACTCAAGTCCAAGAATTTGTCATTGAGTCTATTCTAATAGACTGGTACTGTTTGAAGGTAGCTAGACATCTAGAAGTAGAGCAAGAAAAGAAATAAAAATGAATCTTACATATTAATTTGTACACTCAGTTTCACAGGAGAATCACATTTTCTGTAAAGGCAGTGAGCCTTGGCAGAGAGGTTCACAAAGAATGAGGTATCAGTAGAAGTTTAATTTTTATATTCCTCTCAAAAGGTCTTAATTAGCAGGGAAGGATAAAAGTGAGATTGAAAGAAAATCACCAAAGACACTCTGGGAAAAGAAATGTCATTAAATAAAACCCTATCACTTGGCACTTCAAAATTGAAC
Source organism: Tauraco erythrolophus (assembly GCF_009769465.1). Classification (NCBI taxonomy): domain Eukaryota; kingdom Metazoa; phylum Chordata; class Aves; order Musophagiformes; family Musophagidae; genus Tauraco; species Tauraco erythrolophus. Next base: position 126,875,794 of record NC_141465.1, on the reverse strand, counting down.
TTGACAAATGATGGCCTACAATACAATTGATAGAAATTCTGCACTAAGGCTTCTCCATTCAGCGCTCACCAGAGCTTACAGCGGCGAGATGAGAAAGAAAGTCTTAGAGGGCAAAAAAAGAAAAGGAGAAAAGAAAGGGAAAGGGAAAGGGAAAGGGAAAGGGAAAACTCCATATTGTAAGGAAAATTCACAAGACAGAAATACTTTGTGAAGCTATTTTCAGAGGAGAGGGAAAAATCTGTTTCAGAAGTAGCTGTCAGCTGCCAACTGCCAGCTGAAAAGCTCTTGTCAATTTCCACTTCCAAACTGAGTTTCTGGCAGAAGATGAAATTTGACAAATTTCCCTCCAGCTGGGCTGCAGGGCTGGGGCACCCTGGGAGCCATACTGCCTTTGCAGCAGCTCTGCTTTACTTCCTCCGCTGTGTTTGGACCATTCAGATAATTTTTTTTCTTCCTAAAAGCGGAGGTGAATACGACAACAGTCTTCCCAGTCAAAAACTATGGACACATCACTTTGTCTTGAATCACAACTAACATTTTCAACAGAATTAAAATTGAATTTTGATCAGCTCTAGATTTCCTTGGTTTTGTGGAATTAGAGGAGTCTGGAAATTACTTCTATGAACAACGTGTAAGTCTCTGCATAAGAGACAATATCTGTGGCATGTGATATGGTGATAGGAAGTAATGAAGAATGAACAAACAGCAGTCACTGCATCAGATAATCAGGCAGCAGGTTAAAAAAGACAAAGAAATGGAAATACGCTTTTTGCACTAGAAGTATTAAACTGTGAAAGCTGTTAACACAGTTCTGAAAAGCCAATAGATTCAAAACAGGATTTCTCATAGTGACGGAGAGGAGTTCTTACTTGTCAGGGTGGACCATATGAAACTTCTTAGTTCAGGAAATCCTTAAAATAATTAATTGCCGGAAAGTTTATGCAACATTGATCTTCTTTCTTTTTCTGCTTCTCTAAGCGTCTAACACTGGCTACTGTCAGGAAGAAGATGCTAGGAAGACAGACTATTGGACTCAACTGCTTTGGCAGTTTTTATGTTCATACAAAGCAACAGAAAGTGGTCTGCCAGCTCAGAGGCACTGGCTGTTGAAGGCTGCATCATGTAGTAACACTGGAAATACATGCAAAACCCAAAGCCTTAAGTAAGTTTTAGCAGAGGTTTCTCTTCAGCTTGATGAGAAGAGCTTACACATATGAATCATCACATATTAAGCAGAAAGTCAACCTGCCAGGTTAGGTTTGTTTACCAGTCTCCCTGCTCAAATATCACTAATTTTCTCACTTGTTATTAAAATTTATGAAGACTCAAAAGTTTTTTGAATAAGAAGATTCTTGTTTACCACATGTCCTTTCCCCTTTTGCCTTACCATAGCTGCTTCTAAGACTAAAAATGTCTTCCAAATTCAAACTATAAATTGCATCTGAAAGTGCTTGATTTGAATCTGGTTAGGATTAAGTATTTTGAGTTTAGTCTAACTCTCTTCTTGAGAAGCCCAAAGAGAAAGAGAAATGGTTAATAAATAATTTTCCATGTCAAAGTTCTTTCAAACTAGAGAATAGTAGACTGAACAGTAACCCAGAATACTGAAAATAGGAGAGGAATTTTCACCTCAGTTACAAAAGCTTCCTTTTTAATGTCAGCTCACTTAATTCAATTGTGTTCCATTTTTTCCTTTGTAAAATGACACGACAGTTTCCTTGATTACTGTAAAATTCTGTCTTTGCAATGTCTTCTGAGGACCATACAGTGAGCAATGTAGACAGAAAGAAATAAAAAACATAAACTGTTTCTATTTCATAGGAAAACGAGACAATTATTAAAATTAAAGGATGGGGCTACTTAGCTTGAATTCACTTAATAATCAATGTTTACAAAATTTTGGCATCAGTGGGAGTTGTTGGTTTTTTTTATAACGATGGTTATCTGTGCACTGTACACTTTCAAACTCTATGCTGTTACATTCCATTAGGATGATCCAGGCTTTAATTTTCTCTAAAATGAAGATTTTGGACAAAGATACGTGCATGAGACAAAGAAGACTTTTTGAAGGTTATTACGCATTTCATTTTTATTGTGTGTTTAGGAAAAAAGCCCTTGGGATGAATGCCAAATAGCTAGTCAAACTCATGCTTAAAAGAGTGTGTGTTTAGTTCAAAGCAGCTGATAATAAATGCTGATGATGGTCATTGCATGTTTGCGTTTCCAAGCAAAGATCCCTCTTCTTATACACAGGAAAAGGAATGTGTAGATCAGGTTTTACAACAACCGTGTTCAAAGTCCTCAACAGTCTTTTATATGTATAAATCTTATTAAAAGGCTCAGGTTCTTAAATGCATCATACTATAGATGATCTCATAAATTACACGCACAGCTCCTACCTTCTCCACCCAGAAGATAATAACCTTCTGGTGGCTTGACTGTCCATTGCTATAGTTCAGATTATAAAAGTCAATAAACTGAGATCTGAAACCCAGCTTTGTAAATGCTGTTTAAAAAAATCTGTGTAGGTAGACATAAAGGTTAAGGCTCCATATGAAGACATGTAATCTAAAACGATGATAACATTACAGAACATAGAGATGAGAGGAATTAAAAAAATAATATTCCACAAACCTGGGAATTATACTTGGATCTCCTAAGTCCCACAGTAGACTTTGACTTTGTTTTTCCATTATAAAAATGCTTCTGTCCAAGATGTACCCAAGTCCCAGTAACTATCATGTTTTACATCCCTGAAGTCCATGCTCCTTCAAGTACTGGAACGCATTTTGCTTATGCTAGCATCTTTACCTGGCATCCACACTAAGGAGTAGATTCATTTATCCTAACTGAGCACACTCAAGTGAGATGCTTAAACTATCAGTATAGTCATTTTAAGGAGAAACTAATTTCTCTTGGTTTTAGTCATCTGAAAGCTTGACGCTTAGTCCAACATGGTCACCTCTAAATTCTGAGGAGGCAGAAATGTCTAGAAGGAGATTCATCCCATTCAAAACCAGTATCTAAAACAGATAAACTGAGTCACTCCTGGCAGTGTCACTCTCTGTTGAATACAGAAAGAACTTATTACTCAGGCTGAGACTTAGATAACTTTGGTAGTTAGTATGAATGAGATGAATGAACCCCTACCCTCTTCTGTAATCAAGGGACAAAGGCACTGCCAATGGCTGATACAGTCATTTACAAACTCAATCACCCTCTTCAACATGGCATTCTCTCTTCAGTGAAATTTATTTCTGATAGATTAACTTCCGCTGTAAAAGTGCCCTTTACCTGTTCTTTTTAACCAAAATATAGCTTGATATGATTTTTCTTTCTGGATTAAAAAAACTCAACCAAAGCCTCACTTTCTTCCCCATTTTTATGACTGATCAAAACATTTGTGAAAAAAGTCACATGGCTTCTACGCAGAATATTTATGATTTTGAGATGAATTTTCAAAAACCTGAAAAACATTCCTTCAATCATCTTTAATTTAAAAATCCTTCTGAAGTAAGAAGTACACTACTGTAGTGGTTAAAAACCTGCAGTTGTTTTTGTAAGAGCATGGCCAGTATTCTGTCTATGGTGTTTTGGCCAAATTCCAAGGCAAGTAATTACATTTACATACCTAAATTCACCCTAGTTGTTTCATCTGGATACCGCAATATTCTGTAAGCTCGTTTAGCTAATTTAAAACCCACATGAACAGCATAGGTTCAAAAGTTCAACTCAAACTTTATTGGGTTTGCGGTCCGCTTAATAATACTTAGCACTTAATTAATCTGCACAACACCCTTGTGAGCTACTTGGGTTAGTACTACCAGGAGAGTCTGTGTAAAAGGAACAAAAAGACAGCCAGGAAGACAAATGTCCATCCTATACTGCCATCTCTCATATTCAAATGGGTGTTCAGGTGTCTCTAGTACTCATTTTAAGTTCAATGGCATTACATCTTGAAAAGCTATTAAATCAAAGAAAAGCACACAAAAGGAAATGTGACAGTCTACCCCATTTTATGACTTCAGTGTGCTTATGCACGTGTCCCAACAAAAGTCCAGAAAGAATGAACGCATTCTCATTTTCTCTTTCGTATATGGAAGCATTGGATCCATTCATAGAATAGAGGCAACTAGAATGGGAAAAAACTCAGTAACAGCAATAAGGTAATACTCCAATAACGCAAGTACCTGATGAATATACTCATCATACCACTCATCAGTGGTATGACAAGGGGCATCCTGTGGGGACCCAAAAGACCAAACACCTTTGGTAACAAACCACTGAGTCCCATCCTCTGAAACATGAGAAGTCTTCTGTGCTCAAATCCATAGAATCATAGAATGGTTAAGGTTGGAAGGGACCTTAAAGATCATCTAGTTCCAACCATCCTGCCATGGGCAGGGACACCTTCCACTACACCACGTTGCTCAAAACCTCATCCAACCTGGCCTTGAACACTTCCAGGGATGGGGCAACCACAACTTTTTAGGCAATCTATTTCAGTGTTTCACCACCCTCACTGTACAAAATTTCTTCCCTAGATCTAATTTAATCTGCTCCCTTTCCATTTAAAGCCATTACCCCTTGTCCTATTACTCCATGTCCTTGTAAAAAGTCCCTCTCCAGCTTTCTTGGAGGTCTACTTTAAGTACTGGAAGTCTGCTAGAAGGTCTTCCCAGAGTCTTCTCTTCTCCAGGCTGAACAATCCCAACTCTCTCAGTCTGTCTTGATGGGAGAGGTGCTTCAGCCCTTGGATAATCTTCATGGCCCCTCTCTGGAACTGCTCCAACAGCTCCATGTCCTTCTTGTGTTGGGGACTCCAGAGCTGAACACAGTATTCCAGGTGGGGTCTCATGAGAGCAAAGGGGCAGAATCACCTCCGTCGACCTGCTGGCAAAACTTCTTTGGATGCAGCCCAGGATACAGTTGGCTTTCTGGGCTGAAAGTGCACATTGCTGGCTCATGTGATTGTGACTGATGCTTCTCATCAACCAATACCCCCAAAGCCTTCTCCTCAGGGCTGCTCTCAATGCTGTAACCTCATCGTAGAAGGCCACCAAATTCGTCAGGCACGATTTACCCGTAGTGAAGTCATGTTGGCTGTCACCAATCACCTCCTTATTTTCTATGTGCCTTAGCGTAGTCACCAGGAGGATGTGCTCCATGATCTTGCTGGGTGCAGAGGTGAGACTGACTGGCCTGTAGTTCCCTAGGTCTTCTTTTTTTCCTTTTTTAAAGATGGGGGCTATGTTTCTTCTTCTTCTATGATGGATAATAGTTTAGCAATTTCAATCGCCGGTTCCCTCAGGACCTGCGTATGCATCTCATCAGGTCCCATGGACTTATGCACCTTCATGTTCCTCAGAGGTCTTGAACCTGATCTTCTCCTACAGTAGGTAGTTCTTCATTCTCCCAGTCCCAGCCTTTTCCTTCTGTGACTTGAGTAGTGTGGCTGGAGCTCTTGCCAGTGAAGACTGAGGCGAAGAAGTCATGAAGTACCTCAACCTTCTCCATATGCTGGGTAACTAGGTCTCCTGTTTTCTTCCAGAAAGGGCCTATATTTTCCCTAGTCCTCCTTTTATCTATAAAGGATATACCTATAGAAGCTTTTCATGTTGTCTTTGATGTCCTTGGCCAGATTTAACTCTATCAGGACTTTAGCTTTCCTAACCTGATCTCTGGTTGCTCAAACAGTTTCTCTGTACTCCTCTCAGACTACCTGTTCTTGCTTCTACCATCTGTAGGCTTCCTTTTTGTGTTTGAGTTGGTCCAGGAGCTTTTTGTTCATCCATGCAGGCCTCCTGGTGTTTTTGTCATACTTCCTCTTTGTTGGGATGCACCACTCCTGAGCTTGAAGGAGGTGATCCTTGAATATTAGCCAGCTTTCCTGGGCCCTCCTTTCCATGAGGGCTTTCTCCCATTGTACTCTAATTCCATGCTTACTACAATTCCCATGTTTACTACATCAGCACCATGACAGTAAACAGACTGACATCCTAGCAGGCATGTCCAAATGTAGAATCACAGAATGGTTTGGGTTGGAAGGGACCTCAAAGATCATCTAGTTCCAATCCCCCTGCTTTGGGCAGGGACATCTTCAACTAGATCTGGTTGATTAAAGCAACCTGGGCTTGAACTCTTCCAGGGGTGCAGCATCCACAACATCTCTGGGCATGTTCCAGTGCCTCATCACCTTCAATGTAAAAAGTTTCTTCCTTATATCTAATTGGAATCTCCTCTCTTTCAGTTTAAAGCCATTTCCCCTTGTCCTATCACCACATGTCCTTGTAAAAAGTCCCTCTCCAGCTTTCCTGTAGGCCCTCTTTAAGTACTGGAATGCTGCGATAAGATCACCCGGGAGCCTTCTCTTCTCCAGGCTGAACAGCCCCAACTCTCTCAGCCTGTCTTCATTGGAAAGGTGCTTCAGCCCTTGGATCGTCTTCGTGGCCCTCCTCTGGACTCGCTCCAGCAGCTCCACTTCCTTATGTTGGGGACTCCAGAGCTGAATGCAGTACAAGATGTTTGTAAGGAGTGTGAAACTAAGTCTCAATTCCCCAAAAAGAACTCTAGTTACTATACGTGTTTTTCTCCACCAGACTCTTGATTTGGACTGATTCTTACAGATATTGCCCCTCGCTTTAAGAGAGATAAAGGGCTCAATGAGAGTTAAGAGCTCAATGAGCTCCTGGAGCAGGTCCAAAGAAGGGCGACTAAACTGGTCAAGGGGCTGGAAAATAAAACTTATGGGGAGCGGCTGAGGGAGTTGGGGCTGTTTAGCCTGAAGAAGAGGAGGCTGAGGGGAGACCTGATTACGGCCTACAAATACTTGAGAAGGGATGGTGGGGAGGTGGGAGAAGGGCTCTTTACATTAGTGATGGGTGATAGGACAAGAGGAAATGGGTATAAGCTTAGTCTGGGGAGATTCAGGTTGGATGTTAGAAAGTATTTCTTCTCTGAAAGGGTTGTTAGCCACTGGAATAAGCTGCCCAGGGAGGTGGTTGAGTCCCCATCCCTGAATGTGTTTAAGAAAAGGGTGGATGAACTACTTGAGGATATGGTTTAACAGGAGATTAGGGACAGATGGACTGGATGATCTCTAAGGTCTTTTCCAACCTAGAAATCTAGGAAATCTATGAAATCTATGTCTGTTACAACATCATTGTATCACTCATGGCAGAACAGGAGAAAATGAGGACATGATCCTGCTAGCAGATCCATGCTGGCAGAGCTATATATGCTTGACGTATTCTCTTACTTCAGGTGGGTCCTGCACAGACACGAGGGACAAATCTCTACTGAACATAAGCAGTAGACATAAATATTTCCATGATAGAGCTTTTATGAAGTGTCAGGTATGTATTAAATAGGATAACAGCAAAGCCATATCCTGACATAGTATTGTGATTACATTTTGGTTTCAGTGTTTCAGTTTTGCTTACTCCTTTACTCTCCCTCTTCTTCACTGCTCTTGGGAAATTAATTTCTTCCTTTTCTTAAATTATTTTCTCTGGGACAATCAAATAAAGAACATGAGAACATGTTCAAAAAAGCTGTTTCCTCAAACATCTATATACATCGTAAGTCAAGCTGTCTGAGGCAAATCCTCTTGAGACCAGGGAGAGAAAGAGGTGCTCTTGTCAAATACCATCTTCAAAGTATTATGTTAACTCAGCCAATGAAGAGCAAGGACAAACAGAGAAGTCAAGCCTTTTCCTTCCTGAAGATGTATGTTGTCATCAGAATACATTGCTCCAGTCTTTCTTGCACCCACTTAATCTAGTTTTTAAAACTACCTTTCTTGCCTTAGCATTAATTTCTTCATTGAAGGCTGAAAGAAAGATAGGGTTACACCTTTTGGTTCTCAAGGCATTCAGACCTTCAGCAAGCTTTCCTGGCAGAAGTGAAGAGTCCTCATCTTTATACTGCTTCAGCAACATCCTAGCAATAAAGGGCTTTTTCATCAGTGGCACTTGAAACTGAAATGAATTGCAAAACACTGCAATTAAAATACCAGGAAAAGAGCACTGAGAGAGACTTTATAGCCCTTCAGGATATCTGAAGGCATGATAAATCTTCCATCTCTGTGTAAAAATTTATCCTACTATTCACTCAAACCCATAGCAAGAAACTACAGCTGCAACATAAGCTTAGGGAAAGTCTTAAAGCAAAAGCTTCCTGTACTTTGAGGCAGGTATCACTGTGCTTATCCAAGGTCAGGAGAAGAGCTTATTTCTTTCCACACAATGCCCCTGAAATGCCCCCATTTTGCTGGGTGGAATCAGGTTATTCTAGCCAGGTTTAATAGCTCAGACTCCCTGCAAAGTTTGCTGGAGAAGGAAGAAGAGACAAAAATTATATTCCCAAGATAGGTAGACTAGAATTTCCTTTCCTTTGTAAAAAGTCTATTTTCTCTGTCCTTTACACTTGGTGGAGACCACACCTCTCTGTCAGTAGCAGATAGACAAAGCTAAGACAAAATATGTGCCTGAGAAAATATGATGAAATCAGTATTATTCAGGGACTGAAAAGTAGCAGATAAAAGAAACAAAATGAGACAACTCATGAGAAGAAGGAAATTGGAATTTTTTTAAGAGGGAATAGAGGGTGAGAATGCATCAACTTGAAGACAGCAGGAAGAGTCAGAAGAGCTACCATACACCATGAATGACTACCACTCTCCTCCTTTCCTCGCATCAAAGGGTTGCCTGTTCCTCACCTTTATTTATGCTGCTGAGTTCAAGACATCAGCTCTGCAACTGGGATGACTACTCGGCCAGCTCTTTTTGATTATGCAATTATGTTTGTATTCTCTTCTCATTTGTTGGAGCTTAGCCCTGGTACTCTCTATCTGGTCCTCCATGATACGAGCAGGGTTTAGTTGCTTGGTTTCTGTAAGTGGCCTCTGCTGCAATATGTCTGTATCTCATTAGAGCGAACTGTGCTTCACCAGTAACTTCCATCTCATCAGCTAAGAACTGCTACTCTGTGGTCTATCAGTGATGCATTGCATAATTAGGAAAGGGGTACACTTTTCCTGGGAAGAATATAAAAAAAAAAATAATCTCCTTGATTTCACTGGGCAAAATCTAGCCGTGACAAGTTACAATCTAAAATAGCACCACATTTCCTCTTTAAACTGCTGGCGGCCCATGAGCAATAAAATTCATCTAGAGCTTCAACCTTTGATATAATAAACTGGCCAGACAAAAATTGCTAGAATTTTCACGGGAATGCAACCCAGGAATTTACCTTATGTCAGGAAACAAGAACATGCTACAGGTTTTGTTGTGAAATTTGCAATTTTTACATTACGTTCAGCCTATGGGCCCTTCTCTGAGGCTTTACTTCACTTTTTTTTTTTTTTTTTTTTTTTTTAATTTCTTCCAAAGGGTTTTGTTTTACCTCTGGATGATGTGATTTGCCTTACTTCCGCTGCACCCCCAGAGTATTGCCAGCTCACACAAGACACAGGACATTTCCAGCAGATCAGACAGACCCCACCACTCAGCAGGTCTGACCAGTGACTCCACCTGCATTTTGCCACCTTGTGCATCCTTACAATCATCTCTGCTCCTCCAGATCAAGCTCCTTCTGTAGCTTTCTCTCTACCCTCAGGACTTTCTTTCTAAAGGAACCAGAACTCAAGGGAAGGAGTGTCCAGCAATTCCCATCTCCACATGCAGCTAGGATACCGTCAACCCACACACTTGAGACCAAGACTGCAGAGTTATCCTCCATGGTATATATACAGTTTCATGGTGTCATACTGCCATTGCCTTTCCTGAGAAAACCCTGCAGTCTTCCATCCCTTGGTCCCCCTACTGCACACACACACAGCCTCACTGAGCTCTTTCACATTTTGGGGCTGCAAATTCTTTCATTATTGCCTATTTACTTTTCTCTGACTGCTGCTCACAACCTAATCTCTGCTCTCAGGTGAAGGTCCAGCTGGAAAAAATAAGCTTCCTCTTTAGGTCTATCCTGTTTTTAATCTGCTGCTGTCGCACTAAATTCCCTGTGGGGGTTTTCTTACTTCCTATTGCTTTCCCTCTTCTGCTATAAACCTCACAAATATTAATCTCTTTTGGTCCTGATTTTCCCTTGCCTCCCATCTTTTATTTGTCTAAAATGCCTGCCAGGGCTTTTCACACTTCATCATGTCCTCCAGCAATACCGGCCCTGGGCCAATGCCAGAGACGCACTTGACAAAATGTGTTGCAAGGTGGCTTTCCTTCTACACCGTCTGCAGCTTGTCATCTTCTCTCAGGGCCTGATACTACAAATTAGCCAGAGCTGGCGGGAGACCATAAGTTTTTACCTCCCAAGAAGTTAGATTGGGAACAGCATTGCCAGGGAATTTTCCTTTTAGTTCCTGGCATGTGGGATAAGCAGCCTGGGTGTCATGTCCGTGCTTTATCCTGGCATTTTCCTCTCCTTTTGTTTATTGTGCTGTGCCAAGTCTCATTGTACTGCCATGATGCAAGACCTAGTCAATTTGCCAGCGTCACCTCATGTCATATTATCCTGGACTGTGAAATGAATTACAAAGTGGACTAATCTCAGAGGGAAAATACTAGGAGACTGGCGGTTTTCATGCAACAATGAGCACAATGGCAATGACTAGGGTGCTCTTGGAGGTTTTGGTTCATTGGTTTGCAAGGACTGGTTCCATATGAGCAGGAAGATAGAATAGATGTCTATATATCCTAGGAATTCCTCGTTCAAACATATCCAATAGACTCTTGTTTTTGTAGCTCTACTTTTTGGATCAATGGCTAGAAATGGTGTGCTATGTTTATTCTGAGTTGGGAAGTGCTACAATTCTTCTTGACCTTCGGTAGTCTCGATGTACATAAAGCACAATTGATCAAGCTGAATTAGTGAGAGAATGAAAAAAAAACCCAAGAAATCTTTTTCTGTTACTTAAACAATTTTTCTTTTTTAAGTCAATATTAGAAACCAGGGAATATGCAAGGGAAGGTAAAAGAACACTCACCTAAAACCAACTATGTTTCAGAGCTTTGCCTGGTCCAAAACTGAGCAGGAAAAGTTTCTTCCATAGAAAGCCCTCATGGAACTTCCCACCAGCATCAAGAAGGTGAGTTGCACCGCCTACTGAAAAATTGCCAACTGGAGGCTCTCGGGTTGTTGACCTACAGCCCTGTAGTTTATACTTTGATGCTTAGAAATCCACAGAGAATAGTGATAATAAAGCAAATTGTCAGAAATGTATAATTGAGCTGAGTGCTATAGTAGAGAGCTGGTAGCTCAGCACAGGAGACTGGAACAATAAAGAAAAAAGATACTTGCTTTGTGATGGTATCAAACATCTTCTGAAACAAAGCAAGTCATTCTTCAGTGTTTGAGATTCCCATGGGATGAGTGACATCTGTCAGGGCTGATTTAGCAGTATTCGGAAAAAGGATGAGCAATCACTGAGAGAAGAATCAAATAAGTAGCAAAATGTTAACGAAGGCCCCTGGAGGCTCTGGGGACCTTCTTTGAGCTCATCCCATCAGTCACAGCTTATTTTAAATCATATTCTCCCATTTGTTCTATGCTTTCCTCAAAATATTTTTTGTTATTATTGTACTGGTATTTCACTATGATTACCGTGCTCTTTTTCACTTCCACTTTCTTTAAGCTCAATTCAAGAATTTTGGTGACAAACCCTATAGCAAATTTTACTTGTATGTAGTATAATTAAATGTATCTCTGCTGACTTCAGTGGGGTTCAGCTGATTTATGCCAGCTGTTAGTCTGGACAGATTGTCTTTATTTATACCCGATGGAGACTGGAAGACATCTATCTTTGTACTGATTCAGCGACCTGCACCAAAGAGAATCAGCGATCCTGGACTTCCCCAGTAGCTCTGATTCTGATCTGTTGTGTCACCTTCAGCAAGTTACTTCGCTTCCCAGAGCTGTTAATTCCTATCCCGTACTTAAAGTTTTATGAAAGACTTCCTGTAGGAGAGACTTTATTTTTCTGTGTAATCTTCTATTGCTTACAATAACGGCAGCCTCACCCACTCTACACACTACTGTAATACAAATAAGCAATAACAATGTGTGGTTGCAATGCAACGTTGGCAGTCTGAGAATTAAATTTCTCCCAAGATGCTTTTCCAGATAGTGTATGCCTATATTTATTTGAAGAAAGCAAAGCATTTCCTTGTGGGACCATTACCCACCTCCAGCCAGCACACATACCAGTCCCAGAGGAATGCCAGTTATGAAAACTACAAAAATAATCCAAAAGGTAAATGCATTTAAGTTTCTAGTTTGAAAGATCTGAGCATTTTTGCTGGCATGAAAGTCCCTCTTTAATGCAGACTCATGCTGTTTGATAGTTTGAAAGTGGAAAAAAACCCTTACGAACAAAACATAAATATTTGAAAGGCTGCTACTGTTCTGTGTGTGTTCCTGAGTACTTTTCATCTTAACATTTATTGGCTACGTATTTAGATCAAATAGCTCACTGAAACTGAAATGAATACATCAATGTGATATGGACTATTTGTTTTTCTATTTGTATCCCTTTGTTTCAATTTTTATGATATCCAAAGGAGTCAACCTCAACGTTCAGTCAAATTAACTCACACCACCAATTAGCGTTTGAAAACTAGAAGCACGTTGTTCTTTGTTCCCAGAATCTCCCACTGATGTATAAGGTATATATAACTCCATTTTGCTCAAGATCAATATAGTCATACATTATTATCTTATTTTGTACATTACACCAATTCTACCCTAAGACAAGGCTGCACAGTATTCAGCAGAGCTAAAGAACAAAAGGAACTATTGCATCACCTAGTCCTTTAGTATATGGTGTCTTCCTCATGAAAACATGTACACACTGTTACCAAGTTTCTGCTCAATCTGTCTTTTTACTAAGTTAAATTGATCTGTAAGTCTTGCTGGAAGACATTTCCTTCAGTCCTTGAAACATGATATTGTTACTCTTTCTATCACCTCTGATTTTTCAGCATGCTTTTGAAAATGGTAAATGTCAGACCCACGTTCAGTATTCCCATGCCTGTCCCACCAGTGTTTCATACAGAAGCAGAGATCTTTCTATGTACCATTTCCGTTCCTCGTCTTGTGTCGTATGAAGCTATAATCACACTAGTCTTTTCAGCCCTAGTTATGCATGAGAACCTGTATTTAATTGTTAGTTCACTGTAATCGTCCAAGCTTTTCAGGATCTTTTTTTTACAATAAAGAGAAAAAAAGAAATAAAAGTTGAGAAGAAGATGCTGGTAAAAGGGGAGAACTGAAAGGACACAGCCACAGCAGTGTAGGGCAGGTCTTTCTCCTGGCTCTGAACCCACCCTGTTTATATTCTCACCACACCCAAAGAGAAATAGTTTAAAAAGTTTAGATTTATCTCCATTACCAACAGTGTAAAAGAAATTTTCAGAAGGTGATTCATTCTGTTCTGGGATGGGTTTGTAACACAGATACATGAATTGTCCCCTGAAGATAAATCTCTCTCCCTTGTTTCTACAGAGAGCTACTACATTTTAAGACAGTTAAATTTCCATTAAATTAATCTATGTCAGGCTTGTGCTTCTACCTGTTTTTTCTTTGTAGGATCTGTAGACATGTCTTTCATTTCTTGGCCCTGGATATGCAATTTTCTACCTGGTTGTACTAAAGAACAGTTTATTTTAACAAGCTCAGCTTACCAAGTAGATGTCTGTAAGGTTATCTTGTTAACTGATACAGGCCTTTTTCCCAAATTTTCTGCTACATGCCAAGGTTAAAAGTACTGATACCATATTTATTCTTAGATTACAGGTTAAATTATTAGAAAAAGGTTGGACCTAGTCCATATGACTGCAGGACACAGAAACATTTCCACTTGATAATGATTTATTATTGAGATCTAAATTTGGACTACACCAGTTAATCAGCTTCTCTTTTATTTCATGTTTTCTTTTTCCTACATGATAGTCTTACCTTTTCCAGGTTCATCAAAATAAGGGGTAAGGCTTGACAAACTGCTTTTAATAAAAAGTCATTGAATTGATATAATTAAAGGTAACTCAGATTTGGCTTTTCAAGGGCCCTATGAGGGGGTTGCTACCTAATTTTCTTAATCTCTCTTGAAAATATTAGGGAGTATTAAATTAGCATTTTAATCCTAGTCTCCTGCAAAAACTTTTACAAGTCACAGGCAAATGCAAAACATGTTTCTACCCATACACGTTCCTCTTCCCCACACATACAGTGTGACCATGTGTCAACAAACTTATGATTTGTCTGTGCAGAACTTTTCACACATAGGCTGGGATGTTTGTTAGCTACGAAGCACTCATTCATCTTCAACAATGTGATGGAAACAGAGGAAGAGACAGCTGAAGCTGTCATCCCTTCACTGTGATTTTCACCAACTACTACACAAAGGGTAACTTTTGTACCAGATGTACACACATTTATAGTACTAGGAGGCCAAAGAAGAGAATAAAAGTTTTTCACCATCTTATTATAAGTTCCAACTTCTCTGCAATAGTAATATTCGTATGTTAACATTTTGGACTGATTAAAATCTCTCTGGAATATTTCAGAGGGGAAAGTTGTTCCTACTGAGTGTGTGGGGGTTTTCATTACTTTCTCTTTTTCCTTTAAATAATCAGAAAAAAACCTCACCTTATTTTGATTAATTGAGTAGTTTCCATAGCAGCTGTGAGCCAGGTGGCTGGAACTGGTTACTTAGGATGCTAAATTCTGGGTAATTAGTTTATTTTTAATCTTTTAATTCTGTGGGAGTGAAGTTTAGTGTGTTAATGGGAGAGGTTTTGTGCAAAAGTGTCTTGACTAATGTGTAATTATCATTTAGTTTTATTGATGAAATTCGGGCCCTGTACGAAAAGAAAATGAGTGGAAAAATTTGAGGCAGGGCAAGCTGCAATTTTCTTTTTGACTTAAAAGTCCCTAAAGGGCTTCTTTGTATTTTATTTTTGTCGGGAGTTTTTTATAACTGAAAACCTGAGGGATTTGGTTCAAAGAGCAGCTTGTGTTCATGCAGAAGGACCTGCTCTAACATTGAAAAAAAGGCATTAATTGCAGAATGAGAAAGCATGGAAAACATATTAACTGTGTCATTCTTTTACCAGCTCCTATTGTTGAGGAAGGACTGATTTTGATTATTTTACAATGTGTACATTTGCTGAGCAAAAAATTTTTTTACTCTTAATAGTCATGTTTCTTAACTTGACTTCCCAATCTCTTTTTTTTTAAATTCTCCCACTAACTTCTGATTTTAGTTTTTAAAGCTACTTGTTCAATTACCTAGTTTTCCAGGTTAAAGCGATGCATATTTTTGGCTTAAAACATGAAAATGGATAGATGTATCATTTTAGTATTTTCCATGTTCTATGAAGTCTTTCTTTTCTGTGGATTAAGGCCAATTAGCAGATGGAGATTTGTGAGCTGGAGAGAGTCCAAGTGGGAGGAGGCACTTCCTTTCAACTAGAAGCCCACTGCCTTTACATCTACTATCAGCTAAATATTTTATTAGAAAAAAAATCCCTTCTCAGGGATATTTTTAATGCCACTTTTCCTCAGTATGCTCTAAAGCTACATACACCACTGAAACATACCTGTTTCCCAGAGTCATGCTATGTTGGCCAAGGATGAATGGGGCCAAAGTCAGACCACCTACCATACTTCTTGACTTGGACATAGTTATTTTTGTCTTGTAGCAGAGGAGACACAGGTGTGCAGGTAAGGTTAGCAAAGCCTTAGAACTGCTCCTGGCCATCTTGATTTCTCTTATTTGAATTAGAAATTTAAGTTAGGTAACCAGGAAATGATCAGACTTCACCTGTGGTCTGCTTCCACTGTACGCTAGTTGTGCAGGCTGTGGGTGCATTTACATTATCTTTCTAATTCAGATACACAGCACATTTCTGGAGGGAATCTCTCAGTAGTCTTCGTTTACTGAGCTGTTTCATGACACAGAGCACTCCCAAGGTGCCTTTCAGGTCAGGCTAAACAAGATGTGCTCCAGAAGCACACCTATTGCATTCTTACATCAACAAGGTGGTCAGTTCAAGGGGAAAAAAGAACCAACACATGTACAGTGTTCATAGCAAGTTCTCAGCACCAACCACTTCACTCCACAGATCTTTCTCTGTTGGGCCTCACTACCTGCTAACACAGACAAAGCCTACCAGGAAATAACTGCTGGTCCCAAGGATAAAATGTACAACCTAATGAGTTTCTATACAACTAAACTTTCTTTTCTGCAACAAAAGGTTTATCTCATTTTGACTAACTACTGCGAAAAGTCCCTGGCTTATGCCAGGACTATCCTCCTGAGCTATGCTAAGCTTTTTCTGTGAGACTGTTTGTTCTTACACACCTGAGCTGTGCCATGGAGTTTGACAAGAGTGACATCACATGGATGACTCTATGCCAGTGCTCTACCCCAAGCCCTGGGACTCCCAAAGCCCTAGATCCTCACTATGGTACCAGAGGTGACAAAGCATTGCCTTAGCAGGGCAGAAGAGGATTATTTGCATGTTCCAGACACTGAAGGAGGTGGAAAGGCACCTTCACACTGTTGAGTACCTTGATCATTCGGATGGAGATAAAAGTGTGAGAGGCATTTTCCGTCGTCTACTTGGTGCTGTGTCTCAATAAAGCAAATAAGGATCCTGACTCTGGCTCCAGTCTAGATGGCAGAATGTGGAAATGGAATGTCTTGGTTGTGTATTGTAAGTATTGAATAAAATACATAAATTATTTTAAGTGTCATTTAAACAGAGCTTTTAATTAAATCTAAGGAGCAGGGGTCAGTACATACTAGACAAGTACTGGACGTTACCATGTTACTCTATTTCTGCTGTCATTACGGTGCTGAAATGCAGGACGTTTTTGGAACTGGCTATCTAATTCTCCAAGAATTATGTATATACAGCCAGCATTTGCATATATGTAATGAACAACTATTCAACAAAGTTTTCATTTGCACTTGTAATTACTTATTTTGGATCTTTGACTTTCAATGTATACAGACACGTGTACACTGATTTTAAAAGTTCTGAAGGAGTAACATGTACCACCTCACTGTACTCCCAAGACTACCTCCTTCCTCCTTTATTCTCTCTGTGAGTATTCTTCCCACACCCATCAGCTTCACTGTTTGCTTATACCTGCTGCTCAGTGAACAGCCTCATTTGCAGAGCACTGAATTGTAACCCCCATCCTTCCCTCACCAACCATTTCTGTTCCAGTCACTGTAGTAGAGCAGGTTGATAGCCTTTCCTTTAAAAAAGCCATGCTAAAGTGAACAATGCCATATCCTACACCAAAGAACAGGAATAGTTAAGGCTGAAATGTTTTCTTTCCTTCTTTGTTCTCTGGCAGTTATTAAAAAGCTATTGTTATCTTACATAATGTTACCAGCTTGGTTTTGTCTCATTGCATTATAGTGATAAAACCTCAATTTTGTTCAAATACAGCTCTGAAAGTAGAAAGTGCTATAGATTCCAGGGTGAGGGAGAAAGCAAGAAGAGGAAGGCTTGCTTGGTTGTTTAAAAAAAAAAAAAACAAACAAAGAATTCTTTGGTGGCCATTAGGACATCAAGGAGATTTTTTATTCTGAAGAACCCATCTGTGCTTCTAAACATAAACATATGAAGGTGAGAGGTCTCCTTATTATGAAGGTAGGACAGAATGAGGCTGAGTCCTATCCAGCTGAGCTGATTCTGTGTCTTTGAACCCTCTGGAAACATAAAGATCACAGCGCTCCACTGTGTTAACTGCTGTATTTCTTGGTTTATTCCATTAGTTGGCTTTCTCTTCTCTTGAAGCATTTTTGAACTGCACCTTCAGAGAATATTTGCTCTATCTCATTCACACTGTAAAGTGTGAAGGGTGTTGATGGAATGCTTTTTTTTTTAACTCAAGAAAAATATGTGAAAATTAATTTAAGCTGTCTATTGCAACAATTTTTTAATGTGATCAGTATTTACAAAGTATTCCATGTAGTGGGAGGCTGAAATTCTTTAAATACTTCTATCTCCAAAGAATAAAATAGTCATGAAAAGTATGTAGAGGAGTGCATAAAAGGAGACTTTTTGTCTAAAACTTTAGATTCAGGTTTGGGCTGGAAATGTGTCAAGGTGCTTGATTCTCAAAAAAGACAGTACCACTAAACACTATTCAAATTAAAAAAATATTCCTACTACTAACTGAGTTAAGATTCTAAATAAAAATGTAATGTGACATCTTCCTCATCTCAATGAAGTTGTCTTATTCCTCACTGTAGTCCTCAAGCTAGGGGGGAAAAAAATCCCTAAAAATTGCAGTTCACTCCATTTTTTGCCTTCTCAGCCCTCGTTCTCAGGGAACTGTATTACTGTTTTGCCTTGCTTACTTATTGGGACTAAAGATATGATTGTAGAAAGGCTGGAGGGGTACAGAAGTCAATGAAGCCACAGTAATTTGCCACAGCTGAGGCTCTGGCACCTGAGTCACCCTTTTATCCATCTTGTGATGTATTCCTCCCCCTCTCCATTCCTGCCATCTGTAGCCTTTTCCAGGGTAATGATTTGAATTCCTTCAAGGAATGATAGTCCACCATGACTACAGTTTATTATATCCATTTCTACATTGCTATTAATAAATAAATGAATAAATATATGCATGTATATGTCTGCATACAACTAAGAGAGGATGACACTATAACAGCTGATGGCATTGACAAACAGACATGTATTCCTGGGCTGATCTATATCTACAGTGCTTAGGAAAAACTATTTAAAAATAGTCACATAAGGATGGTATATAGGTAAATGTAGTTAGGTCAGTATAAGCCCCTTTTATCAGTGATAGAACAGTTCTCTTCTGACTAAATGTTCTCTTGTTCTTTGGGAAAAGCCACTCTGTCAAGCTACTGTATTTTGGGATTCAAAATGAACTTGAACCACTTTAAATTTTCGTCAGGTGTGATATGTTTCATGGTTTACTGTTATATCTTAGGAACACAATCTACCTGAATAGTAGAAAAAACAACAGTAAAAATAGGAATAATCATATTAATCATAGAATCATAGAATCATAGAATCATAGAATGGTTAGGGTTGGAAGGGACCTCGAAGATCTTCTAGTTCCAACTCCCCTGCCATGGGCAGGGAAACCCTCCACTACACCAGGTTGCCCAAAGCCTCATCCAACCTGGCCTTGAACACTTCCAGGGATGGGGCATCTACAACTTCTCTGGGCAACCTCTTCCAGTGCCTCACCACCCTCTGAGTGAAAAATTTCTTCCTCATATCCAATCTAAATCTGCCCTCTTTCAGTTTAAAGCCATTGCCCCTTGCCCTATCACTACACGCCTTTGTAAAAAGCCCCTCTCCAGCTTTCCTGTAGGCCTCCTTCAAGTACTGGAAGGCTGCAATAAGATCATCCTGGAGCCTTCTCTTCTCCAGGCTGAACAGCCCCAACTTTCTCAGCCTGTCTTCATAGCAGAGGTGCTCCAGCCTTCGGATCATCTTCGTGGCCCTCCTCTGGACCCGCTCCAGCAGCTCCATGTCTTTCTTATGTTGGGGACTTCAGAGCTGAATGCAGTATTCCAGGTGGGGTCTCACGATAGCAGAGTAGAGGGGCAGAATCACCTCCCTCGACCTGCTGGCCACGCTTCTTTTGATGCAGCCCAGGATACAGCATAATAAAATGCTGTAGGTTTAATGTTGTTATTATTTAAACAGCAGCTTCCTGTTTTAATACAATAATGTGAGCAATGGCAGCTGACTATTCTTTGGAGGCACCAGTAGGCACTACCATTTACTTTGAATTGGATTCAGAGCACATGTAAACCAACCTATACTTCTCCTATAGCTTGATGACAGTAAAAGTACGTCTGGCAGATGCTAATTATTTTATAGGTATAAATTAGCAATTCTGCTCAGTGAAGACCTATTAATGAAGCAGAAATGCTTGAACAGTAGGTACCACTTTTATTTTTTTAACACCTCATTTCTTGTAGATACTGACAGTCTTCAAGCTGAGGTGTATATTTCAGAGAGCAAGGTCTTGATGATATGAGCATATTGTACTAAATAAATAATAGCTTCTGTGAGTGGGTCTTGGCACATTCCTTCCAGTGCCAGATTCTTTTGCTCAAAACGTTCGTGTGGTGAGGAAAAAAAGGACTTGCATTTTTCAAACAGGCTTTGTTCTTGTCAGACTGTCAACATTTAAACAAACATGATTATCTGTTTTGTCATTGTTCTTGAGTGCAAATAACTTTTGAAAAAAGGTTTGCCTCATTTTAAAAGAAAAAAAGAAAGAAGTATGGGCCTGAAACCCCAGGACCCCGCTTAGCTGTCCTTCCAACTTGGAAAAAAACTATTTTATTGAAGACAAGGAATTGGCTTCATGGTGCCATTCTTCTTTTATTGAGTCCCTCATTACTGTGAGATAATGCATCATTAACTCATGAGGCCAGAATTCCACATCTTTTCCCCTGTCCGTCTTTGGTGGTAGAATATTTGCTGCCGCAGCTCCCTGCTAAAGCTCATCACTTCTTGCTTAACTAGATTAAATAGCCTTAACAACTCTGATCCATTTCAGCCTGGGGCAGGTTAGGGAGCCATCCCACAGAAAGCTCAGTCAGCAGGTATCTGGGGTGATAACTGATGTGAGACATGCACAGGCAGGGGTAGAGAAAGTCACTGGCTTCACCAGCACTGTCATATTGAGCCTGTCTGACTGAACCCCAGGCAAAACAAAGACGAAAAACTTATGTGACGCAATAGCGAAAGAAGGACGGAGGTAGCTTCATACCTCAGAGCTAAGGTCCATACCTCAAAGGAAGGTGTTTTTTTGCAATTCATGGACAAAAAATAAGATTAGATTGACTTAAGAAATACATCACAGCAGATTGTTTGCTCTGATTCAGCATTTACCAATCTAAATTTTCCCAGATCCACAAATTTTTTAAAAAATTAATTATTTCTTTTTGACCCAAATGCCATTTTGCTTCATCTTATAGAAGTAAAGCCTAACAAAAATAAATTCAATTTTCTGTGTTAGCCTGTATGTTTTCAGAGGTGTTTTCCTTCTTGCTTAGCTCTGTCCTTTTGCTGTGCTAAAAATCAGGAAAATAAATTATTAAATGTGAAAGTGCTCCTTGTTGGGGAAGTTTCCCGGCTGCTACATGAGAAGCACCTGTACCTCATCAAGACAGGTGCTGAGTCACGTTGGTTGGCCGGAGACCACGTGACCTATGGGAAGTTTAAAGGTGGGGCACTCCCAAGAGGGAGTGGGGCATTTCCCTCCTGGAGTTTGGAGAGAATACCTTGTGGTCGCAACAGTCGGTTGGTTGCGACCCATTGGAAGAAGACACAGGCAGTCCGCGACATCTGGTGACCCCGACGTGATTCGTCGAAACACGAACTGCCTGGACCGCAGGGTGAGCTGCGGTGGAGATAAACCCAGTGAAGCTCGAGAGCAGCAGGAGAGCTGTGAATTGATCTGTTTCAACCTAGACACCTGAAACAAGGTGAGCTGCTGGGAGCTAAAATGGGCCAGAATTTTGTCAAGGAGAATCAGACCTTCACCTTTCTCAAATCTGCAGGGATGGCTGCGGGGCTCAACATAGGTAATGAAGACCTATATAGTTTACTTAACTGGGCAGCGGGGCACGAAGATCTATTCAGCCTTACTTGCACCTTTAACCTAGAACTTTGGAAAAAGCTGGGGGATAAGTTGCTCTATGAAGCCGTGGTTAATCAAAGAGGCCGGACCGACCTTCTGCGTACATGGGAGGCCCTAGATAACATAATTCAAAAGGGGTCAGCAGAAGAGGAGGAAGAGGAATTTACAGATTATGTATCCGCAAGCGAAGGATACGAAGGGGGCAACGAACTGTCTGAGGGAAACAGTGTGGACAATGAACTAGACGTGTCCTCACTGTTCATAGAGGTCAACAAAGTGGCGGGGACTATGCAGGAACTTTGCCCCACCCTCCAGGAGATACTGGAGCGTCCCCCACCCTTTGCCCCAGCAACCCCCCCTTCCTCCTCAGGAGGTATCGAGCCTACAGCTCCGCCGTTTGATTTAATAACCCCACCCCTGGCAAATTCATATCCGGCGACATACATGGCACAAGTACGAGCAATGCAGCCGTTATTAGTACGACAGGCCATGACAATGCTGCAAGGTATATCCCAGCAGTTAGCAACCGTAGTGAACATGTTGCAGCAGGCCATGACCCCCCCTGCAGTGAAAGAAATTTCAGGAGAAACCCCTAAAGCAAGCGACAGTTCAGCTGGAAAGTTTCCACCGGTTTCTCCACCAATGAAAAAGTCGCCAAAATCCGCCCCGCCGGCCCCTCTAGAGACATGCTTATCCCCCGCTCCACAGTTAGAAATAACAGAAATTACCCCGCCTGCCATGACAGCCCATTGTGATCCAGTACTTTTCTGGAACGAAGTTAAGAAAGAGGCAATAGAGGCCGGGGACTGGAACTTGATACAAGCTTTGGGGTTACCAGTTAGTAATAAAAAACTATCGGTAATGAAAATGGAAGGAGAGCCGAGTGCGTTTCCCGTAGAACTGGCCCTCCCGGGTGCCAACCAGCCCAATAAACATTTGGGCTGGTCATGGAAAGTGATCCAGGACATGCAGAAAGCGGTAGCGCGATACGGACCAAACTCACTGGCGGTGACACAACTATTACGATTATTAAACTTAGAAATTTTGGTGCCGTACGATTTTCAACATCTAGCCCAGGTCATGTTCCAACCGGTGCAGCGCTCCGTTTTCACAAATGTTTGGAGACAATTGGCCGACCAGCAGGCATTACAAAATATCCAATTACCCCAAAGCGACCCATGCTATGCTATAGGTACCGATGTATTGATGGGAACGGGTCAAGTATTTAGTAACCCGGCAATACAGGCTCAATGGCATCCCCAGATCCTCGAACAGGTTAAACAAATAGGGATGCAGGCACTATTACGTACAGCAGAAATGGCTGAGCCTAAAGCAAAATATTCAACAATTAAACAGGGGGCCAACGAACCTTTTCTACGGTTCGTTGAGAGATTGCAGGGGGCAATAGAAAAGCAGATATTTGACAGTAGACTACGGGCACTGTTGACAAAACAGCTGGCAAAGGACAATGCCAACCCTGATTGTCGGAGAGTCATTGAAGTATTGCCGGGGGACCCCTCTCTAGAAGAAATGGTGATTGCATGTGCCAAAGTTGGGCCCGTAGAAAGCGAGATGACCACATTGGCCACTGCTCTAACTAAACAAAGATGTTATATTTGTGGGAGAATAGGTCATCTCGCCAAAAACTGCAAATCAAACGGCCGGCCGGGAAACAGCAGAAAGAGAAAGCGTGTACAGACGTCTTATGGCCCAGGCAAGCCCTTTGCGGGAACGCTGCAACAGCCGCAGAACAGTCCGGAAAAGACCGCAGAGGGAATGCTAAAGCAGCCAGAGCAGCCAGGGTGGATGTATCCATCGTCGTCAGAACAATGGATATATCCACCGCCAACGTGGTATGATAAAAAAATATGAGAACGACTTCCCCATGACCCGGTCCCAAGGTGTTTAACAAACGGCGACGGAAAATGGAACTGAAACGTTGGAAACCCCTAAAGGCTGCGAGGCAATTTTTTTTTTTTTTTTAAAGAAAAGGGGGAATTGTCGGGGAAGTTTCCCGGCTGCTACATGAGAAGCACCTGTGCCTCATCAAGACAGGTGCTGAGTCACGTTGGTTGGCCGGAGACCACGTGACCTATGGGAAGTTTAAAGGTGGGGCACTCCCAAGAGGGAGTGGGGCATTTCCCTCCTGGAGTTTGGAGAGAATACCTTGTGGTCGCAACAGTCGGTTGGTTGCGACCCATCGGAAGAAGACACAGGCAGTCCGCGACACTCCTTTTTCCCTATTTTTTTTTTTTTTTTTTACTTTTTCCCACTTCCACATTTCAGGAGGCTTAAGAAATGTGTTTATTCTACTTTCCTTCCACTTTACAAATCTTTTGCCAATGTTTTTCAGGTGAAATAAGAAAAAACTGTGAGAGAAAATAATGGTTGCTTCTCTGTTTTAAATCCTCTCTTTTCCCACACATATTCTATGTGACTATAACCTAAAGAAATAAATTTAAAAAGGGGATGTGATAAAGCATAATACCTTTTTCCCCTCCTTCAGTTTTCAAACAATGCAGAGTGGTTTTCTTCTTAATAAAAATATTTTGGTATTTTTTCAATAAAACCAAAAATATTTGATACCATGTCAAGGTTTGAGAGTCATAGCACATTTGCCACTCCATCTTGGAGCCCACTTTGTGGACTTCCTCATTATCCAGTGAATGAGAGCAGATCCCTCAGAGCTGGAGCTCACAGACCTCCTGTGATGAACTCAGCCTCTATTGACTGCATTGGGAGCTAACAAAGACCAGTTTTTTTACAAAAGCACAAAAGTGCTTAGGGTTAAACAAGACAATATCCTCTTTATCTGCAAATGAAGTGCCTTTTCAAACATGAGGAAAATATCACAAGGAATATTTTCTTACTGTGTATTCTGCTGACGATGTGTCTCGTTCCTCAAGAATGTCCCAGGCCTGTGCCATCATCTGTAGACAGATTGTCACGGTGATCCTTCTTAGTGTTTTCAGAACTCCTTACAAATATATTAATATCATACGTTAAGCATGACTGTTGAGTGACCCCCTAACATAGTGTTTTCCTTTTGCTTTCTCCAAAGACCAGACTTCACTCAATGGGGCTAATGTCTTTCCAGAAGGGCACTCCTGAGAACTAGCGTGAGGACATCTGTGACTGTTTCTTCTTGGCCTTATGTCAGATATGGACAAAAGGTCATTTTCATCATGACTAGCTAAGGTGATCTCTGTCTGTATGTAAATCTTTCTTCTACATTCAGAGAAGGAAGATCTGATGATTGCTTTAAGAGGAGCTTTGCACTTGCAGGTACAGTAACGAGGGCAAACAAAGTAGCAGACTGCAAAAGCAGAAGCATGTGGTATAAAGCCAAAGTTTTTATGAGCAACTGTAAAGAACTGGTGAGATGCAATCCATCTGGAAAGGATTATGACCCAGAAACTAGTAAAAGCTGGATGGCCATGAGGACCTGACCATGTCTGACCTTTAAGA
The DNA here is from genome assembly GCF_009769465.1 of Tauraco erythrolophus. Lineage (NCBI taxonomy): Eukaryota > Metazoa > Chordata > Aves > Musophagiformes > Musophagidae > Tauraco > Tauraco erythrolophus. The sequence goes on along the minus strand of NC_141465.1, from coordinate 126,850,648 downwards.
TTTTTGCAGAAGTACTGAACTGATCCTCAGTAAGAGAAAAGTCAAATATTAGAACTATAGTCTTGTTGTAAGTCTTTGTATCTCTACAGAAGTTTGGCAGAAGCTCAGCTGAAAGACTGTGCTGTAGAGCAAAACTTCACTACACCAGTGTATCCTCTCAGAATCTAGAATACATGCTTTGAAGTGTTTTATAAAATCTTATTTCCATCTTGAACAGTGTTATCGATCAGAGCACTGTGAGCTCTGTAGGATGAAAGATTTTGCCCTGAAATAGCTAGATGGAAGATGAAATATCTCTCTTTCAGTACCACTTCTTAACAGCATATTGCTAAGATATTTATAGATGTTTCCTCTATAGGCATCACATAGAAGACCATTGTAATGATTTTCTTTAAAAGGTATTTTTCAACAATAGACATACTGGGGAGAGCAACTGACCCTTTGCCTAGTATGACAGCTCCTCCTGATATGTCTAATGTTATTATTGTCCTCAAGGCTGGTCAAAACTCTGTGTTCAGAGCAATGTATCAGTGGCTGGGTATAATAAAAGTAGTCAACACTAAATCCCAAGAAACGGAACCAAGACATAATACCTTGGATGTTGTGTGCAGTATGTCCATTCAATTTCCTGGAGGTTTTCAGTTTCAGGGCAATTTCCTGATAGCTTTAAGCTTTAGCACTTTCAGATACAGTTTCTGTTACAAAAAAAAAAAAAAAGAAAAGAATGAAAGAAAGAATAAAAAGCCCAGAAAGCAAAGAAAAATTGTACTTTTCGCAAGGGCATGCTCAGTTATAACACAAAAGTCTATCATGAAACAATACTGCGTGATTGCATCACAGTCTGTTTCAGTATGATTTATGTGTTCCTGAAATACTCAGTACCATGTTGTAGGAAATATAATGTATTATTTCCAGGCAAAACACTTTATTAACTCACAGCTAAGGTTAAAAACAACCAGCGCTTATTTGGTCAAGTATCTCTTTAGAAAACGCTGAAACACAGCCATGAGAAATCTGGGATTTGCATTTTAGGTTCCGTTTTACAGAAGAAAAATACTAAAATAAGTCAAAATAGTAGAAGACAACAGCTCTGCTTTTGCAGCTTATTTATTATGGTCTTGATCCTGTTTTTCAAATAAATGGAAAAGGTCACTTATTTGTAGGAATGAATTCTTTGAAAGCAGACAGAAACCCTATAGTATTGGCTATCTCCCTGATTCATCTTACTATTGGTCTTAAAGTGTGGAATATTTTGCTCTCTGAATGCTTAATATTTCTACAGCCTTCACAGACTCCTGTAGCCTCTCATCAAACCTAGAAATGGGTCCTACAGTCTGTGAAAGGTTGTATCTACTGGCATATGAATAGGTCTTGTCAATTTTGTTGTGAACTTAAGTCTAATGTTCAGCACCATCTCGGGGTGGGGAGGGGACAGGGGGAGGAGAAGGTGAGACAGCTCACAAATTCCTATTAACATAATAAATTTTATATGAACACTTCCAAGACCAAGCCACTTTTCAGTGATACAATAGCCCCCCAAAAAATATGTTCAGATTTTAAATCCTTTTTGTTCTAGACATTTCTCCAAATTATCCTTGAAAAGAAACAATCTCATTTGGTCTATGAAGTGTTAGGTATTTTGGTTAGGTTCAGATCAAGTTATTAGATAGTGAGAAAAAAGGTTATAATAGGAAGGAATCTGTCTTCATCCAAAAGCCATAGTAAAACTGGAGTCTTTCCACAACGTAATTTTTCACTGTCTTATGTATCATGCTTTCTGGTATAAGGGATTTTGCAGCCAAATAAGGTAGTTCAATTACTTTTGAGAGAATACATTATTTATTGACCAAAAGGTCAAAGGGGAGCATGTGATGCAGGGAATTTTCAGGAGGAATGGTGATCGTTTGTCAAGAAAGAAGAAATGTACATTGATATGTGAAGTTATTATGCTTCTCCTGATCACAATTTGACCTTTCTCTTGCTAGAACTATACATCAACCTAAGGGAGAGGAAAGCAGGACACAGCCCACAAAGAGGCAGGAGACTTAAGGTGATGATTAGAAAAGCTAAAATTAATGGATAACCAAGAAAAAATGGGCCATTTATACACAAAAACACACACGTGCTTTAGGGGATACGAGACAGTTTTATTACAGACTGGATGGAATGTAGTCTTTTCAAAATTTGAAGATTAATATTTAAAAAAATCAGAATGGACTTTATTTTCTTTTAAATCTTAAAGCAAACGTTTGAAAGTATGGTCATTCACAGACAACATATTAACAAAATTAACTGTTCTACTAAGCCCAGCTTCTTATTTTATTTAGTTTATTCTTTTCTACCTATCTCTCAATATGTGCTATTCATACCTACATGTTAGGAATGGAGGAGGAAAAAGGATGAAAAATTCTAGCATAACCAAGGAGATGGCAGGTTTGTGAAAAGCTGAATAATCCACAGATGGAAAAAGTAATTTTGTTTTGTATGACCTGATGGAATATAATGATTGTACATGTTGCAAAGGTAAGAACAAAATACATCATCTGTTATAATCAAATTTGCAGCACACTATTTCAATGACAGGTTGTGGAATCCAGCACAAAAACATGCAGTTGTTATGCAGAAAGACAGAATTTGTCAATTTGGAAACTGGTTTTTTTTTTTTTTTAGTTTCCTATCAGTTTCAAGTCACTCAGAAGATGTGCCTCCTTTTTAACTTATGTAGAGATGCCTAAAGTAGCCAGTGTTGTGAAACAAATATTGAATTTAATTTTTAAATCCTCTCTTTAGGTTATGCAAATTTGTAGCAACAAGAATCATGGGAGGTAGAGATCAAAACCATCTACCAATGTATGTGTACATAATACATACGTAGCTTCATAAAACTTTTACTTTCTTCTGGTGAGTTGACCCTGGCTGGCAGCTAAGCCTCACATGGCTCTTCACTCACCCCCACCGCCCAGACCAGTGGCCTTACCATAATGCTCACACACATGTAGTTACAGATATAGATTATCCTGCAGTATAGATGGAGTTTTTCCAACTCTATGCCTAAGTTTACAGTTCTTTCTCTCCTGCTCAGGTACTTTAGCAAACTGATACGTATTTCAGGAAATTAGCAATGAGTGAAATATAGCATTGGTGAGTATTCAAGTATATCATTAAAGGACAGCAATTTGGATCATGTACTAAACTTATTTGCCTTATTATTTGGTTCTATTTTCAAAGTCAAAAGTCCACAGAAAAACACTCTTTCCCACCAAGCATTTTATTTCTAATCCTGAGATCCTAACCCAACCAAGTCAGTGGACAGTGTAACTTTGTACATTGTATTCAAATTATAATTTAGAACCTTATCAAACACTGTAAAGATTTGATTTATCTATATTAAAAAAATATTATTCACATGCAGACTGAAGAACATCCTCTCTGTTCTTCACACACTGACAAGATTATTTGTGATTAAACACTGATACTGTACAGAATCTTTCATTTTGCTGGAGCTGTAGATGATCAAACTTCTTTCTATTAAACTATAGTGATAATCACTTTCAAAGTTGATTTCAATTCCATTGCATAGCCATCTCAGGAAAAAAAGAAAGAAACTACTTAAACATTTTATAGCCAAAGGCAGGTGTCAAGTGTAGTATACAGAACCTTCAAGAACCACTTATTGCTGAGGGTGAGTTGCACTCAATGATAGCTTATGCGGTAACCCATTACTTAGAGACATTCTACAATGCATGCCTGACAAAAGATAAGCTTTTCTAAAACAGGTCAAAACAGATCTTTGACCTCTGAGGAGAAAGCATGCTCATCATTTTGCCTATGCTGATTCAAATTAATAAACCTTTTGTTTGCAAAGCTGTCATCTGCAAAAGCTTGGGACTTGAAGTCTGCATAGCAGATGCATCTTTTATATCAACAAAATTACGTTCACTGTGCTCGTGATATCCATATGATAAGTTTCAAATCATAGTTTATAAGCAAGTTTGCAAATGACAACAAGTTGTGTGGTGTTGAGGACACGCTGGAGGGAAGGGATGCCATCCAGAAGGACCTGGACAGGCTGGAGAGGTTCAACAAGGCCAAGTGCAAGGTCCTGCACGTTGGTCGGGGCAATCTCAAGCACAAGTACAGGTTGGGCAGAGAATGGATTGAGAGCAGCCATGAAGAAAAGGACTTGGGAGTGCTGGTGGATAAGCTCAACATGAGCCGGCAATGTGCGCTGGCAGCCCAGAAAGCCAATGATATCCTGGGCTGAATCAAAAGAAGCATGGCCAGCAGGTCAAGGGAAGTGATTCTGCCCCTCTACTCAGCTCTCGTGAGACCCCACCTAGAATACTGTATTCAGCTCTGGAGTCCCCAACACACGAAAGACATGGAGCTACTGGAGCGGGCCCAGAGGAGGGTCGCAAAGATCACAACCCTCACTACCAATGCAGGCTGGGGGATGAAAGGATTGAGAGCAGCCCTGAGGAGAAGGACTTAGGGATGTAGTTGATGAGAAGCTCAGTGTGAGCGGGGAGTAGGTACTCACAGCCCAGAAAGCCAGCTCTATCCTGGACTGCATCAAAAATAATCATGGCCAGCAGGTCAAGAGACATGATTCTTCCCCTTTACTCTGCTCTTGTGAGACCCAACTTGGAGCACTGTGTTCATCTCTGAGGTCCTCAACACAAGAAAGACAGTGAAAAAAGTAGTAAATGTGCAAAAGAAATTACACAAGTAATATCATTAAGGAAGAATTTAACAATATTTTTTGTCCCACACTATGAGAACTTCATGTGATTCCAGTTCAAAGAGTTTCTGTCCACTCGTTCCTAATCCCAAGTTACGTATCTTAGGTCTATGCCATTTTAGGAGGTTATGCCATGCATTAGATAAGTCTAATAAATTACATCTGTTGCAAAGGCAGATTCCATGCTGTTGTGCTGAGGATATCTAAAGATGGTACTGCCTCTGAATTTCTTCCAACAATAGAAATGCAGGTTCTGTAATTCAAATAAGTCAAAGTTGAATTCATGTAGAATGTTAAACGAATCCATAAATGAAATAAATGGATTGGATAAAAAATAAAATACAAACCAAATGATTGTTACACATGAGAAAGCACAGCAATGAGTCCTTATGCGCTCTCTGTAGGTGAAGAATGACTCTATGAGAAAAGATAGAGTGTCTGGAAAAAATAATTAGCCATATGTTCCCCCAGCCCTCCTACATCACTTATAATTTGTAAAAATTATGAGCAGAATCAGATGTAGCAAATGGATAAGGTGACTGAAGCATACTACTCCCACCTGTAAGTGGGCACCATTAATGAACTGAACTTTCATAATCACAGGTGTGGCTTAACAGATCTGTATAAGAGACAATTATGGCATTATAGTCTGTATGGGAAAATAGACAAGAGAAAATGGTTACAAAGGAGTAAGATGGTGGGCTTGGGAGTGAAAACATTCTAGATTTGATTCAGCTATGGAGCCCTATAGTGCCTAGTCATGTCATCTAATGTACCTGTTCTTTACCGATTTCCCTATAAAATAGGATAGTATTTCCTAGCTTTATGGAAGTTGCGTTCAGAAAAAATAAATTAAAAGTTTTGATGTTGACAGCTGTTAGAGATGCAAGGCATAAAACTAGACAAAAGGCCTCCCTCCAAATGGACAGATATAATGTATAGAGAACATAATTTCAAATTTCACCAATTACTTTGCCTTTATTCACTTCCACTTATGTTTTTTCCTTGTTCAGAATCAGAAACAATCAAGAAAGTCTTTTAGGTCATGGAGCTGTTTCTGTTATGTTTTTTTCCAATGCACACTGGCTCTCAGAATGGTATTACAGTGGCCAAATACTCTGAAAATTAAAAAAAAATAATATCTAAACCATGTATCTGTATACAGGGATTTCAATGAGTCTGACAATCCAAAGATACTTTCTCTTCCTTAGAATTAGTGGGAAATCATCTGGCTCTTATACAAATACCAGCATATAATCGACTCTTTTTGTGGAAATAGAAGTGCTATAGTTTTAGAAGTTTCAACAAATGTTAATGCATTATAGGTTTTAAAATGTTAGATGCTAGTATGCAAAATTATCTTTGTTTTTGAGAGATACAAATCACTTTACTTCAGATATGTTAAAAACTAATAGTTAATAAAAAAAAAGATACAGAAGAAATATTACAAAGGTAAAAATAAAGTACTATGATGCTGTACATTAAAATGGCTTTCTCATGAGATATGTTTTGGCCTGAAGTCTAATCAGCAGCTCAAGAGAATTATGACAGCTAGAGGAATTAGCCCCACTTGTAGAAAGTAAGGTAAACAAAAATCCTCATTCTGTGTGCAGCAGCTCACGTCACAAAGAACTAAAATGCAGTTTATGTCAGAGAGTTGCTAAGAAAAATCACATGTTATTTTAATGGCACCAACTGGTGGCTACTATCAAATAATATATATCAAAATCTGATATTTCATTTTCCTCCACTGTCTTCTGTGATTCTGGCATATAGCTATATCTTCATATGAATTTACATTTCTGGACAAGAAAAGCTGGATAGGCTCATAGAATACGTCTATGACTCTAATTCATTCATAATGTGCAGAGTAAAGTTTAACCTTTGGAAAAGTAAAAGGTTGCAAGTATAGCATACTTGATCATGTGAGTCAGAATAACTAAAATGCTCACTATGCAGTAGGAGACTGCGGAATTTTAATCGACTTAGACTTGCTCCAAACTCTTGAATCATTTAGTCTCACAATGCTCACCAAATTTAGAGTACTAGAGTATGGATTTGGGTGAGGGAGGATAGTTACATTGTCCTAGTAGTTGAAATAAAACATAGGAGCAGGGTTTTCTCTGTTACTTTTGTGGTTTCATATGTTCACATTGTAAAAGTCCCCCAAGGAGTGCTGAGGAGATCATGACACACTGAGGGCTTCATAACCATCTGATGCATTTGTAGAATCTATTGTTAGAGTTGGTCCTGTATAAGTGTCCTACTAATACCATCTTGAAGCAAGCAAGATGCATCTGAGGAAGACCTCATTTAACCATTTTAGAGTTTAGTTGCTGACATCTCAAAATGATTCAATACATTTCTCTGCTAAGTCCACCCAACTTCAACCAAACATCATGGGTTCACAGTCTGGGAACTGTGGCCTTTACCATACTGCTAATAGTTCCACGAAGTTTGGCTGGACAGGAAAAGGTGTGTGGGACTGCAGGTCTTGATACACAGAAGAAAGACTTGGGGTGTGAAAAAGGATAAGAAACATGGGAGACAAAGTTAATATATGCTAGTTTTGAGAAAGAAATTTCCATATTGAGGCACTGGAACAGGTTGCCTAGAGAAGTTGTGGATGTCCCATCCTTAGAAGTGTTCAAGGCCAGGTTGGATGAGGCTTTGAGCAACCTGGTGTAGTGGAGGGTGTCCCTGCCCATGGCAGGGGGGTTGGAACTAGATGATCTTTGAGGTCCCTTCCAACCCAAACCATTCTATGATTCTATGATTCTATGATATTCTTAAGTTTTATGACATTTGGGGTTTCTCGATTCTTTTATAATCATATTGTGAAAAAAAAACACATGAAAACCTGCCATGCAATTAATTCTTTCTTTTTAATGACTATACATTTACCAAGTGGGTCTCAGTTTTTGTCTTTTTATACTGACATTCAAATGTGGATTTTGAAAATAACTTTATTTTTAAATATGTATATTTCTACAGGAATAGATTCAAATATTAGCCCATCAAATTATAAAGGCCACAAATCAAAGCAACAGTGATGAGTAGTTTCTAGTTTGCACCATTTTCATGTTTTTAAGCCCTTTTCACAGAACTCTGCAAAGGCATGCATGTTGCTGTTCTGCATATTCACATCAATGCCATGTTTAGGTACATTGCTTCTGTTGGGCTTCTTGGCAGAAATCTCTTCTGGAACAAATATCTTCATTATTTTCAAAAATTACAACAAGGAATTTCTGATACATGCTTACATTAACAGAACTTAAAGGAACTCCTGTATTAAGATTTGAGCACTACACCTGAGGCTGCTGCAGAGGCAAACAATCAGCTGGTAAAAATCATTTTAAGCAAGAATAATCTGGGTTCAAATAGATTGTATACACTATATTATAATTCAGGTACTTGCTTCTCACACTGCACAAGAAAAAATACCAATGAATATGGGCATAAATAATCAGTGCACTCATCAAGCTAGAGTTTAGAAAAAACAAGAATTAATGAATGAATGCAAACCTAAGTGATGTTTTTAGATTTAGGTGTTATCTCATACAGATTAATAGATATATGGTTAGGGAGTGTTCATGAACACTGATGGTTTTATCTTTTTTCAAGGAGTAACTCTTTAGCTAGAATATTTTGTTACATTCTAGGATTGTTAGAAAAGAAAGGGCTTGACAGATGCAATGATAGTTAGGTGCTGGTGTCGCTAGCAATACAGGTGTTCTTTCTATGTGTACTGTTTGCACCAGTAATAAAGGCTGTGTTGCACTCCCAGGGAAAAATATGTACTCTTTGGCTGAAGGCTGGCATTCTTAATAGCAGTGGTTAAATGGATATATTGTTATGAGGAATGAGAAGAAAAAGTTTTACTTCTGTCTGCAGTGAAGACAAAAGTAATAGAGAAAGTTCAGGGCATGCACATCACTTTCCTGAAAGATGGAAAGATGCAGTTAGATGTTTATCTGAATTTCAGGTGGAGTGTGGAGTACTGGCAGAGATCATCTGGAAACTCAAAAGCAACATTGACTAAACTACTTCTCAGTTAGATCTTCTGGACTGTAACAGAATACTTGAAGAGGAAGGTCTATTCTGAAGAGAACAAAGCATTTACTGAAACGATGTCATAAATAAATCATAAATTATTGTGCTTAATAAAGGTCTAATTAAATAAAATCCGATGGAGTGTGATACGTGATATGCAAAAATTCATGACAGATCACCTAGTGATGCCATCTTAATTTAAACTCCGGTGAGTCTAGAAACTGGAAATCTTAAGTGTTCTATACCGCCTCTCTATTTCAAAAGCAATGAGGGAAATATAGTGCAAATGCAAACATATCATTTAAATACTTTCAGGGGTTTTTTTTCAAATTAAATTACTAATTACTGGCTTGTAACTAAAACTGGAACACTGAATTTTCTTCTAAATAATGCTAATAAAAGCTGAAATAAAATGAAGCTTTCAGTAGTTGTTCTAGTGATAGACACACATTTTAGACAGCACTTAACATCCCATTAAAGGTAACAGAAAACCCTGGAGTCTTCCCAAGTTGACCTAAAACACTACTTGAGGCTTACTGTATTGTTTGATATGTAAGGAGTTTAAAGCTACACTGAAACTGTGGGACTCAAGAACATTTCCCAGAAGCCAACGCATGCTTTGTTGATGCTGCGGTTTCATGGTAGGATGAGTCTCAGGGATATAGAACCTCATTTCCCTTTCTCTAATACAGATAATGGAGTTAAAACCAGGTTAGGAGGCAGACAGTCATAACGTGAGCCAGCAGACTGGTAGGAGCAGAGAGTCATGGAGCCAAGACTGAGGATTGTATTGTGTTGTGTTAATTGGTGGCTACACAGACTTAAGTCTCTATAACTAAACAATGTGAATATCAATCCTAAATTTGTATAATTAATCTATTTTTCTAGAACAAATGAAAAAAGAATGTACGTGCATACCACCAGTCATAATACAGAGACATAAAATTGCAGGATAAGAGCTTGAAATTTCAAGAAAAAGTTTAATAAGTCTCAGCACACTATTTTAGAATGTTCCTTCATTCAGGCATTCCAAGCTTTAGCCATGTTAGTAACAACAGTGACTAATTAGGAGAGCTTGAATGCATTCTGCTTGACGATTCCAGTCTGAAGTGGGTCACCACATGAATTTCACCTGATTACAACTGGGAATTTCTTAATTTCTCTTTTGGAAGTATCGCACTACTCATTAAACACATACTTAGTCACCATTAAGAACCTAGAAACAATTTATTCAGCATATAGCATAATCGCACATTGATTAATATTTAGAGAGATTGTTCATGTGTCCTTTTACAAACTGGATGAGAGGGTATTAGAGGATTTTATGATCGCAGGATATTATGTATTCAGACAGCCGGAGTGGCACTGGTGTGTTATGCACCTGAATCTCTCCCTGGAGTTCAGACACCACATTCATCTCTCCGCACCGTCACGCCAGCTCCACCCTCACGCCCACTCTCCCTGCCCAGGGGGAGCCCCGGGGGCGGTGGGGCGGGCCGGAGGTGACAGGGGCTGTGGGGTGGCCGCAGCCGTGGGCGACGGGCTGTGCCCACACGGACAGGAGCAGCAGAGGGCTCCGAAGAGAACATGACTGGACCATGGCACAGCCCTGTGCTCAGCCACTCCGCCGGGGAGATTGGTGACTTTCTACAGGGACATGACATAACGATAAGGAATCAAAACACCCGGACAGTGCCGTGTTCGAGCTCTCTGCTCCTCGCGCCATCCCCAGCAGTGCAGCAGCCATGTCACAGCGGGCAGCAGCTGGAGGTGGGTGGTGACACGGCCACCCCAGGACAGATGTCTCTGGGCTGCCAGGGAGACCTGGGACTGACCGCTGTGGCCTGAGGCTGGGAGAGCCCCATGCCGGAGCTGCCCACGGTGACCGAGGGCAGCTGCTCCTGTTGTTTGGACATATTGTCCCATTTTTCACAGTCTCCGGCCCCGACAGGGTCACAGCCAGACCCGGGCACACTCCTGTCCCCTCCTCAGCCACTCAGTTGGAGATTCCTGCAGCTTTCTGCAAAGCCCTGGCCCTGAGGACACAGTCTGCACCGTGCCATGGTCTCACAGGCAGCTGGAAGCTCCCCACAGCCCTGGACAAGGGGAGCTCTGCGACACCTGCCTTCTGTCTGAAACTTACCTTGAAATAAAGTTTCTGGTTTATGAACCCATTGGTTGGTTCTTCTGGTTTGAGTGGGGTTTTTGGGAAACCTTTTGAGCCTTATGATCCTTTTTTCTTTAGTATATTTATATAGGGGTGTGTATATGTATAATATATATAAAATGCAATATATACACATATATAAATACATACTATGTGTGTATAAATGCCTAACTCCAGTAAAAGAAGTGGCTGTTAAGATTTTACCATGATCTCTCTACATATGCAGGCTTCAAGAAGTGATGCAGATAAAAAATGTTGTGCTGCTGTATAAGATTTCTTTTATCACTGTAGGGCCCACGGTCTGGCCACAGTAGTCATCAACAAGGGTTAAAACCAATGATCTATATTCACAGTTGTAGTGGGTTAACCTTGGCTAAGGGCTACAACCCCATTCTTGTTGCTCACGCGTTCACCCTCCTCAACAGGATGGGGGGAGAACAGAGAATTAAAAAGCTTATCGGTTGAGATAAAGACAGGGAGATTGCTGAACAGGTACCGTCATAGGCAAAACAGATTTGATTTGGGCAAAATTCATTTAAGGTATTGCCAATTAAAGTAAATTTGGCTAGCGAGAAACTAAGGCAAAAACTAAACCAACAGCTTCTCCTTTCCCAGGCCCAACTTCACTCCTGACTCCTCCAACACTCCCATCCCACGCAGCACAGGCAAATGAGGAATGAGGGTTATGGTCAGTACCTAACCGCTCCTCTTTGCCACTTCTTCCCCTGCTCCTGTGTGGAATCCCTCCCACGGGCTGCAGTCCTTTGAGAACTGCTCCAGTGTGGGTCCTTCCCACAGCTTGCAGTGTGGGTATCTGCTTCACCATGGTTGTCTTGGTGGGCTGCAGGGCAATACCTGCTCCACCATGGCCTCGTTCGCAGGCTGCAGGGCAACACCGGCTCTGGCGTCGGGAGCACCTCCTCCTCCTTTTCTCACCTTGGTGCTCACATTACTCTTTCTCACTTTTTTCCCCTCACTCTTCTGCTCATCCAGCATTTTTGCCCTTTCTTAAATATGTTTTCACAGAGGCATCACCCACTTGGCCAACGGGCCAAGGAGTTTTCTCCTGAGGTGGGTCTGTTGGAGCTGGCTGGAACAACTAGAACCAGACCACCTCTCCTCACAGAGACCCCTGCAGCCCCCTGCTGCTCACACCTCATGAGGGACAGCTGATACACATACATAAACTTTTATGTAAAGCTCCTTGCTTTACAAACAATTTTGGGCTCTGTGTGATGGCACAGGAGGTCTTGAACGTCGCATCTTGTCTGTTCTTCCTAACTTAAGCAAGAACACACTAAAAGAGGTGAATATTTATGGGGTTAGAAAGGATCATAACAAGAATGATGATGCAGAATTTACCAAAACTTCTGTTTAACTGGGACTCATATACTGAGGAAAAATAATAGCATATCTATCTATCAACTTCCTGCTTCAATTTGTCAGGGGCAACCTTTATGTTTTTCACAGAGGCTTTTATGAAAACATCAACCGTTTTCTGCATCTTAAACTGAAGTGCTATGAGACTGGTGATGTATTGTAGACTGACACACATGCCTTAGGGTTAAAGGTTTGCGTTGCAACCAAGCAATGCCACAGCTAGTTTGTACGCTTTTAAGTTGACATTTTCAATCCAGGCAATTAAAATCACTCCCATTATGAATGATTGTTTTAACTGGCATTGCCCAGAAATGCAGGATACGAAAACCATTCCAAATATTAGCAGTAGTTTTGTAACAGTATTAAAGTGTTATTTAGATTTGAAATTTCACTTTACAGCACATCAGCAGTTACAAGATAGTGGACTGTATGACTTCCTGGTAGCAAGTACTTAAATCCTTATGAGAGTGGAAACTGGAACTTTTGTCTCCTGCATCTTAGAGTAGCCAAAGTGTGGTTTCTCTCTCTTATGGAAAGAGATACTTTTATTCTCTCCTTCATGTATTGATGAAAGGGATTCAGGTGTTCCTTGGTTCTTCTTGATGAGCAATGTCATATGCTTCTCTTAAGAAATCATAAGAAATACTGCAGATGAGAATAAAGTTTCCTGTAAATTCCTATATTTTCCTTTCCATAGCATCTGAAATAATACTGTCATTCCTCATCACTCAGCTATCTTGTTTCAATCCTTGATATACTTTCACATCCATAAATATACTGCGAAAAAGAATGAATTCCTGGAAAGTTGGGAACACAGAAGTTGTGTCCTGGTTTTGTTTGCAATAGAGTTAATTTTCTTTACAGTGGCTAGTATAGGGCTTTGTTTTGGATTTGTGTTGATAATACAGAGATGTTTTCATCATTGCTGAGCAGTACTTACACAGAGTCAGGGCCTTTTCTGCTTCTCACCCCATTCCACCAGCGAGCAGGCTGGGGGTGCACAAGGAGTGTGGAGGGAACACCACGGGGACAGCTGAACCCCACTGACCAAAGAGATATTCCAGACCATATGACAGCATGCTCAGCATATAAACCTGAGGGAAGAAGAGGGAAGTGGAGGAACGTTTGGAATGATGACGTTTGTCTCCTGAAGTCACTGTTATGTGTGATGGAGCCCTGCTTTCCTGGAGATGGCTGAACACCTGCCTGCCGGTGGGAAGGAGTAAATGAATTCCTTGTTTTGCTTTGCTTGCATGCACAGCTTTTGCTTTACCTATTAAGCTGCCTTTATCTGAACTCACAAGTTTTCTCACTTTTACCCTTCCAATTCTCTTACGCCTCTCACCGTGGGGGGAATGAGAGAGCAGTTGTGAGGTGCTTAGTTGCTGGCTGCAGTTAAACCATGAAAAAAGGTGATGGCAATTTTCCTTTAAAGGAAGCGTAATGCAGTAAAATTTAAAAAGCAAGTTCTTACAGCACTGAGAAAAAAATGTTTTCTAATCTCTGTACTTTCTTTTTTGCAGATTTTTCAAAGTCCTGTTAAGCCCAACTGGAGATGGAATAATTTTCTAAAGAAAAGCTGCAAGATGCTGTAAAATGATAGAACTTTCAATACAGCCTGAAAAGAAGGATCCCTAACGGTCTTCCATCCTAAAATATTCATTTGACTCAGTGTGCAGCTCCTACTCAGAAACATACGTACTTGATATATCACGGGCCAAAATGGATGCTCAATGATCTGACATTTCTGGGTATTAATATGTTAAGGATAAGTTAAAAAAGTTGAAGCAGTGGTGGATAAGAAAATATATGTTGCTGAAATATGCATGTCAACAGACTTTATTAAAATAAAACAACAAAAAAGGAATTTTATTTTAATTGGCACTACAAAATGATAGACGCTTTTTGTTAAAGGCGGACCAGGTTTTAACGTCACTCATTATTACATTTGGTTTTGAATTTATTTCTTTCTTGGTTTGTTTTGAGTTTGTGATTGTTGTATGCACTTGAGATGATGAGTCTAAAAGATCTTCTGATTAATCTTTGTTACCATGGAGACAAAGAGTTTAACCTATTCAGTATATTCAGAAAAAAATTTAATGATTCGGATGTATAAATAATCACTCTGCTTTTTTTAAAAAAAGCATATTGCTTTCTTCAACTGAAAGCTAGAAACACTTCTTCTCAGCTTAAGCACTGAAAAAGTAATTAACCTCTGTGTTAATATTTATTTTACAAGTAGGTTCTATAATAGAATCATTCGCTTAACACATGAGAAATAAGGAATGAATATGTATTTTAATATCCCCATAATCTGTCAAAATATAAAGATTTTTTTAAAATAATGAAAAAGAAAAAGCCCACTAATTCATCAAAAAAAAAGTGTTTCAATGATTAAATCTGTGTGTAACAAATTTTAACATTATTAACAAAGGTGGCTGGAGTTTACAATGGTTATTTTGCATATTTAGAAGCAGACATACATAAATCATAGAATCATAGAATCATAGAATGGTTAGAGTTGGAAGGGACCTCAAAGATCATCTAGTTCCAACTCCCCTGCCATGGGCAGGGAAACCCTCCACTACACCAGGTTGCCCAAAGCCTCATCCAACCTGCCCGCTTCCAGGGATGGGGCATCCACAACTTCTCTGGGCGATCTGTTCCACTGCCTCACCACCCTCACAGTGAAAAATATCATAGAATCATAGAATCATAGAATCGTTAGGGCTGGAAGGGACCTTCAAAGGTCATCTAGTCCAACCCCCCTGCAAGGAACAGGGATATCTCCAACTAGATCAGGTTGCTCAGGGCCTCATCCAACCGGGCCTTGAACGTCTCCAGGGATGGAGCATCCACCACCTCTCTGGGCAACCTGTTCCAGTGTTCTACAACTCTCATGGTAAAAAATTTTTTCCTAATATCCAACCTGAATCTACCTCCCTCTATTTTAAAACCATTACCCCTTGTCCTATCACAACTGGCCCTCCTGAACAGCCTCTCCCCATCTTTCTTGTAGGCCCCCTTGAGGTACTGGAAGACCACTATAAGGTCACCCCGGAGCCTCCTCTTCTCCAGTCTGAACAGCCCCAACTCTTTCAGCCTGTCCTCATAGGAAAGGTGCTCCAGCCCTCTTATCATCTTCGTGGCTCTCCTCTGGACCCTCTCCAACTGGTCCATGTCCTTCTTATGTTGGGGACTCCAGAACTGGACGCAATACTCCAAGTGAGGTCTCACGAGGGCAGAGTAGAGGGGGAGAATCACCTCCCTCGACCTGCTGGCCACGCTCCTCTTGATGCAGCCCAGGATGCGGTTGGCCTTCTGGGCCGCAAGAGCACATTGCCGGCTCATATTGAGCTTCTCGTCCACCAGTACTCCCAAGTCCTTCTCCTCAGGGCTGCTCTCGATCCATTCTCCGCCCAGTCTGTATTTGTGCCTGGGATTGCCATGACCCAGATGTAGGACCTTGCACTTGGCCTGGTTAAACTTCATAAGGTTGGTACGGGCCCACCTCTCCAGCCTGTCGAGGTCCCTCTGGATGGCATCCCTCCCTTCCAGCGTGTCGACGGCACCACGTAGCTTGGTGTCATCGGCGAACTTGCTGAGGGTGCACTCCATGCCACTGTCCACGTCACCGACAAAGATGTTGAAGAGGGCTGGGCCCAACACGGACCCCTGAGGGACGCCACTCGTGACCGGTCTCCACATGGACATAGAGCCGTTGACCACTACTCTCTGAGTGCGGCCATTGAGCCAATTCCTTATCCACCGAGTGGTCCATCCATCAAACCCATGCCTCTATAGTTTAGAGAGAAGAATGTCGTGCGGGACAGTGTCAAAAGCTTTGCACAAGTCCAGGTAGATGACATCCGTTGGTCGACCCTTGTCCACCGATGTTGTCACCCCATCATAAAAGGCCACCAAGTTGGTCAGGCACGATATCTTCCTTTTATCCAATTTAAATCTCCCCTCTTTCAGTTTAAAGCCATTTCCCCTTGTCCTATCACTACACACCCTTGTAAAAAGTCCCTCTCCAGCTTTCCTATAGGCCCCCTTTAAGTCCTGAAAGGCTGCAATAAGATCATCCCGGAGCCTTCTCTTCTCCAGGCTGAACAGCCCCAACTCTCTCAGCCTGTCTCCATAGCAGAGGTGCTCCAACCTTCGGATCATCTTCGTGGCCCTCCTCTGGACCCGCTCCAGCAGCTCCATGTCCTTCTTGTGCTGGGGACTCCAGAGCTGAATGCAGTATTCTAGGTGGGGTCTCACGAGAGCAGAGCAGAGGGGCAGAATCACCTGCTGGCCAGGTGCTTTGGATGCAGCCCAGGATATCTGTACACCTACACACATAGGCTTTATTTTATATCTGAAAAACATACTTGAGTTAACTTAAAAGTCAAGAGGCTGAGGAGACTTTCCTTTTGCTGGGCAAGTTCATGCAGATGCACATGCTCTGATGGATGTGCATGGATTCTAGCATGCTGCATGCTGGAGCAGTGTACTATACATGTACAATTCACTTTACAGTGCAAAGAGAGACCAATTTCTGTCTCATGTTTTTATATTTATGTTTTTTGAAATAGATTTATTTATTTGATTATCAGACAAGATAGAACAAGCTTTTCCTGTAGAGAGAAAATATTCTCTGTTCTATGACCGGAAACAATCACCTCTCTTCTAAATAGTTTAAATTTTCCAAACTGCATGCCACATTAATCAATATCTCCCAATATTTTTTAGCAATGAGAAATTTTTTAGTAGTATGTGTCTTTAATTCAGACTAGTAAATACTGAAGATGGTATGGAACCATGAATTCTCATTCAATAAAAATTAGATTCAGACTGAGCACCTTTGGGTTCAGTGATTCAAACACTTTCAGTTTTGAACTGAACCATGCTCTTTCTTTTCTTCTGAAACATATGAAACCAAAGATGGAAGGATAAAATTTGTTAAGGTTGCATTTGATTATCGTTATTGCAGCACTTCCAAAAGTTTTGGGAATAGTAAATATGAGAGTTCACAGTTTTATGATTCTTCAAGACTTTTTTCATGAATAATTCACACTTGCTCTGTGCATTTGTTAGTCGTGACTTTACACATTGATACATAGCTTGAAGAGAAGAATTGTATTGCCTTAACTGCATGTTTACGCTAAATAATTCTGTATAGTTTAAATTCAGCAGTGAGCTACAGCATAGTTCTCTTAATTTGAGATATCAGGAAACCCATACTGAGTGCAAATTAAATGGCATAAAGTCAGCATAAGAGAAGCCTTATTAGAAGCCGTGTCAGGCCTGTGAGCAGGTCTGCTGGGAAATCTATTAAGAAGTCACTTGAGAACCTGTATACTTAGGCAGCTAATAAAAGTATTTTGTCTTTCCTTATGGCAAACCTAGCTCCTGGGTGTACGCCATATATTAGATGTTCAGTATCAGAATTTGTACTTCTAAGACATCAGCAACATTTATTATAGAGAGTTAGGGAACCACAGGGCTTCCTTGTCTCCTTAGTAGACCTGCTGGCTCAGCTTTCCCCGAAACTTGATTAACTGAATTGCTGTGTGGAATTATCTGCTCGGCACTGATTGGAGCCTTAATGAGGAAGGTGTGATTACTGCCTAGAGTGGCTTTTGGTGTAATCAGAAATGGGAGGGTGGGAGAGAGAGCAATTCGTGGCATTATTGTATAATTCTATGATTATTATGACAATATGGTAGTCAAAACTAACAAAACCACTACACGTCTCAATAAGCTTATGAGAACTAGATGCTACTTGAAGTGGGTCATATCCCTAAATCCCACAGAAAATGTGCACTGACTGACATAGGAGTTCAGCCTGAGAACAAAATAAGTTTAGCAGGGTGTCCCTGCCCATGGCAGGGGGGGTTGGAACTAGATGATCTTGGAGGTCCCTTCCAAGCCTAACTATTCTATGATTCTATGATTCTATGAATATTTTCTTTTACTGAAGGATGTCCTGGATGAGATAGCACAGTGTGGATTGTGCAGGACTTGTGGGCCCCAGTGACTATAGTAATGCCATAGGACCTTAAAATAAAGACATTGACAAAAAGTAGGAGAGAATGAAAGACCTCAGATTTAGACTGTTAATATTTTTATATTCTCTGGTCATTTTCATCATCTCCAATTACTTTACATTTGATTTCTGTGTTCAGCATTGCCAAGCCTGAGTAAATAAAACAACAAAAAAAATAGAATTAAAAAGAAACTAGAAAATTATTTTTCTATAGTTCTTGGATACCGCTATAGAACTGAAGGGAAAATGTGTATCTTTTCAATCGAATTTATAGAATCATAGAATGGTTAGGGCTGGAAGGGACCTTCAAAGGTCATCTAGTCCAACCCCCCTGCCACAAACAGGAATATCTCCAACTAGATCAGGTTGCTCAGGGCCTCGTCCAACCTGGCCTTGAATGTCTCCAGGGATGGAGCATCCACCACCTCTCTGGGCAACCTGTTCCAGTGTTCTACAACTCTCATGGTAAAAAATTTTTTCCTAATATCCAATCTGAATCTACCTCCCTCTATTATAAAACCATTGCCCCTTGTCCTATCACAACAGGCCCTCCTGAACAGCCTCTCCCCATCTTTCTTGTAGGCTCCCTTGAGGTACTGGAAGACCGCTATAAGGTCACCCCGGAGCCTCCTCTTCTCCAGTCTGAACAGCCCCAACTCTTTCAGCCTGTCCTCATAGGAAAGGTGCTCCAGCCCTCTTATCATCTTCGTGGCCCTCCTCTGGACCCTCTCCAGCTGGTCCATGTCCTTCTTGTGTTGGGGGCTTCAGAACTGGACGCAGTACTCCAGGTGAGGTCTCACGAGGGCAGAGTAGAGGGGGAGAATCACCTCTCTCGACCTGCTGGCCACACTCCTCTTGATGCAGCCCAGGATGCGGTTGGCCTTCTGGGCCGCAAGAGCACATTGCCGGCTCATATTGAGCTTCTCGTCCACCAGTACTCCCAAGTCCTTCTCCTCAGGGCTGCTCTCGATCCATTCTCTGCCCAGTCTGTATTTGTGCCTGGGATTGCCATGACCCAGATGTAGGACCTTGCACTCGGCCTGGTTAAACTTCATGAGGTTGACACGGGCCCACCTCTCCAGCCTGTCGAGGTCCCTCTGGATGGCATCCCTCCCTTCCAGCGTGTCGACGGCACCACACAGCTTGGTGTCATCAGCGAACTTGCTGAGGGTGCACTCCATGCCACTCCATGACATCGAGCCATTGACCACTACTCTCTGAGTGCGGCCATTGAGCCAATTCCTTATCCACCGAGTGGTCCATCCATCAAACCCATGCCTCTCTAATTTAGAGAGAAGAATGTCGTGCGGGACAGTGTCAAAAGCTTTGCACAAGTCCAGGTAGATGATATCCATTGGTCGAACCTTGTCCACCGATGCTGTCACCCCATCATAAAAGGCCACCAAGTTGGTCAGGCACGATCTGCCTTTGGTGAAGCCATGCTGGCTGTCACCCACCACCTCCTTGCTCTCCATGTGCCTTAGCATTGTTCCCAGGAGAATCTGCTCCATGACCTTGCCAGGCACAGAGGTGAGGCTGACCGGCCTGTAGTTGCCCGGGTCCTCCTTATTCCCCTTTTTAAAGATGGGGGTTATGTTCCCTCTCTTCCAGTCATCGGGGACCTCGCCAGACCGCCACGACTTCTCAAATACAATGGCCAGTGGCTTGGCAACTTCATCCGCCAGTTCCTTCAGGACCCACGGATGGATCTCATCAGGTCCCATGGACTTGTGCACTTTCAAGTTCCTCAGATGTTCCCGAACCTGCTCTTCAAGTACAGTGGGCGATGGTTCATCCTCACAGTCCCTGCCAGTTCTTTCCACAGCTTCGGTGGTAAGACAAGAGGCTTTATCAGTGAAGACTGAGGCAAAAAAGTCATTGAGTAACTCAGCCTTCTCTATGTCCCGGGTAACCAGAGCACCAGTATCCTTCCGGAAAGAAGAATATAGAATAAAATAAAATATAGAATAAAATAAATATAGTTTATAGAATAAAATAAAACTTTATAGGAAGGAAACAGTCTCCTCTGCCTTCTACAAGATGAAATCCTGGCTCCATTATGTCACAGAGAAACCATTCCAATAGTTTCAGTTAGATCAAAGTCTCCCCACAGCTTTTCAAAGGAGTCTTAATATTCAGTAGACCACTACGTCAATCCTGCTCAGTTCTGTTTCATTTCCATGCAGTTCTATGAAGACACTCACCAGAAAAAAACGTGCACTCATCTTCTGCTGGCCATAGTTACCATGGAGTCATCAGTCACAAGAGCAGAGTCATCACAGGTCAGGACCTTAAAACATTTATCCTTTGCCAGCTGTGATTCAGTGAGTTTACTACTCCAGCTCTTGCTCATGGAAAAACTTATACGGCTATGTGAAGGCAAGAAATAGTTAATAACCTCCCCATTTCTGAAAACTGTAAAAGTCTTATGCCAAGTCCCTAAGGAAGTACATCCCTTACTAAAGAGTTTGAAAACTTCACTATTTCTATTATGTTATTTTTGCTTCATCTGCCTAATTGATAGGTTCATTAAAAAGGAAAATAAAAGATGCAGGAGGATGCAGAAAAAAAAATTATGTGCAAAAGCAAACACAGTGTATAATGCTGTTGGAAGGTCCCAGTCTCTAAATCCTAGGTCTCCTCTCTCTCCAAGAAATGACTGCAGAATAAGCACTTTCAGTGAAGCTTTTCCATAACTCTTCAGTTTTCAGCCAAAGATGGAAGGAATAATTCAGGACTGTATTCCCTTCCACTGAGGCTGCTAATGATCAATCCCGTGAAGTGGAAAGACTCAGATTCAGACTGTTGAGGTATGTCTTGGCCTCAACTGGGTGTTTTAATTGCTAATTTCCTAATTGTTGCTGATTCTTGTTCCCTTGGCTATTTAAGATGGAAATGGTAATATTTTATTGATGAATAGGAGACCTCTCAAAGTTACAGATAATCAGGGATGGTGAGAAATCTCCAGTATTAATTCTGCCACCATTTGGAGGGAAACTTTTCCACTTTTTGCTTAAAAACAGTTGTTTTCTTTTATAAACCATTCTAACATTTAAGAGTTCAGTCAAAATAGTTATGTAACTTCAAAAGTAAATCAAAGACACCATTTTGGATCAAATTGAGATATCAGGGGGTTTATTCTTCTGAAAACAAAGGAAAAAGTCCATTTTTCCTCAAACCATATTGCTACACCCTGCAAACTTTTTCTGTCCATCTGTCAAGTCCGGTGCCAAAATCACAGAACAGTGACTTGTAGCACCTTTTTATTCTGTTTCCTATTGCTCAAAAAATATTGATTGATGTCAGTGAAATTATACTCCAGATCCTTATTCCTGTTTTGGTAGATTTCACACCTATTTAAAGCTAAGAAGAAAAGGAAAAAAATATTTAGAGAAGGCTTTTACCATCTCTATTAGCATAAAAATTTGCAGAGTAAGTAAATAAGATTTAAATATCCTAGATTTTCCTAGGGCATAGGCTGTGAAGCCTTCCCTGTTTCAGTAAGCAACAGAGAGAACTGTAAAATTGCATGATCCGAATATAGGAGAGATCATGAGATCTAGCCCCTTACTCTGTTTTTACCTTTTGTATTCTGTAGTGAACAAGTTAAATTTTATGATTTAAATATAGCTGATTTGACTAAGGATTTTGTTTCATCTTTTCTTTCCTTTGGTTGCCACTGTGTGATATCCGTTTACCTGAGTATTTGAAAAATATTCTCTTTCTAAGGCAATAAACAGAAGTAAAAAACAACACAGAACCTGAATTTGCTGCTTCAGTTACTGCAGAAATAGTGCTTATTCAGTGGAGACTCTTACGTGCACAATCTAGAGACTGTCATATTGATCAAAACCCATGTTTATGGAATGATAGAAAAGCAGCGTCTCTAACCTACAACCAACATGCCATCTCTTCAGTCTCAGCAATATTCCTGCTCCCAGTACTATGTCCAACCAGTAAAGCCCTTTTCCCTGCTGTCTGCTTCACGTCCCATCGTGCAATTCTATAAAGACCCTACATTTTGCTATTATTTCTTCCTGTTATTCTAATCTGAGATGCTTTGGCAAGTACAGAATATTATGGCTGAATTCTGGCCACATTAGCCAAGTGATTGGAAACCACTTGGACAGACACCATTTTTAAAAATAAGTTGTTGAATCGGAAGCAGCAGAGGTCAACAAATCTCTCTCACTCAGTGAAAGGCATGATGAAAACTATAATTTTACTAAGAGAACGTTTCTGACAAGTTCAGTTACATATTGAAAAAAAATATCCCCCAGGTTACAACTCTTTTCTCTTTACACTTATTTGTGGATACAGGTGCAGAATGTGACAGACAGCAAAAAGGAAGAGTGGGGGGGTGAAGAGGGTGTAATCAGTCAAGGGTGTGGAATGATGTATTCAAAATGCAGAAGAACAGAAGGCATGGATGGAGGAGGGGGCAGGGAAGTAACACACTGTGTTACACAAGGAAAACTAGAAACAAATTAAAGTGACATTCCAGCTGTACGCTTCACAGCTCACGTTTACTCATTACTGCTTAAATATCAAACGCTGAAACACATCTGGTGAAACTTAAATTCTGATGCTTTTAGAAAACATACAAAACCTCATGAAACAATGAAAACCCAATGTGAGAGCAGGTGAGGGAATCCATAGTTAACTTGATTCTCAGGAAGTAATAAAAATTTGATCTTGTCTGTCGCTGAATGTTGTATGTACTCCCTGATAGCCAAGACTTGCCTAATGAAGGATCAGGATTGCAAAATTATGTTTTCAAAAGTACTATGAAGCTCAGAAAATGGGTCAAGTTAAAGGGGAGTATTTTTGCAACATATTCCTATTTTTGCAAAACATCATGATGTGAGAAGTAGAATGTCATTCACTCTGGTCTTGTAATTCAAGCAATCAGAAATTATATCCCCTAAGAGAAGGAGGGATGGGCTCGCGTTTTGTATCGTCTCTCCATTATAAGCACACTAAGCAGCACTTGTCCACGTGGGATCTCCCTTTGTTAAGCTAGAAGAAAAGATATCCTTCCTCTGTGATTTCATCAGCATGTTAAGGCTCAGTGAACACACCTCCACAGGGGTGCCTGCAGAAGTGGGCAGCTCCGTAGCAAGAGTCTCACTTCATCTTAGTGCCATTCCTTCTAGATCCAGGCTACTAGGGAACAAAAAGTTTATCAGTGATTCTGATAATACAGCTGGTCACACTTTTCTAATAGAAACATTAGTTGATGTGTGTGATCTGTCAAAATCTCTGATCAAAAAAAAAATCTTTTAAATGTTTTCACTTTTGAAGGACAAAACACTTAATTTTTACTTAGCTGTTTTGTGGAGGATTCATCTGCCTCAATTTAGGCATTAAAAGTTAGGAGTTCAAGTCTCAACTAATTACCCTGGATTCCCTTCATAATCAGTGGGGAAAAAATTACACCTCAAGTGAAATTCGTCTCATCATAAGAGAGGCACCTAAGATAGCCTAAACAATTCAAAACATACGTTTCTTTCCATGAACTATAACTGTAATCAAAGACAGTTAGTTCAGACCACATCTAAAGCTTTTTAAATCTTACCCTTTCTCATTAGTAATAGGGCACATAAGAAAATTTAAGGACACTAGATGCCACTTTGCATAGTTTATTGTATTTCAGTAATAAATAACTTCAATAACATCAAAGCAATAGTGTCATTAAAACAAAGGTGATCTTTGATGAGACCATTTCATCTGTTCTTAAATGATGCTTCACCAAATTGCAGTTTCAGATAAAAGACTGATTTCTCAATGCTGGAATATCCCAGAGTACAGAATTTTACAGATTTCAACATTATAAGTGCAAGTCTAACCACTGACTACCAGCAGGCAAATTTGTAGCAGAATCTTAAGATATGCACCTTTTTTTTCCCAAAATGTATTAATCTACTGTCCTCTGAATTACTTTATCTTACAAATTCAAAAAGATTAATTCCACTTGGTTTTCTTGAATTTACTGCCCCTATAGATAATTGCGAATAGATTGATGCAATCAAGTTCTTAATTTATTCTGAGAAAGAAGAAAAATTATCCAACCTAAGCTAAGGATGAGTGCTAAACTAGTAGTAAAAGAAAAAGAAAACCTGTCACATTGGAGAAATCCATTCCTCTATGGAACGTTTACTGGCATGGTATTAATGTTTGGTCATTTCATAACAAATTAATTTAGTTAATAGGAAAGTGGAAATAATAAGCTTGTTTATAAGTACAGAATACAGAATAGGCTGTACTAACATTAACTAGAAAATATTAGATTTGTGGTTTTGCCATAGAAAGCACATGTTTGATTATTATTAAGAATTTATTTCTATATACTCCAGACTGTTGAATCCTGTTGACTGCTACATAGCAGATAAGTGATTGGAAATAAACCGTACAGGTGATATCGTGTGGGAAGGGAGGGCCCAAAAGGAATCTTAGCTACTATTTCACTACTTGGACTTTGACTAACCTGAAGGCTCTTCCTATATCAACTCTAAGGCTGATAATGATACCTTGTGCCTGGAGTAATAAAGAAGAGAGGCGAGGAAGCTACTTTTTCATTCTGTCTATTCTCCAGGGTAATCACAGATGCAGTACAACAAAGGACAGTGGATTGGAAAGCCATCCATCTCTGGGACTCAAATTAATGGCCTTACACATACAACACAAAGGCTGTGTTCTTCTCTTAGCCAACTACCTGTTACATTTTGAGAGGGAAAAGGAAGCTGAAAAAAGGCAAGAGAAACTCCAAGGCTGCTTCTGAGCTGACCTTCTCTGAGAAATTTATTTTGAATACCCATTGTTAAAGGGAGGAGCAATAACAATGCTGCACAGAGCTGCTCCAATGAGAGGCCATTCAAGAGCTTTAAAAGGGCAGTCACTATTTTTCCAGGAGAGGAAACGTGCCAGCTTTCACAGTACAGCACATGAGAAACTCAGACAATGACAGATTATAAATAGTGAAAAAAATAAAGAGCGATATCTAGCTTTGCTGATATTACAGCTAAGACTCCTCTTTTTGAGAGGTAGGGCCCAGATTTCACTTATAATACATTTTACTTCTGCTTTAAAAGTTTCATACTATAGCTGTAGTACAGTTAATTATTGGATTCATTTCTATTGTTTCAAGAGTGTAATATTTAGAAGACGACTAAATCTAAAGACACGAAGGGTGTCTACGCTGCCAAGAAGTCTGTAAGGACCTGCTGCTCAGCCCAGAACTCCTCATTCTTTTGCTAAGTGACTCCAAGAAAAACTTTCAAAGAGCGCAATAACTGTCGCAGCTGGAAGGCTTCAGGCAGCTCCAAGCAGACCAATGTTCTAATGCAAAGGCTTTAGGCTCTACTCTAAGGAAGGCCCACACTCCTCCAAGGCTCAGGAGGAAATGCCTCACCCTTAAGAGTAAATGCCCTGCCTTAAATAGTCAGGAGTCACATGGTTTGCTAGATGGGTCAAGGCTATTGGTCACTTGACCATCCATCTCCCAGAGTAATTGGCTGAATGCTACAGCACCTGTTTCAAGGTAACTTTCCCAGTGTAACGAGCTACAGGTGTTTCTTAGTTAGCCTGCATAGGGAAAGAACTTTCACAGGATGCTGCAGCAGCCAAAAGGTTTCTCCACAATTCCCCCTTTTTGTTTTAAGATTAGTTTAAATCAAGCAGGAAGATTTTTCAGCAATACCATAGGAGATACATCTAGCAAACCAGTCATACATTTAGTTATTAATTCTAACATTCTGACTCCAACAGAGACTTGAAATTTAGTCTCTACTCGTGGAAGGAACAGGTTGATGGCCGATGTCATTATTTCCATTAGAAGGGTTATTTGATGGATGATCTCCGTTCTGGCCATCGTTCGGACGTTGCCTGTTCTGTTTCTGATGTTTCAGGTCAGGGCGGACGCATCTTGCGGGTAGCCATCGTATCCCAGTATCTGTGGAAACGCAAGCATACCCACGACCCCAAGCAATAAGCTCATATGGGCCTTCCCACGTCCTAGTGAGTAGGTCCCGTATCCAGACTTTCGCTCGGGGCAGGTGCGTCTCGCCTGAAGACTGCAACGAAAGAAAGTGATTCAAAATAATGGGATTATTTGAATTTGATGGCACCGTAAGATGGTTAATTGTGTATAACGCTTTTTCTAGGCGACTCTGTGGGGTTTCTCCATGCATTCCCCCTTTTTGTTTTTCTAAAACACGCTTCAAGGTGCCATGAGTGCGTTCAACAATGGCTTGGCCAGTAGGAGAATGTGGAATACCCAAAGTATGATTTACACCCCATAGTTGTAAAAACTGCCGTGTCTTCTGTGAGACGTAGGCCGGGCCATTATCAGGTTTTTTAGAAAAAGGCACACCCAAGACCGCAAAAGCGAGTTTCCAATGGGCAATGGCATCGGGACTTTTCTCCCCAGTATGAGCAGTTGCCCACATAGCTGAGGAGAAAGTGTCAATAGACACGTGCACATACTTAAACCTGCCAAATTCAGGAACATGCGTTACATCCGTCTGCCAAAGCTGCAGGGCCTTTAGGCCTCTGGGGTTTACCCCCGATGGCAGAGGTGCCGCAAGTCCGTGGCAGTCAGCGCAAGCGCTGACAATGTCCCGAGCCTCAGTGGGCGTTAAGTGGAACTGTTTCTGCAGGGTATGTGCACTTTGATGGAAGAAATTATGCGATGCCTTGGCTTGCGCGATTTTATCGGGCTGAGGTGCTACCCATGCGGGGTTAGCTAGCATGTCAGCCCTGGCGCTGCCTTCCATTATAAAGCCTGGCAAATTAGTATGACTATGGATATGCAGGATGTAATATGGGTGAACTCGATCTTGAATTGCACACCATAAGGTTTTTAACAGAGAAAACAGAGCCGCATTATTCACTTCTTTCAGAAGTGAACAATCTAAGCGTTGCGTTATATCAGCCACATAAGCAGAATCGGTGACCAAATTCAAAGGTACCTGCGAGAACCGTTGAAAGGCCATGGCAACAGCCCTTAGTTCAACCAACTGGGCTGAGCCTGACTCATGGCCTTCCAGCACCTGCCACTCAGATTCCTCCTTCCAGGTAACAATAGCTTTCCCAGTTTTCCCAGACCCATCAGTGAAGACGGTGGGTCCTTGTACTGGTACTCAGCTATTTTTTGGCCGCAAGGTAAAGCTTGTCGATCTTGCCAATTGCAGCAATTTATGGCTAGGCAGATGGTATGCAATTTGTCCTGAGAAATTTTCCAGCGCACTTTGGAGAGGAGCACTGTTAGTAAGGCTCCACTCAAAGTATTCCTGCTGTACTGGCAGAACAATTATTGCAGGATCTACTGCCATCAATTGTAGACAATGCTGACGGCATTTGATTATCAGACAAGCAATTAATTCAAATAGCGTAGATGCTGTCTTTTTTGGTTGGTGCGGCAAAAAGACCCATTCCAGAATATGCAAGGGGTCAGACCACTGTTTATTCCATTGGCCAATGATACCCATTGGATGAGAATCTGGAGTAGTAATAAAAACGGTAATATCAATGGAGGGATCTATTCGGTAAACCTGACGAGCAGAAATGGCCTGTTGAACCTCCTCTAGTGCCCATTGCGCTTCAGGAGTCAATTTTTGAGGTGAATTCAACTCAGGGTCCCCCTTTAAAATATTGAAGAGCGGCGCAAGTTGCGCCGTGGTTAGCCCTAGATAGGGACGTAACCAACTGATGACGCCCAACAGTTTCTGAGCGTCATTCAAGGTCTTAATAGAACTCGAGAATTGCACCTCTTGGTGTTGTATAGTTTGGTCCAAAATTTTGACTCCTAAATATCTCCAAGGAGGATGCTGTTGAACTTTCTCCGGAGCCACTTGCAATCCATAAGAATGCAGAGCAGTGAGTAGCCAAGGCTGTATCTTCAGCAGCTCGTCCTGGGTGGGTGCTGCTACCAGGATATCATCCATGTAATGGTAGCAGTATGCTTCAGGGAACTGCTTACAGATTCCGGACAAAGCTTGAGCAACGTACCATTGACAGATAGTCGGGCTGTTCTTCATGCCCTGAGGTAGGACCTTCCATTGATATCTCTTTGCAGGTTCAGCGTTGTTAACCGCAGGTACAGTAAAGGCAAATTTTGGTTTGTCATTAGGATGTAAGGGGATCGTGAAAAAACAGTCCTTCAAGTCAATGATCAAGATTTCCCACCCTGCTGGAATCATGGTGGGTGAGGGCATACCAGGCTGCAATGCCCCCATGCTTTCCATTACTGCATTGATTTTTCGGAGATCTTGTAGCAATCTCCATTTTCCTGATTTCTTCTTAATTACGAAGACAGGCGTATTCCAGGGACTGGTAGAAGGTTCAAGGTGTCCCTGTTGTAATTGTTCCTTAACTAGTTGATGAAGGGCGACTAATTTTTCTTTTGGTAGGGGCCACTGGGGTTGCCAGATGGGTTTGTTTGCTAACCATCGCAAAGGCAACGTAGGATATTGTGCACCCTTCAGTACAGTGGCCCCCATCAAAAATTTGTCCCGATACGTGCTCCCCAGGCCGTCAAGACATCCCGCCCCCAGAGGTTGAGGGGAGCTGTAGTGACATAGGGCCGAATTGTAGCTGTTTGACCCTCTGCGTTCTTTACCACCACAGGTCGTTCGCTTCGATAACTCTGTGTGGTTCCTCCAAGTCCTGCAATGGCTGACCCCGCGGGGGCTAAAGGCCATGTAGGAGGCCATGCGGAGAAGGAGACAATTGTCACATCAGCCCCTGTGTCAATCAAACCTCGGAGCTGAATCCTGGACGGCTGGGCATCTGGCAATATTAAGGTGCAAGTCATCTGTGGCTTTTGGCTGGAGATATCCGCAGTCCAGTAAACTTGCGGAAGTCCTGTGGAACCAAAGCCACCACCTTCACGACTCTGTCGTTTTGCCTTAGGGACACTTGATTTGAAGGGTACAAGTTGAGCGATCCAAGTCTTTTCCAGTATTGTGACAGGGGGGGTGGGCGTGGAAATCATCGCACAAATTTGTCCTGTGAAGTCAGCGTCAATAACTCCTGGGTGAACAAAGATCCCTTGAATGGTGGTACTAGATCTTCCCACCAATAATGCACTTAGCCCATGTCCTAGAGGCCCAAATGCATCCAAGGGAACCTTATAGACCCGACAGGATTCTAAGACAACTGTTGTTGCGGTGCATACATCCACCCCGGCTGATCCCTTTGTGCTGGCTGAAAGCTGGCTGAGTAAGCCTGGGTTGGTATCATGCTCTGGGGAAACATTTCTGTCTGAGCGCACATCCCCATTGCACTCCTGGGGAAGTTTCCCGAACGTGTCAGGGGTCGGCCATTGGCATGGTATAACGATTCACAATATCTCGCAGAATGGCCTGGCTTATCGCATCTTATGCAGCGAGCAGGTCTCCTGTTATCCTTGTTTCTTCTTTGTCTCGTCTGTCTTTGTCTATTGTCCCTCTTAGGTTGTCTTTTCAGTTCCGGGTCAGCATTTTTGGGTTGAATAGGCCGTAGAATTGTGGCCAGAGCAGACTTATAGCTTTCAGATTCTAGCTTAGAGCATGCTTCGATCATTTCTGTTAGTGTAGGCTCCCCTGGCATGGAATTTATGATTTTTCTACATTCTTCATTGGTATTCTTTTGCCAGCTGCTTACATAGAAGTTGTCTCAGGTTTTCATCTTCGACCTGTTTTTCAAGGGCTGCAGCAACTTTCTCTACGAAAGATAAAAAGTGTTCTTTCTGCCCCTGATAAATCTTCACATACCGTGTTTTTGGAGCAGCCATATCTATGCCCTTTAATAGAGCTCCCACGCCGATCTTTTGGGCTTGCTCAAGAACTTGGGGGTGCCATGTAGCTTGAAAATCGGGGTCAGCGAAAGCATTGGCTCCCAGTAGAGCATCTGCTGGAGCTCCGTATCTGGAGTCAGTTGGGGGTAATTGCATGTTTCCGGCTGCAGCTCTCTCAGCCATTCTTCTCCAATTGGCCTCGAAGACCGTATATTGTACTGGTTGAAATAATACCTGACCTAGATGTTTAATGTTGAATGGGGAGAGTAGGTCAATATTTAATATCCTGATGATCTGCATGACCTGAGGAGAGTCTAACCCGTATTGTGCTACCTTGGTTTGCAGATCTTGGACTACCTCCCAGGCAATGGTTTCGTGTTTGTCAATTTGACCTGAGTTAGGAAGTGCCTTTTGTACTGGGAAGGCTTGGATAAGATCCTCTGTTCATTCATTACTTCCCTGAACAATCTGCTCAGACCCCTTTTCAGGCAACCCAACTTTTTCTATTAGATCCCAGTCGCCAGCTTCCAGAGCCCGCCTCTTGACTTCTTCCCAGAACCGTTTTGAATTTTTTGGACGCACAGTCACCTTGCATTCGGGAAGCGTCCAGGGACGGTTGTGGGCTGACCATGTTTGTTGTTGTCTGACTGTCGCCACGGCTTCCTGCAGTGATGAAACATTATCAGGCAGGGGTGTGTCCAATGGCTTCTGACAGGATGCAGACACTGGGCCAACGGGTCGTGTAAAGGCGGAGGCTGTGGCCGGTTGTGGAACAGTCCATGGAGATGCAGTCTGGGTTGCGGAAACTTGTGTCGGCACCACTGTCTGTGAAGGTGCCACTGCTGTTGTCAGTGGCATACTTGGCGCCACTTCCGGGGTCGTTGCTGGGCCGGTTGGCACAGCCAGCCCAGGTTGTCCCGGTACAGATTCGGCAGCAGTAACCTGCCGCAACATTTCCATCAATGCCGTTAGTTGTTGCGACATTCCTTGCAAACCTGCCATAACCTGCTGTATTATGAAATGCGTTGTTCGGGGTTGCTCCATTTGTGCCCGTGGCAGATAGCCGGGCGCTATGGGTGATGCCGCAGGACATGAAGTTGCGGTAAACCAGGGTGCCATGCCCGGGAACTGTCCTTGTGGTGCCTGGTCTGGTTGAGGGGCCAATGGCGGAGCAGTAGGAAGAACACGTTCTGCTGTAATGGCTGAAGTAGCCAGTTGAGATGCAGAAGAAGGGGAGGCTGTTGGGGCGAAGGGTGGGGGACGCTCCGATGCTTTGTCTTGTCCGGAGGAGTATTCCCACAAAAAATCACGAGGAGGACACTTGGGTTGGACATAATCTCACAGGGAGGGGTAAAGCTTCTGTGCAGTCCCCACAACTTTCTCCATATCTGAGGACAGCGGGGGCACAACTGGTGCACTACCCGTGGTCAGTCCCCTTTCA
This sequence comes from Tauraco erythrolophus, assembly GCF_009769465.1. Lineage (NCBI taxonomy): Eukaryota > Metazoa > Chordata > Aves > Musophagiformes > Musophagidae > Tauraco > Tauraco erythrolophus. The sequence goes on along the minus strand of NC_141465.1, from coordinate 126,819,056 downwards.
GATAATTCATCGTCCCCTTCAGAAACTTCACTTGTGGATTCATCAGAATCTGGCAATACTTTTTCCTTCCTTTCTACCGTCCATTTCTGCATTACATCATATACAGTTCCCCAAATACACAGCAGACCAGTCAGGTCCTTTTGTCCAAATACTGTTTCATAGATTAGCTTATCCTCTAGCTGCTTCCACGCTTCTGAGCTAAAGGGGGTGTTGAGGTCGGTCAGGCATTCATGCTCTGCCACCCAATCTAACAGCTCACAGAGAGCTTCATCACTTATTTTAGCCCTGCGATTGTCATTGCAGGTTTGAGAATGGAAAACATCATGCTTTCTTTTGTGGAGCTTTGTCCCATCATTCTAATTTGCAGTTCGTCCCTTGGAGCCCCGTGTACGGAAGCACGTACCTTCAGATCTTAGTTGTGGCTGGATCACGTCGGGGTCACCAGTTGTCGCAGCTGGAAGGCTTCAGGCAGCTCCAAGCAGACCAATGTTCTAATGCAAAGGCTTTAGGCTCTACTCTAAGGAAGGCTGTCGTGGTTTTTTTTTTTTTTTTTTTTGGACTGAGGGTCGAGACAAGAACCGAAAGGGAGCACCCACCAAACATGGTCTCGGGCAAAACATGACTCAGGCTTTCTTAATAAAACAAAACAATTTATTAACAGTTACTAAACAAAAGACAAAAGGGAACGAAACCGGTTACTTGAGAGGAGAAAGAGAAAACAAGGCCCGATCTTAAAACAACACCTCCCCACCCCCTATTTTCCTTTCGTTCCTGGCTCTGTCTTCCCCCAGCGGCGCAGGGAGACAGGGAATAGGGGAGTACAGGTCAGTTCATCCATGTTGTTCACTGCCGCTCCTTTCTTAAAGGAGGAGGAGTCTTTACACCATTTTTCCCTTGCTTCGGTGGATCCCCTACTCACAAAGAAAAAGTCCCCAAACTTTTCCAAAGTAAGTCCTGCCCGCAGGATTGCAATCCTCCCCATGGATCGCACCAGTTCGGGCTTTACCAGTCTCGGCCTCTTAGGGAGCTGCTGCCACTCGCGTCAGCGTGGGTCGTCCCACGGTCTCCAGATGCCTCCACGACCTCGTCGTGCATTCCATGCCCCATTATCAACAGTACCTGGTCGCGCATCCCCTGCTCCACGACCTCTCCTGGGCTCAGGCATCTCCTTCCCGACGTGGGTTTCTCCACAGGCCACGAGTGGGTCGCTGCTCCGCCGAGTACACCCTGGCTGCAGGGGGGCCGCCTGCCATCTCACACCGATTGCAAGGGAAGCCTCAGCTCCAGTACACCTCCTCCTGCTCCATCTTTGCTGACCCGGTCGTTGTGGTTGTTTTCTCTTAGATATTAATCCTCTCTGGGGAAGCTCGGCCCGGCGGGCACCCCGGTAGTGGGGCGCTTACCGAGTCCCCCATGCGGCTCCCCGGCGCCATCTTGAGCACATGGCGCCGGCCCGGGCCCGAGCGGCCGCTCGGCCGGGAGCTGGGAGCGAGGGCAGCGCCCTCCTGCTCTCTCCTCGCTCCTGAGCAAAAAGCCCTTTCCCGCCCCTTTGTCCCAACTTAAATAGGGCAATTCGCAGAGGCGCCGCCTTGGCTCAACCTCCCCCGGGGGGGATGGGACTCAGATCTGGTGGCACAGGGAGCAAATCCCCTCCCCTGCCACCAGAACACCCCCCCCACACATCAAACTATCACAAAGGCCCACACTCCTCCAAGGCTCAGGAGGAAATGCCTCACCCTTAAGAGTAAACGCCCTGCCTTAAATAGTCAGGAGTCACATGGTTTGCTAGATGGGTCAAGGCTATTGGTCACTTGACCATCCATCTCCCAGAGTAATTGGCTGAATGCTACAGCACCTGTTTCAAGGTAACTTTCCCAGTGTAACGAGCTACAGGTGTTTCTTAGTTAGCCTGCATAGGGAAAGAACTTTCACAGGATGCTGCAGCAGCCAAAAGGTTTCTCCACACAATAACTATGCAGCAAAGTCGTCTTATGGGAAACCTCCGATGTAATAGGAAAATGTGGGGAAAGAATAGCTTGATATCATCAAACAGAGCTGCAAAGTAAGACGAGGCTTCATAATTTCCTATATTTGCTCTTTAATATGAACTGAAGAAGCAAATTGTTACACTGAAAATCAGAGTTTTGCCTTCCCATAGATAAATCTGACACATTCTTTTCAGAAACACATCAGCACTGTTGGCTGGGGGAGCCACTATGCATGAAGTAGAAAACTGGGAATGTCTGTGGTTTCTCAAGAAATGCACAGAAGATTTTTTACGATTGGCTCAGAAGTTACAAGATTTCTTAAAAAATAAGAAGTATAAAGTTATCTCCATTTACCTTCTGTTTTCTTAAGCTTGGTTCTAGCTCTATACAATTTATTATTTGTTTTACAGGGAAGATGAAATTCCCATGTAATCACGTTTCCCAGATACTGGGCTTTAAGAAATACATAGAGGATGTTATCATTCATATTTATAAGGTGAGCAAGTACCGCTATGACAAGGTAGTCTGGCCTCCTATACAGCATAGACCCCTAGGAATTCTTTGACTGAATTCAGTGTTTAAATTACGAGCAGTCTTAGTTCAAACTTATCAAGAGAACTCATCACAGGCACTGAAATGTTGTTGCAAAGGTTATTAACACTTTGGTTTAAAAATGAGAGTCTAATTCCTGTTTTCTGTGGTTTAGTTTCCATTTTCAGCCACTGGATCATGTTATAGTCATGTCTGCTGCGGTGAGACTGCCACTGCCACCACTTATCTCTCAGGAGTAAAGGTTGCTTGTGTGCAGCCTCTGGGTAGGGGAAACTACGAGAAATCCCTATGAGAGGAGCTGGAGGGGGTGCCTGGACATGGAGAAGGGATAAACATGCATCCATGGGTCTCCCACAGTCACTGTTTAGAGTTAGAACCCCCTCGGAGAAGTGCAGCTTTCACTCTTTGTTCCTGCATTCAGAGTTTTCCATCTCTGTATAAAAAGCCTTTACTTATGCCCTACTTACTAAAAGAACCACAGAGCTCTCCATCTCATTCATTATTTACAATTTCTTCAGTCTTTCTGTTTCCTCCACATGGATTGGTAATAACTTTACGGGTTTTATTTTGATTTATTTATATAGGACATGGCTAAAAACATGTAGGCTGTGAAAGGGACAAGAACCAAGTCCAGCATAAGACCTCTGGACTACTGTGTGACACCTATAGCCAGAATATGTCCCATCCATTTACTGTGGGCTATTTACTGCACTTAAATAAGTGGTTCTGAAATATCAAGTAAAATTCAAAGGAAAATTTGTATACAGTTTATTACATGAAGACTATTATTTGTATCAATCTGAATAATATTTTAATGTAAACAGGTATCAAGTTAGTTAGAGGAAATCCATTTTCCATAATTCCATATTGCTTGCCATTAGTTATAATGTCTTTCTTTATTTCCTTATTAGTCGAGCCTCATACCAGCTGTTTCATTTTTTTGCCTAGGCTAAATTTGAGACTGACAAGCCTGTAATTCCCTGCGTCTTCCTTCTTCCTCTTTTTTTAGAATTGGCACAGCTTTAGCCTTCTACCACTTGGCTTCCCCTCAGCTGCAAGATTTATTGAAAAATAACTTAATTTAAAAAGAAATGCTGTTAGGAGCAAAATTAGAATATATGCAATTGTTACTTAATTCTTGAAAGTGTATTTAGTTCTTTCAGATTGAGAATTGAATTGTATATAATTTAATCTGTACACAGAAAGTGTCTTTTTATATTCTTATAACACAAATGAATATACTTTTAATAAATCTTTTAATAAGAATATATACATACATAAATTACTTACAAATTACTTGATTTTGCAGATTATGGCATGCGTTTTTTGTCTTCTATGATATTTCTTAAACAAGTGAACTAATGAAAAAAACAGAAAGTATCAGTATTGTTGCTTTATAAAGGAAAAAGAAAGCTTATTTTGCAAGAGTTTGAAATGTTTTGTAAGGCTTAGAAATGTAAAACTTGGATGTGTAAATACAGATTAATATAACTAAATGCAGCATATTAAGATTTTTTTTAAAATGTTTCTGAAGTTTTAGGTTTTTTCATACCAGGCTCCAGAATGAGGAAAAAAAGTGAACTAATGACGACTAATATATTATTCCACCCTCTTAACTATTTTTTATTGTTTATTTTACTATTTCCAAGAAGTATAAGAATAATTTCATCTTTAGAAGTCTTGCTACTTGTATACATTAACATACTTAGCTGTTGGAAGTAAGTTTCCTCATGTACTGTAGTTTCCATTAAAGACATTAGGACCCCAGATTTTAATGTACATTTGTTGCTATATACTACCTACATGTTTTGGTTTATTTTATTTTATTTTGTTTTATTGTTTTGGACCTTCAACCATCACAATAAGTAAAGACAGCTAGAGCTAGATAGATCAGTAGATGCATTTTTATGTATATGTATGAGAATATTGTATATGTATTCAAATATAGCGAGACCAAGGGCTAATACACATCATGTTATTTATATATCCCTTAAATAGCAATGTCGATGACATGTAATAATTCCTTGTCAGCTTGGCGCTGCGAGATGAGGGACCAGGAGCATCCAATCACAGACAAGATTTTGAAAAGCAAACGAGGTTCTGCAAAAACAATAGAGAAGCAGAGCTTGAAGGATACCACAGAGGAGAATCACACAGCAGTGGCTGCAGCTGAAGAAGCACGATTGGACAGGCAGGTATGGGAAAGGATGAGCAATTTAGATCTGATTCATTCAAGGGTGCAGCAGGGATGAGCTACCTGCACAGTATTCAGTGTTATCAGGATTTGTCCTTGGTTAACCCAAGCTTGCTTTTGTCTTCTTCCTAAGTGACTATGCTTTCTTATTATTGGCACACTTGAGTTTTTTATCTCATTCTTCTCCTTCTATGCATTTGGGACAAGACCTTTTCAAACTCAGTCAACTTTTCTATTGAATGGTCCAGTGTTGCCCATTTTTGTTATTTTATTTTGTCTTGTGACTTCTGGAGATTTATTTAAAAGCCCAGGTCCTCAAAACTGTGGTTACAATTCTTAGTTGAGAGAAAATAAATGACACTATAAAGTTTCCAACTCTGCATCAAATTCAGTGGGGAAGTTGATAAAAGAGTGTCCTGAATGTGCAAAAACTGCAAGGCACATAAACAATGCTGCAAATATTTTTCTCATTATTTTTATTCCAAAATTTTTAGTCATATCTGTAATGAAATTCGTGGCATCTAGTGATAGGACGAGGGGTAATGGCTTTAAACTGAAAGAGGGCAGATTTCGATTAAATCTAGGAAAGAAATTCTTCACTGTAAGGGTGGTGAAGTACTGGAACAGGTTGCCCAGAGAAGTTGTGGATGCCCCATCGCTGGAAGTGTTCAAGGCCAGGTTGGATGAGGCTTTGAGCAATCTGGTGTAGTGGAGGATGTCCCTGCCCGTGGCAGGGGAGTTGGAACTAGATGATCTTTGAGGTCCCTTCTAACCCAAACCATTCTATGATTCTATGGCGTTTGAACTTCTAGGGTTAAAAGACTGGCATTTCCAGTGCAAGGGCCTGCACTTTTCAAAAGTGTCTGAACCGCTGAAAATGTGGACTAGCGCAGCTGTGTAGGGTTGGGATGGGGCAGGAAGTTAAATGAGTTTTAAATTACTCCTTTAGCACTCAGCACCTGCCTTCACATTAAGATAAATTTATTTTCCCTATGGCAGACACTTCCCATGTGGCGAGCTTATGAGACAGATGTAAAGATCAGTATCAGAAAAAAAAATTTGTGATGTTGCACCTCATGCTAAAAGACAGTGTCTCTCCTTTCCTGAAATCCTGTGGTAAAATGATCCATCTTACATAAACATATCTTAGAGAGAGTATGTCACTATACTATGACTTGATGCAAGACAGGAAGAAGGACAAGAATGGAGTGGACAAGCATTTGTTACCTGACCTAAAACAAAAAAGCATTGAATCTTCCATCTCCATTTAAAATATGAGTCTGTCTGTCCTGCTTGATTAACAATAAATATTACAGAGGAGGCCAAGCTCTACTCATATAAATCTTCCCCTGCTATTTATAAACATAATTGGTTCACATTTCATGCATCCAACATGAACTCAAACTTCCTTATATGTATCGTCATCTTCTCTTCCTCCATCCATAATTACACATACATATTTTTATGTTTTCCATCCTACAATGTACACACACAGCTAGGGGCAGAAGAACTGGCTTTCTGGAGAATCACTTCAAAGAACCCCAGCTGCCAGTTAACATAGCTTGTGAGCTGGCTGAATGGAAATGGTAGGGTGGATGATACATCCATCCACCTCAGAAGTAAAACTCAAACATTGGAGAATTTCTATAATCCTATCAGAAGACATTGGCAAGTCAGTGCAGGCTTTGTCTGCAGTGCATGCCAGTTGTGTCTTAGGAAAATAATTGTCTATTCATCCTTTAACCAGCAGAGGTAATAATAGCAGTGATATTATGGAGCACAGGTTTTGATGCAGGCTCTGTAAACCTACAAGGGCTGATGTACCTGATTCTAGGAACAGGAGGCTGAAAAGGTTGCAAGAATCACAGAATAGCTTGAGTTTGAAACGACCTTTGAAAGTCATCTAGTCTAGCCCCCTGTGATAAGCAGGGACATCTTCAACTAGATCAGGTTGCTCAGAGCCCAGTCCAGCCTGACCTTGAATGTTTTCAGTACCCCCAAGTCCTCCTCTGCAGAGTGAAGGGATCTCAATCCCTTCATCCCTCAGCCTGTAAATGAAACAAAAGATGCCTCCTACACCAGAACATCTCCACTATCTGTAATCACAACCATTGTCATCCATGCAAGATACAATGCAGCTAGGATTGTTGTTAATGCTGCAATCATACATCCATTTTTCAGAGCAGGCAAATCCTTAGTTCCCTGAGGTTATTCCACTCATTAACTCATTGAGAGACTGCCATCAAGCTTATGAATCATTCTAGCTGCTGCAATAGTTCAGGTTCTGGAAAAGTGGACACTTCTCTCTGCAGAAATGAGAGATAAGAAAGTACAAGACTGTCAAACTTATTTCACAGAGCTGCCAAACAACAATAATTAAAATGGAGACTTTGTCAGAAAATAAAATGATAGCAATTATTGGCAGTAGCCAACAGTGGTGGAGCATGACATGAATGAATCTGTGCATTCGGGGCTTCCAGTATTGCACAGCTAAGAAAAAAAATCCTTTAAAGGCTTGGGTTAAACCCCAAATGCAAGATCAACAAAACATTTCCAACGAACAATATGCATTTTCCCTGTCTTTTTCTGCTGGCAAGGGACCATCTATTAACTATCTAAGATGAGCTATGAGCGATGGAGCAATTATGCTGAGTAAAATGAGTTCAGCTTTTGACAAAATGAATTTGAGACGCTAATCATTGAATTCCACTGTAGTCAAGAGGACAAAACATGTTTTTTCTCTTAATCATTTGTGTGTGCATAGAAGTATGAAAAATGGATTCTTCCATCCAATTGGGAAGCTATAAATTCACCATTTTAATCCTCTCAGCAAGAGCATGTAGGTCTTCAAATATAACTTGTTATGATCAGTGGATTAGCACACCACTGCAAGGAAAAAAAAAAAGCCACTGAAGTCAAGCCACGTTAGGAACAGGGATGAGGACTAGCAGGCCATTTGAATTCTAATTTGTTAAACATGCATTACTGGATAGGTTTAGGGACCCCCAAAAATGTGAAACGTTGGAGCAGAAGTGAAGTAATGCCTCTTATTTAGATAATTATTATTATTTGAGAAGCCTGAGGGAGCCGGAGAACTGTCATAGCAAATGGAAATTGTCTTTGCTAATATAAATTAATTATGACTCTAAGGAAGCACTAATGGGAACAAGCAGAAACATCTAACATTACCATGTAAGACAACAGAAGAATGACATCCAAAGATCCAGCTTCACTTCAAGTGACAGCATGGACTAATCAGACTAGAGAGGCCAACAGAGCTCAATTTGTCTCAGCTTTCCTTTTCTCTTAGATCTTGCAGACGGCTGATTTCACACATCAGATACTTGCCAATTGTGCTTGGTAGCCATGGTCTAATTTAAGATAACAAGTCTTAGAAGATCTTTAAAACTGTAATGCATATACAGCGTATATGTACGGATGCAAGTGTACGAATATAATACTATTCTCAGGCCAGGCTAGTTGGGTATCATCTATTAGCTCTTCTTTAGAGGAATTTTTGTAACATGAATGAACAGAGTTGTGCTGTTCGTGTTTCTCTTCATTCTTGCAAGAGTGAGGTAGTCCCTTAACTGTATTCCACCCATTCCGTTTCAGAATACTGCATTTATTACAGTCCCAGACACACTTTGAAGGCACTGCGGTAGATTAAAAAAAATGCACAAAGCCTATAGCACTTTAAAATTTACATGACCTTGGGGTAATTATTTCAAACTTGCCTCCAAGAATACATCAGTGTTCCTGCACATAGTCTAGCAGTTTCTGACTAGCTAAGGACATGCCTGCAGCAGGTGGATCATGTTTCCAAGAGCCCTGACCTTGTAGGGCAGAGAAGAGCTGCAAAGAATTCACAGCCCAGGTTTTGAAGGCAGTATGTCTCCATTAGCACATCTCTGCTCCTCACCTGATGTATTCCTCAGCAGAGCTAGTCATCTTGGCAATATGGCAGTACCACTAGTCCTGGAGCCACTGGTCTAATTGTCCATCTAGAGTAAGTTTGCTCTGTTCCTATTCTCAGAGCATAAATATTCTCTTTAACTCCTCCGTACATGTTTCTGCTGAAAGCTGGAATAATTCTAGAAATGTTAAACTGTACTCCGCCTCCTTTTCAGACATAAGAGATCCCATGGAGAAAAAATTAAAGATCATTCTAGACTCTGTGTGCTTGTATTCTGGGCTATTTTGTGGGATGAAACAGATAACAAAGTTTGTTTGGAGCAATTCTGGAAGCTGGTTAGACTTCTAAGATACCTTCTAGCTATGCTTTATCTCCCTACACTGTTCTGAGCTACAGCTCCCAGGAGCTTTCGTCTGCAAAAATATAGGTAATTTTCCAGGCCTTGTGTTGAAGGAACTATGCATTTCCATATTTTGCTTTCTGCATGCTACTTAGAAATATAGAGAGAAGGAGCCAAGATGCATCAAGTGTTCCTCCAGCCTCTACTGTTAGCATGAGAGAGTGTACATACTCTCCCCAAGCCAGCGAGTGTGGCCTGGCTTAATTCTCGCAGCAGGCTCATAGGCTCTGCTTCCTTCCATAATGTCTCTAGAGTTCTGGACTAGTTTGACAGGGGATACATGGCTGTAGTCGGTTGACCCTGACCAGCAGCTAAGCCCGTATGCAGTCACTCTCTCTCTCTCTCTCTCCAGTTAGATGGGGGAGAGAATCAGAAGGGCAAAAGTGAGAAAAAATCGTGGACTGAGATAGAGACAGGTCAATGAGTGGAGCGAAGGAAAGAAAAGAAGGGCAAAAAACTAACCAAAAAAAAAAGCCAAACTAAACAAACACCTCCCACTAGAAGTCTGATGCCCACCCAGCCTCTGAGCAATGGCTACTTTGGAAAAAATTAACCTCCCTTCCCCCAAGTTTTATTGCTGAGTTATATGGTATGGAGTATCTCTTTGGTCAGTTTGGGTCAGCTATCCCATCTGTGTCCCTCCCAGTCTCTTGCCCACCCCCAGCCAACTCACTGAGGGGGCAGAGTGGGATAGAGAAAAGGCCTTGACACTGTGCAAATACTGTTCAGCGACAGCTAAAACTTTGGTGCGTTATCATCACTGGTTTGGTCACCAGTCAAGAGCACAGTACTATAATATGGGTTGCTATAAAGAAAACTCCATCCCAAATAGACGCAGTGCAGTGGTTCATCACGAAACGGTACAGTTGTGAAAATTAATACGTATTTGTTTTAAATATCAGGGGAGCAGGACCCCAGTGTTCAACTGAGGACAAAGCTGCTTCACACTGTAATACATCCTATTACACCTTCCAGTGGGACCAACTGTAGGAGTGCCATTTCTCAGTGCTATTTCCATTGAAATGCAAGGAAGTTAAGAAAGTAAGTATTACTAACCATGTATGAAACAGCTCTCTCCTGAAATATCTGGTTTTGTCTAGACTAGTTTTGAAGTTAAAGACTAGTTTTGTCTAGAAACTGATAGTCTCTTGGAGATTGTCTTTTCCTCACAGTCAAGCAACAACATACCCAAGACTACAAAGGATTTTTTTTTTCTTTTATTAATACCTTTCTCTTTCTCAGCACATAAGGAGGCAATTCAAATGGGCAAAAGTAAAACTTACATAAACATAGCCCTTGTTTGCAATCCAGAGTGTATAAAGTGCAACGTTTCTGATAGTATTTCTAGGTATTTCACAGGTAAACCTCCTCTAAGAAGAATACTTAGGGCTCCGTTCTCTTGCCTGAAGATAGGCATCTAATGCCTTTTGAGATGCCCGATGGTTTTCAGACCTCTGCCAAGGGCTGAAGGGTATAAAGCGAGATTTAAGGGAGATGCGTACCCTCTGAAACAGATCGGATATCCTGGGCATCCAGGGCATCTCAGCTAAAACTAGGCAAGAGTTCAGACGGCTTGAGTAAGCCAGGCACATATTCACACAATCAGTTTGAGAGTATTGAGAGCTCTTATTATAGAACAACTCCAGATAAGAGGAATTTGATTTGCAAGAGGATAAAACTAATTTTAATGATACGAGAAGCTGGAGGATTTTCTAAAACAATTTTAGAGATAGTAGTCATAAATATTGTAAAAGGACAGCAAGCAGCTTTTCCAAGTCTTTCCTAAGCCAGACATTTAGTTTGTTCATCCTCCAGTAAGACACATACATAAACTTGTATCTAGTTATCTGAGAGTACATAACCTGGCCAAATGTACAGCCTACAAAAAAAAAAAAAACCCGTACAGCAACAAAATTACAGCTTCCATCAAATACCAGTTGTGAGTAGCAGCTTTGTATTTAGGTTTTTTGTGAAAGTTTAAAATCTTCATAGAAGGTGAAAACATCCTGCGCAGGGGAGAAAAGGAAAAAAAATGAAGTTGAATGAAAAATACAATTAAAACGCTGTTTGCTGGATTTCATCCGAAGAAGTTCCTTTAAGTGAGCTAAAATAACTTGCTTTTTATAAAAGAGATTTATGTTTTATTTCACTGAATTCTATGAGTTCAGGCAAATCTACATCCTTCCCTATTATCAAAGAAAGTGAAAGGGAAGAAAGAAATGTTTCTTCAGTACTATTTAGTGGGTGAGATAAATTCCACTCTTGCCTAAGATGTGTACTCATCAACATTAAACAGAGCCAGCTGTGTGTCTCACAAAGTCAGAGCTGCTTTTTGTCTTCAAAATTACTTGGTAAGAGACATGATGGTTATACAAATGGTTATACAAATGTCCTCCTGAATAGATGCTTACTGTAAAGACTAGACTGGAAGGGAAAGTATGGTCACCTCCAGATAACCCTGAAGAGTTTAGTGAGGGAGATAGACTACAGAAACTAACCAAATGGAAGAGTGCATGTTTAGGATGCTTATGAACTGATCACTCCTAACTGCCTCTAAAATATTAAAAAAGAGAGCGAACTGCCAAGGTGAAGTATCATTCCCTTGAAGGGAAGTCATTTATCATCGTATTTAAGAACTTGTGCTGTCAGCCTCGATAAATGAAACGGTCCATTGATACAACTCGAATCACTGATGCGTGGCTCCAATATATAATGCTTAATTAGGTGTACTAGATTAACTTATTTCTGTGTAAAGTGTTTGTGTTTTATGGAATGAGCCATTTAATTAAAAAGGCCAAAGTAGAACACTGTCTCGCGTCATAGCCCTGCTCTTCAATTGCGAGTAAAATTTCCAAACTGAAAAATCAAATCAAGGAAACTGCAGCCAAATTAATGGTTGTGAAGACTATTGTCTCCCTGGCATATATATGCTCTTTAATTATTATATAAGAAACGCTTTGAAACTATTCTAGATGTAAAGGTGACCTCTTTGGTCAGTTCAGGGCTGGAATTTAGGATCTGAAAATGAGCAAAAACTCATATTGGTCAGCACAGCTGGCACAGGTTATCGTGTGCTGAGAAAGATAAACTTCTCTAGTGTCCATCCCGTTCTATAATACATATCTGAGATAAATATGAATGGTTGCCCTTTTGAGACATCTTCTCTTTCCATCAACTGTAGAGGAATTAAAGACAAAAGGTAACTACAGGCTCAAACTAGACATCTCATGTAATGACAATAAAAGTCAAGTTAGATGAATACTGATCATACAAACTAGTGAGACAAAAACTTACAAAGAAGTTAGCAAAGACTTCAAACTTACAGTGAATAATAATAATTTTTGTCAAAAGCAATGCAAATGATAGCAATAGAGTATTCAATATAGAGCACGTAAATACTGTTCAGGCTTATGATAAGAGGGAATTTGGAAAGCAATGGTGAAAGGGTCAGCTGTATGATATGTCTCTTCTGGTAAAAGGACAGATACATTCCATAAGGATATATGTATCTCGGTAACTCTTCCCTTATTAAAGCTCTTCAGTAAAAAAAAAAAAATGACGTCATAACTTTCTTACCTGTTAGATCTCTCCTTTAGCATAAATGCGAATCAACAAGCATTGAAAGTTACGGTTAAAGTCTTAGTTCCTAATGCGTTGCTTTTTTTTTTTTTTTTTTAAATTAGTGGCCCTTTATCCATGTTTATTGTAAGTGTGAAAAAGGCTTAATGATATAGAGAAGAAGCAGAAACATAGAAACTGTGGTATTGCATCAAGCTATTAGCCTGTCTAGTCTTCCATTTTTCTTCAGGTTTGGAGACTTCCAAGAAGGCAGTCTTGTATCCACTGTCACCAGTGACAAAGCTTTTGGTGACTACTGGCTTAGAATATAATTCCTAGGAAGTACTGATATGTATCTCTAGGCAATGAGAAACATCTCAAGGCTCTTCTAGTGAAGCTTTCGGCCCTTTCGAACTTTCAATATTGGAAACAAAAAAGGCAAAAATATCTATAAAATAATCATTGAAAAACAGATATAAAAGTAATATTATTTTTAATAAAAGGTGAACCTACATGAAGTAATTTGCATGGAATAAAGAGCCAATTTTCTGAAGGTGTGTTCTATTATGTTAGATAGGAATTCAAAATCACTGAATTTCTAAAAATTTATAAGGCACGTCTTATTACTGATATAGAATCATAGAATCATAGAATCGTTAGGGCTGGAAGGGACCTTCAAAGGTCATCTAGTCCAACCCCCCTGCAAGGAACAGGGATATCTCCAACTAGATCAGGTTGCTCAGGGCCTCATCCAACCGGGCCTTGAACGTCTCCAGGGATGGAGCATCCACCACCTCTCTGGGCAACCTGTTCCAGTGTTCTACAACTCTCATGGTAAAAAATTTTTTCCTAATATCCAATCTGAATCTACCTCCCTCTATTTTAAAACCATTACCCCTTGTCCTATCACAACTGGCCCTCCTGAACAGCCTCTCCCCATCTTTCTTGTAGGCCCCCTTGAGGTACTGGAAGACCGCTATAAGGTCACCCCGGAGCCTCCTCTTCTCCAGTCTGAACAGCCCCAACTCTTTCAGCCTGTCCTCATAGGAAAGGTGCTCCAGCCCTCTTATCATCTTCGTGGCCCTCCTCTGGACCCTCTCCAACTGGTCCATGTCCTTCTTATGTTGGGGACTCCAGAACTGGACGCAGTACTCCAGGTGAGGTCTCACGAGGGCAGAGTAGAGGGGGAGAATCACCTCCCTTGACCTGCTGGCCACGCTCCTCTTAATGCAGCCCAGGATGCGGTTGGCCTTCTGGGCCGCAAGAGCACATTGCTGGCTCATATTGAGCTTCTCGTCCACCAGTACTCCCAAGTCCTTCTCCTCAGGGCTGCTCACGATCCATTCTCCGCCCAGTCTGTATTTGTGCCTGGGATTGCCATGACCCAGATGTAGGACCTTGCACTTGGCCTGGTTAAACTTCATGAGGTTTGTACGGGCCCACCTCTCCACCCTGTCGAGGTCCCTCTGGATGGCATCCCTCCCTTCCAGCGTGTCGACGGCACCACACAGCTTGGTGTCATCGGCGAACTTGCTGAGGGTGCACTCCATGCCACTGTCCACGTCACCGACAAAGATGTTGAAGAGGGCCGGGCCCAACACGGACCCCTGAGGGACGCCACTCGTGACCGGTCTCCACATGGACATCGAGCCGTTGACCACTACTCTCTGAGTACGGCCATTGAGCCAATTCCTTATCCACCGAGTGGTCCATCCATCAAACCCATGCCTCTCTAGTTTAGAGAGAAGAATGTCGTGCGGGACAGTGTCAAAAGCTTTGCACAAGTCCAGGTAGATGACATCCGTTGGTCGACCCTTGTCCACCGATGTTGTCACCCCATCATAAAAGGCCACCAAGTTGGTCAGGCACGATCTGCCTTTGGTGAAGCCATGTTGGCTGTCACCCACCACCTCCTTGCTCTCCATGTGCCTTAGCATGGTTCCCAGGAGAATCTGCTCCATGACCTTGCCAGGCACAGAGGTGAGGCTGACCGGCCTGTAGTTGCCCGGGTTCTCCTTGTTCCCCTTTTTAAAAATGGGGGTTATGTTCCCTCTCTTCCAGTCATCAGGGACCTCGCCAGACCGCCACGACTTCTCAAATACAATGGCCAGTGGCTTGGCAACTTCATCCGCCAGTTCCTTCAGGACCTGCGGATGGATCTCATCAGGTCCCATGGACTTGTGCACCTTCAAGTTCCTCAGATGTTCCCGAACCTGCTCTTCAAGTACAGTGGGCGGTGGTTCATCCTCACAGTCCCTGCTAGTTCTTTCCACAGCTTGGGTGGTAAGACAAGAGGCTTTATCAGTGAAGACTGAGGCAAAAAAGTCATTGAGTACCTCAGCCTTCTCTATGTCCCGGGTGACCAGAGCACCAGTATCCTTCCGGAGGGGGCCTACATTCTCCTTGGACTTCCTTTTGTCCCCTACATACCTATAGAAGCATTTCTTATTGCTTTGTATATCCCTTGCCAAATTCAATTCCTTCAGGGCTTTAGCCTTCCTCACCTGATCCCTGGTCACTCGTACAGCTTCTCTGTATTCCTCCCAGGCTATCTGTCTCCGCTTCCACCCTCTGTAGGCTAACCTCTTCATTTTCAGTTGGTCCAGGAGCTCCTTGCTCATCCACGCAGGCCTCCTGGTCTTTTTGCCCGACTTGTTCTTCATCGGGATGCACCTCTGCTGAGCTTGGAGGAGGTGCTCCTTGAATGTGGACCAACTTTCCTGGGCCCCTCGTCCCTCCAGGGCCGCCTCCCACGGCACTTTGCCCATCAAGTCCTTGAAGAGGCCGAAGTCCGCCTTCTTAAAGTCTAGGGTACAGAGTTTGCTGAATGGTTTCCTTGCTGCCCCATGGATCTTGAACTCCACCGTGTCGTGGTCACTGCAGCCAAGGCTGTCCTTAAGTTTCACCTCACCCACCAGTCCCTCCCTGTTGGTGAGCACAAGGTCGAGCATGGCACCCCTCCTTGTCGGCTCCTCTATCACCTGCAGGAGGAAGTTGTCATCCACGCATTCCAGGAACCTCCTGGACTGCCTGTGCCCTGCTGTATTGTCTCTCCAACAGATGTCAGGGTGGTTGAAGACCCCCATGAGGACCAGGGCTTGTGACCGCGAGGCTGCTCCTATCTGGCTATAAAGCGCCTCATCTGCTCTGTCCTCCTGGCCAGGTGGCCTGTAACAGACCCCTACTGTAACATCCCCTATCCGTCTCCGTCCTCTAATCTTGACCCATAAGCTCTCTGTCAGCTCCTCCTCCGACCCCAGGCGAAGCTCCACGCATTCCAGCCGGTTGCTGACATAGAGAGCGACACCCCCTCCTCGTCTCCCCTTCCTGTCCTTTCTAAAAAGCTTATACCCCTCCATGTTGACACTCCAGTCATAGGAGTCGTCCCACCACGTCTCCGTGATGCCAATAAGGTCGTAGCCCTGCTCATGTGCACGCATCTCCAGCTCATCCTGTTTATTTCCCATGCTGCGTGCGTTGGTGTACATACACTTCAGCTGGGCCTCCGACAAAGCCGACTCGCTGGCTGGAGCGACAGGGGTTCTCTTGGACGGCAGTGTAAGATCGTTTGAATATGTTTCTATTCATTTACATTTTTATTTCGCTTATCAGCTTCACTATCATTTTCTATTTTAAAAGTTCAAATTCATTAGTTTTCTTTAATACGTATTTAACTTCATCTGGAAAGACCAAAATCAGAACTAAGACTGACTGTATGTTGAATGCATGTCTACTAAATCACAAAAAACACTGCATGTTCTAGAGATTCAAACCCATATTTTCTTCCTCTAAAATTATAAAAATAAAACAAAAAAATAAAATCTAAATTACTTTCCTGAAAACATATTTTCACCATATCCAAAGACTATCTCCATAAGTGCAAATCACAGCTATGGAGAACCTCTGTATGTTCAGCTTCTCAGTATTCAAATTTTCATTCCACAAAATTGAAAGCCACATACAAATCTTTAAATACACAAGTACTCTTTATTGCTATTACATGTTGCCTGATTCATCTCCATGTAGCAAGTCAAAGGAGAAGGAATGAAGGCTTTTACTTGCAAAAAAACCTGAGACGTTTATGAACATATAATTAAATTCTGTCCTCCTTAGCAAGGTTTCCTGTTTCTACTTTTTTTTTTAATTTTAAATTATAAATTCACAATCAAAATAACTGAATTGATCAGTGAAGGTGGTTGCAGAGAGTCTGTCATCAACTCCCAATTCCTTTTCTTTTTTTCTTTATTCCTCTAATCTCTTTGTAATGGTTCAATGTAACTTTTTTCTTTTTCTGCTGTCCTGAAAGTATAATTTCCACAAAGCAAATTTTGTAGCCAGACCTCCTCCAGCTATTTTCCATCTTGGGTCACAATGTTCTGTAGCTGTAAAGCTGTGAGAACACATCTATAGAAACTGTGTGCCATTAAAATTAGTCAGTTGATCCTGAGTATTTTGTGATTGAATATTGGAAAAACATTAAGCAATGTCACCTGTTGTTCAAAGAGAGGGTGGGAAGAGTGAAACACTGGTGTATATAAATGAGCACCAGTATCAATGAAAACAGTTTGACATAAAAAGGCCTAAAACATAATGCTGCAGTCATAATGTGTCAGAAATGTGTCTCTCAAAAACTCTGAGTTAAAGCTTCCTGCTTCAGATTGAGAACGAACAGATGTGTTGTTCAGCTTCCCCTGGAACACAGATCATAAACTGAGAAAAATCAAAACTTTATGTTCTTGCTGAAATCTCCCTTTTTTAACGAAGAGATCACCAATACAAAACCACTGTCCATCTCAAGGCTTTTCTTTCCACTTTATTTTTTTATTTCTTAGAAGTATTTGACTCTCATCTTCTGGAGAGCTGTGCTCATTTCTCTTATTCGGGCGAGGAAGATAATGCTACAATCCTTGCTCCTCATAGCCTTGAATTTACTTCAACATTTTTTTGCAAGACAGAAGAACATTATCCCTATTTTAAGGGTGAAAAATTTAGCTACTGAAAGTCTAAGGTAGAGATCTAAGCACCTCATTAAGCACTTCTAATTTAAGCATTTTGGTATGTCAGGATTGGGATTCAGATTCATCTTAATTTTAGGTAGCAAGCTGAAACTCCTAATTTAGAAGCCTATTTATCTTTGTTGTTTTCCGTTGTCGACCAACCAAGATAGGTTTCATCTGACCGAACATTTGAATGACCCCCGGAGGACAGTTAAGCTCCTGTCTGTGATTTCCTTACTACAGTGCTCAGTGTGCAGTGGGCTGAATCCATGCTTCGATGAGTAGATCCAGAGGACTCAGAATACCTACATTTGGCTTCTATGCTTCGTCTCATAAGGAGTTTTAGGAAGGCGTCTCTGCTGGGTACCATGCACTCTGGAGCTCCAGCACTCTAGTCACTCTGCCAGTGGACACCAAACACTCAAATGTAATTTGAATGCCAAATACCTCAACAGCCTGAGAAATGAGAATCAGACTACAGTCTCTCCAACTCCTGCTGAGAAGTATGAAAACTGAGCTACTGAACTATGTTCTTTCTTTTTTTTTTTGTCATCCTTCTGGCCACAGGACTGTAGCATTTTATCACAGAATCAAAGAACGGTTTGGATTGGAAGGGACCTTAAAGATCATCTAGTTTCAACCTCCCTGCCATGAGAGTTGGAAAAAAAACTTCTGCTAGATCAGGTCACTCAAAGCCTCATTCAACATGGCCTTGAACACTTCCAGGGATGGGGCATCCACAGCTTCTCTGGGCAACCTGTTGCAGTGCATCACCACCCTCAGTGAAAAATTTCTTCTCTAGATCTAATCTGAATCGACTCTCTGTTTAAAGCCATTACCCCTTGTCCTATCACTACATGTCCTTGTAAAAGGCCCCTCTCCAGCTCTCTTGCAGGTCTCCTTTACGTACCGGAAAACTGCTAGAAGATTTCCATGGAGCCTTCTCCAGGCTGAACAACCTCCCAACTCTCTGAGTCTCTCTTCAGACTGGGCGGAGAATGGATCGAGAGCAGCCCTGAGGAGAAGGACTTGGGAGTACTGGTGGACGAGAAGCTCAATATGAGCCGGCAATGTGCTCTTGCAGCCCAGAAGGCCAACCACATCCTGGGCTGCATCAAGAGGAGCGTGGCCAGCAGGTCGAGGGAGGTGATTCTCCCCCTCTACTCTGCCCTCGTGAGACCTCACTTGGAGTACTGCGTCCAGTTCTGGAGTCCCCAACATAAGAAGGACATGGACCAGTTGGAGAGGGTCCAGAGGAGGGCCACGAAGATGATAAGAGGGCTGGAGCACCTTTCCTATGAGGACAGGCTGAAAGAGTTGGGGCTGTTCAGCTTGGAGAAGAGGAGGCTCTGGGGTTACCTTATAGCGGTCTTCCAGTACCTCAAGGGGGTCTACAAGAAAGATGGGGAGAGGCTGTTCAGGAGGGCCTGTTGTGATAGGACAAGGGGTAATGGTTTTAAAATAGAGGGAGGTAGATTCAGGTTGGATATTAGGAAAAAATTTTTTACCATGAGAGTGGTAGAACACTGGAACAGGTTGCCCAGAGAGGTGGTGGATGCTCCATCCCTGGAGACGTTCAAGGCCAGGTTGGATGAGGCCCTGAGCAACCTGATCTAGTTGGAGATATCCCTGTTCCTTGCAGGGGGGTTGGACTAGATGACCTTTGAAGGTCCCTTCCAGCCCTAACAATTCTATAATTCTATGATTCTATGATTCATAGGAGAGGTACTCCAGCTCTTGGATCATCTTCATGGCCCTCCTCTGGACTCACTCCAACAGCTCCACATCCTTCTTGCATTGGGGGCTCCAGAGCTGAATGCAGTACTCCAGGTGGGGTCTCACAAGAGCAGAATAGAGGGGGAAAATCTGCTCTCTCGACCTGCTGGTCACACTTCTTTGGATGCTTTCTGGGCTGCCAGCGCACATTGCCGGCTCATGTCAAGCTTCTCATCAACCAGCACTCCCAAGTCTTTTTCCTCAGGGCTGCTCTTAATCCATTCGCTGCTCAGCTTGGGATTGCCCCAACCCATGTGAAGGACCTTGCACTTGGCCTTGTTGAACTTCATGAGGTTTGCGCACGCCCAACTTTCAAGCTTGTCAAGGTCCCTCTGGATGTCATCTCTTTCATCCAGAACCACACAGCTTGGTGTCATCAGCAAACTTGCTGAGGGTGCACTGTCCATGTCACTGACAAAGATGTTAAACAGCACCAGCCCCAGTACTGACCCCTGAGGAACACCGCTCGTCACTGGCCTCCATTCAGACGTTGAGCCCTTGACTGCAAGTCTTTGAGTGTGACTATCCAGTCAATTCCCTATCCACTGAGTGGTGTCTCCATCAAAGCCACGTTTCTCCAAATTACAGACAAGGATGTTATTTAAGACCATGTCTAAAAGCCCAGGTAGATGATATCAGTTGCTCTTCCCTTGTCCACCATTGCTGTATCCCCCTCATAGAAGGACACCAAATTTGTCAGGCATAATTTGCCCTTGGTGAAGCCATGTTGGCTGTTACCAATCACTTCCTTTTTTTCCATGTGCTTTAGCATGGTTTCCAGGAGGAACTACTCCATGACCTTGCCAGACACAGAGGTGAGACTGACTGGCCTGTAGTTCCCTGGGTCTTCTTTTTTCCCTTTTTAAAAACGGGGACTATGTTTCCTCTTTTCCAGTCAGTGGGAACTTCACCAGTCTGCTATGACTTCTCAAATAGGATGGATAATGGTTTAGCAACATTAGTATAGTAATATGGGCCATATGGTTCAAATTGTCTCACAATAAATTAGGAGCCATTGTAAGTGTTGTTATTCTAAGTGGCTTTTTATGAATGATTGTTTTATTCTTTGTAGCGTGTCATATGTCTAGAGTACAATTCATTTCTTAACATATGTGCAAAGTGCATTTGTTCAAACAAGCCAGGTTTGCTGCATATGAAGCTTTAATTTTGCAAATGCAATATTCTTAAAATTTTTGATGTTGCAGTTATATGTTAAACAAGTATCTACATACAGTGAGATATATTTTCAGTGTATTTTTTAATGTTGCTAGAATTATTCTGCCAATTTCCCATGCATCATGCTGAGTTACGTATTTAATTAGCACTAACGTGTTAATCAGAAGCACAAGAAACAATTTAACAAAGGGAAGATTTTTCTGGAGGGTTTAATTCCCTTTTCCTATCATTCACAGTAAGAAGTGGGCGTATTGCATAATAATGCCAATTCTCCTCTTCTCATATGATTAAATTTTACAGACAAATGAAAATATTCTTTCCTGTAGTTGAAAAATAATCCACAGAAGTTTATCAAACACACAAATGTATGCCTGGTTGTCTGATAATCTTCGATCTTTGGTTTTTATGTACAGGAGAGTGGCAATCGGGAGTTAGAAAAGGGAGAAACAAGATCATTTCAGCATTTTCCCCACAGAGGCGAGCAGAAAAGTTACTTTCCATATCCCATGTGATACCTAGAAGATTAATCTTTCATGTACCTGCATGTTCTCTAAAATACTGAGAAACTTGGAATTAATAATTTGGGGATAAATTTTATCAACACATTTGAAAATCAGCCCTCTTTTTATGAGCCTAAAAACCACAAAGGAGAAGCCTAACTTTATAAAACATGTTTTGAGATCTATTTCATGTAAAAGGCACTCTATCTTACATACATCTGTGACACTTTTACCACACAATCACAGTGGAATAACAAGCTGGTTATGCCACTGAACATGATATGGCTGTTTCATCCACATTTATGGTAAGGCAGAACAAATTAGATGGCAGAAAAATTCCAGCCATCCTTGCTGTAGGCTATGACAATGTTTTTGCAGGAAGTTCTGCACAGTTGCATGAAATCACTACAAGGCAGATGAAACACATGGCAGCAACCCATTTACGCTATAAGTAGAAGGCAGGGTCCTTGCCAAAGGATACCTTATGTCCAAGGATTCTGGTGGTCCAGTGGGCCTGGCAGGTAACTTCTAGCTCACGTCTGAATAGCTACTGCTATGTATATAGTGAAGATATGGGGCAAGTTTAGATTCAAACACAGCCTCAAGCCTGTGTTTTAAATGCGTTGTACATGTGGCCACATATAACGCAGTTTTCATTACGCTGACTCTTAAGACTCCTGGGAGAGAAGATATTATTATTATTATTATGTAAGGTAAGTGGAAAATAGTCTTTCTTATTCAACGTGTTTAGAAAATGATCCTTCGACACTGTGAAAAAAATCCTGAAGCTTTTCAGCAGAAACCATGGGCTGAGACAATCTCAGCTGTGTTCTTCTAAGAATTGTTAGTGAGAGCATCCACCACAGATAAGAGAAAGTAGGAGAAATCTTTGCTTTCTCAGCCGTATTCTTCCCATTTCTATCTCAGCCTCGTGTACAGCCATGTGCAAGACCCTTCCTTTTCAGCCTTGTTTTTAAATTCTGAAGGGACTTATGTTTTGACCAGAAACTATATCCATTTTTCACACCGATACTTATATTCTCAAGAGAAATACTTGGTTTCAGCTATTCAACATTTTCTGATTATAGGGATTTACCTGGAAATTTCAAGGCAGTTCTGCTCACAGTATCAGTTTACAAAAGAACCATTAGACGAGTCAGCTCACTTGTAGTCAGGGGGCAGAAGACTCTTAATGCAAGATTACTCTCCTAGGCACTGCTGCTAACTTACCACCCTAATTAATTTTCTTTAGTTCAGCATTATCTGCTTTTTTGTGCCCAGGCATTGATTTTCCCCAGCAGCTAACATTCATGGGAGGGGGTGTGTGTGTGGAAGGGGCATCAGGGTGGGATACAGAGGTTCTTCTCAAATACATTGACTGACTTTAAGGTCTTCTACTACTAGGTACCTTGGGTCAGTGACACCTGCTGACTCTCAGTGCTGCACAGAAGTTCCCTGTGTTTGGTTACATTAATACTGTGACAGTACTTCTCTTCTAGTTAATAGATTGAGTCATTCATGTCATGGAGACTGCATTAAAAAGCATCAGATGTCAACAGCTCTGTCAACAGCTTTCTGCTGGTATCCTGCTCAGCTGTGCTCAAAACAGTTGCCAGAACTGTTTCTGCATTGCACTGTACTTACTGTAATTCAGCAATAAATTGAAGTCTATTACTATGTTTCATGTCCAGTCTAAGCCGTAAATGACTTAGCAAAGCAATGAGGAAGCAGATCTTCATTGGAAGAATGAAAGCCTTCAAAACCTATTACTCAGCTTTTAATACAGGTCAGATGATTTTCCAATCTTCTCTTTCTCTTAAAAAGGACAATAACCCTTCCTCAGAGAGCACATACTTGTACTATCTTACTCTGGAGCTCTTGCCAGGAGTCTCCTTCATCACCTACACCTTTCATGGAGCAGTCTTTGGGCCAAATTCTGTCTCAGCTTATTAGCAAAACTGACGTGTAACTGTAAAATGCACAGAAACTGTGGAGATTTCCTCATGGACACTGGAATCTCACACTTCAGGTCTGTCAAACCTTCTGGTATTTTCCCCAGTCATGTTTCTGAAATTTTCTTTGGTATAATTATTCCCATGTGTGTTCTCATCATTACCTGCCTTGTTCTGCCTGGTGGGAGGTAGTGTCTTGCAGATGTTCAGAGTGGCTCCCTGTGGAGCCAAAAAGAACAATGATCTATTTGCCATCCAGATTTTTTTTGCCTTTGTAGCTAACTTCTGAAATTAAGTAATTAAACAGAGCAACATCACTGCTTTTTATATGGACACATTTGCATTGTTATCCTTGAAATGGTCTGTGATTGTCAAGGCCTCTCTACTTGGTCACTCACTCAAGGTCATTCAATGGCTCCATTAGAAATATTGCTGCTAATGTACAAAATATTTAAAGCATTTGCAAACTTGTCACTTTCCTAAGATGTGTTTACACTTTGTAGAACAAGAGTGATCCTTGAAAGCATGAAGTAAACAAAACATTCTCCTAGTTCTGCCATCATTTCTGCACCTGCTTATCTTTTAACAGTTGATGAATCTAGTGATTTCACTTCAGTCTATAAAACAGTATTACCCGATAAAGCTTTCAGTGGTGGACTGAGATACTGAGTTTAAAGCCTAGACTAAAATATTCAGAAGAAAGACGCAGACACCTGGGGAGGACAACTCAGAGTATGCAAGTTAAACCATAGTTAGAACCTCTCTTTCACTGACAGGGAGCACCTGAGCTGGTTGCTTATAACAGGTCCATTCATGTCAACTTACATTTGAGAATTTATATGTATTATATTACAAAACTGTAATTTTTTTTGGTGCAGTTGGTTCTTGGCTCTGAAGAGAGATAGTCCAAGTCTCCTCCAATTCCCACCTCCAAACTCTCCCCTTCAAGTTACAAGTCCATGGAAGCACTAGAAACTCCACTCCAGAAAACAGGTGAAAGCAAATGATCGACTTTTTACAGATTCACCATGTTGATGAAATGTTGTTCCTTAGTAACCGTAAAAATTTCTAAATAAAAAGTAAAGCATCAGATTTAATGGGAGATAGAAGTAGCAACAAGGACCAGAACTCAGCAAGGGTTTATGGCTGCTGTTGGAAAATAATCACAATCTTCACTCATCAATTTTGGGTTTTAATACCCTCATCAGTTTGTTCTTCCTTTTCATGCTAGCTTTTTTTCATGTTTAGAAAATTTCTGTATAAAACACAACAAATGCCTCTGAATGAGGATACCCACACATGGAAATTCCATATGAAATAATGTCTTGCAAGCAATGATTGTGTCTGTGTCATTCTAAAATGGATTTCAAACCAGTCTCCCCTGACACAGGCCAGTCTGGTTTACTCTTCGTCTTACTATCCAGTGCATAACATGGAAGACCTTGAGAATAGGAATCAGTCTTCATCTTATACTTGTACAATTCACAGTTCGGTGAGGCCCTGGCCATATGCTGACCAGGCAGTCCCTGCGGCCTGGAATCACCAAAGTTACTTAATCTCCTTGGTTCTGCTTAGGTGCCTTCCTCTTGCAGATTTGAGTGGGAATCTATGTAAAAGTCTATGTGCTTTTTTCAGTGTAGATCTTGAAAAAAGCTTGACACATAGCACTTTTTCCTATATATAAGGTATTCTCATTTAAAGAATTTCAAAGACATTTACCACCTAATTGAAATGCAGTTATAATTACAGAAATTATTGTTTTCTATTGCTCAGGTTATGATATTGCATAAAATGTGCCACATACTATGCAGGCAGAGTAAGGACATAGCCACTGCTTGGAAGACATTACAATCTGTAAAAATCAAGACTGCCAAAGGGGTAAGAGCAGAAAAAAGGAGTGAAATAATAGGTATATCCTGCAAGATGATGGTCTAATAATATTAGACCAATTTTAAAGCCATTTTATATAACATCTTAAAGCTACATCCAGGCTCTACTATTAGAGAAGCTGCAGGTTAGATCCATCTTTCATCACAGTGAATAGCAAAATTCCCATTTATTTTAGGGTTCCATTAGGTTATTAGGGCAAAGGTTGATTAATGGATGAGTTTCTTTTTTCTCTTGCTTTTTTTTTTTTTTATCAGAACACCAGAGAAGTCTGTGGCACTCCAATCATCCTCACTCTGCTTTAGAGCTTTGAAGAGATTTTAAATATTAGATGGATATTTATGTGCTTACATAGCAGTCACCCATGTATAGGTTTTTATTTTAGTAATTATAAATTCTGACTTAGGTTTGCATATTTACGATTTTAAAATAAGAAACTCAGTGACTAATTCCTGGAAAGGAACTTTCTTTTCTTAAACATGATTAAGATTCTTAAGATTATTATTTTTTTCCTGAAGATACCAAAGATGCCGTCTGAGATGACATCATGAATTAAAGGAATTAGACTCCAAAGCCACCAAACTTTACATGTCCTAACTTACGTCCCTTCCTTTTTCATGAGCATATCTAAACTCAAAGCAGTCTCTTCAAGCGCTGACAGCTGCAACCATTGCTTTTCTACTGATCTCTAAAATATTGAGAGCACCACTTTGTCAGCCAGAAAGCTATCCAATAGGTCCATAGCAAAAGATGAAGGAGATGTGATCAACCCCATCTTGCTACTCCTGCTTCTCAAGGAGAGTGAGAAGGTCTGTAGTGTCAACGATGAAGACAGAGGAGATGGGGCTATTGAGGGATGCATCTTGAGAGAAATGTTCTTCTCACATCTCTCCTATCCCCATATATTGCTCTGTGTGAGCTCCTTCATTTTCTTTGGAGCTTTTCCTTCTGCTCCAAAACAAGACTGGGCATCCAAGATAGTTTATTTGTCTTCACTTATTTTAAATAGTGCTCCCTACCATTTAGCACAACTGAGCTTAACTTCTGTAACCCCAAAGCAATTGCCATCTTTGCCCATTGCCATCTTTCTCCTTCAATGTTCAATTTAAAAACATAGTTATTTCATCAACCTCTTGCCTTATATCAGCAGTAAATTATCATATTCTCCCTGAATTGGCACATTCTGCACATATTCTCCCTGAATTGGCACAATCTCTGGATTAAAAATTGTGCTTTCTGTTTGCCACAGGGAAGATGTAGTTAAAACAATGTTATTTCTTTCTGCCTGTCAGTCCAAGGTCTGGTTAGGCTGTGCAGAGGGGGCAAGGGAAGGGAAAGGTTCATTGTCCTGTGATTAGCTTGGATTCCAAAGCATAACCTTTCTTGTGCTATTTATTTCTACAGAGCAGTCAAAAAGTTGTCTCCTGTAGATAGTTCGAAACTCCCTCCAGCTGTCATCTGTGTAAGGCAGGAGCAAAGATCGTTGCTGTTTTCCCAAGGCAATGAAAGTGACCCAGTGGTGAAACAGGAGGGAAACAGCTGAGCCTGTGCAAAGGATCTCAGATTTTTCAAGCTGGGCTCAGAAATACTGTTAATGAACTTTTATGTCAATGTAATTCATGTGCTTAGTTTCTGTACAACCAAAAGATCTACAAAGGTTGGAGTAATGTTTTGAATTCCAATGTCAATTGTAATTTATCTTATTTAAAATAGGAAAGCCTCCTTGCTGGGTGATCTGAAGAAAATTCTTCACTGGAAATCAGACATGATAATAAATCACTTCTTGGTTTTCTCGCATGAATAATTTGTGTCTTGTTATGCAAAGCCTGGCAGCTAATTTGAAGTTGAGACCAGAAATACACAAATAATCAATATTTCTCATTCCCAGATTTGTTTTTCAGAAAGGCAAAAGCACTGTGTAAGAAATCAAATAGTATACTAAAAAGTGAAGGAACAAACATCAGACATGTTAAGGCTTGGAAACAATAATAACACTGCAACACAACAAGCAACATCGCAAATAATGTCATCAGGGCAATGTCACCTTGAGTTTCAGTCCCTCCCTCTAAATTTATGTGTGTCTTAAGGAAAAAAAGAAATCATGGCATATCTTACCTCTACACTGGAAAGGAAGTGACTGTGGAATAGACAAGGTTGAGGCACTTTAAGCACTGAGTTATAGAAGAGAGAAAATTAACATTTTTTTGTGGACAGGTAATTTTTCAGTCTGATTGGTTCCCTGGTCGTTTCCATTGCACAGCACTCAAATACATATGCCAACACAAGATCAAGAGTGGAAGGGGACCACAAATAAGCAGCTGGAGTGAGAGCAGTGCAGGACTGTCTCTGATGGCTGCTCTGGCTCGTGTCAGCTGAAAACATACATCAAACTGCATCTGAACTGTTGCCTGCTCTCACTTTGGACAAGCTGTGAGGAAGATTATGACCTTTAGTTGTAAACACAGAAATCTGCCAAGTGATTTTTGCTCCTGGAATATCACAATGTATGGACCAGAGTCAGGTGGCCTGTTCCACCTAAAGTTTTCCACCAGATGTTTCCCATCAGTTGCCTTCATTGTGCCCCACTCAGCACCTTGCTTACCTCTTCTGAAGGGTTGAAGTATCAAAGGTATTACATTCCCTCTTCTGACAGGCTCAGGAATACTGATGAAATAAGGATTGCCTGGGTATGTCTCTATTTCCACTGCCAGCTCCGCAGCCTGGGTTTTTGACAGTTTCAGAGATTTGTCTTCAGAGTTTGCAGAGAGAGAAGTATTTTTTCAGGTAGGCAAGGGTAGTTTTAAGTGTAAAATTAAGACTATTTAACTCTATTTAATATGCAGCAGAGAATCAGGATGCAACATGAAGAATGGTGGTGATGTGTTGAATGACTTAGTGTTCATGTTTGTCTGTTTTGTACAACATAGAGCTTTTCAAAATATATTACTTTACGCTTAAATCTTAACGTAAAAGAGAACGGCACACAATTTATTAACTACATGAAGGAGCAAATAGCCATTTTTTTGTTTATGTTGTGAGTTTGTTGTTTTGTGGTTTTTTTCTTTTACCACTAAATATTGAAGCATTTAAAAATACCCAGATTCTGATAGGTATTTGATCAAAATATCATTAATAATGTGGAAAGAAAAAATTCTCATCTTTTTGAATCACTAGAAAGCCAGGGTGATATTCAGTCATTTCTCTTTCCCAGTGCTGATTATTTCTGCTCACTATTTAAAAAATTGTATACCTTTCTGCTAGTGAGCAATCTAATTCTGTTCATACAAATCTGAGCTCAGTTCATTAAAAGATTTTAAGATATTTTAAGATATTTCCTTACACATGTGTACAAGACCTGTTAATTTTGATAATAAAACTAATTATGACTGATAACATTGCATACCCAAAAGACTTATAATAGGAAGGTAGATAGCCTAGTAGTCCAAACACTAGTGTTTTGTCTAGGTAATCTTGATTCTAATTTAGATTACATAATGATTTTACTATTTGTGCTTTAGCAAATCTACTACTCTTGCTGGTCCAAATTCATCTTACCTTAGTTAGTTAGGCGCTAAACTAAGATGTTACGAAAATTCACAACTGACCCATGACAACTGAGGAGAGAGGGTAGGATGCAAACTATAGGATTGGAAAGGTAAATATTTATTCATGCACGTGAGGTGCACAGCCAAACTGCAGCACCCTAGCTATGGTTTTACACAGGGTTCTTATATCCCTCAAATGTTGAGGCACAACATGATCTGACTAATTGTTAACATCCACACTACTGATTAATAATTATAGTAAAACTTTGCAAAGCAACTGTATTTCTGCAGTGTTCTTGCAGCTTGTCTATTGATCCAGACATCCTTGGAGTCAGTCATGCTATAGTTACTTATCTATGATGCTAGCCAATGCTGGAAGGGTTTCAAAGATGTGTTAGAGGGGCTGGGATGCTGATGTTATCTTGGTTGTCCAGGGCTACCCTTTGTCCTTTATGGACAGCTCTAAACTTCTAAGAAATAAAGTCTTTATTTACAGGGCCAGGCCGTCCTTTAGTTTGTTTTACTTAAGCATGAACAATACCAAAGTGTCCTGTAAAATTCCACTACCTCATTACATTACGGTGTATAATGTGAACTAATGCTTATTTACGAAGTTAATACATCTTCATACTGTAAAGACTGATTGATATAATAGAGAAGGGAATTTTCATAAAACCTACCTGCATGCCTTACACAGTCAGAGGAGGGAGACAGACTCTTCCAATAGGTGCTCACATCTCAGATTTTCTGGAGTGCCCTGTGAATGTATTTAGATTTCCTTTCTGCTGACAGCAGAGGGTGAGTGTGGGTGCATGGCTAACGACGGTATCTTCAAATTAACTGGATAACCTTGAATATGTTTCTATTGCAGAACACCTGAGCTGTTTCTTAATGAGATAATGAATGGTAGATGCAGCTTCGCATGAGCAGCTGTGGAATACCATTGAGAATCTCAGCCCTGTGAAGTCCGGCTCCACCCTCCTTCATGTGTTTTAGGAAGTGCTGTATGCCATGTTCTATCCTGCAACATGTGTATCTTCTTTCATACACCTTTATATTCACACATGTTTTTTCCCTCAGGAAAAATACGGTGTGACTAGGAGTATTTATTGTCATCTAATAAGTCATAAATCTTACTCTTTGCTTGTATTTATCACTGTTACATTCTAGTAGTACAGATTGCTGTGGAATTACATTCATGAAAATCAAATGAGAATAAATCAGACAATGGGACTTGTTTGACCTAATATTAAGTATTCACAGTGTAAATAGAAGTATTCATGTAAATTAATCATTTTGAGCTACTTTCTCTAATCCAAGGGAAATTAAAATGAGCACGTCTATAGCGAATCATGTGAACTGGTTTCGACAGCTTATTTTGCACTAGCTGTATTCTGCTCAAAGACCTGATTTCTCCACTCAGTTTGAAAGTGACTAGCTCAGATGCAGACCTTTCCACTGTAGATGATTACATTTAGTGAGACTTGCATCTTCCAAAATGGAGTGAAATGCCGAGATCCTTGTTTCTTCCTCATTCAGCTTTTGACAGGCCAACTCCAATACACATGCTCCACACAACATGCCATACTCCTTACAGCATGCTCTCAGGTCTGATTTATCAACCTCAGAGTCTTCTACGTCTCTGTCCTGACTCTACATGGTCTGCCCGCTGGTGGGAAAAGGTGACTGTATATTTTCTGCCTGATTTCTCTCATGAGATTATCTTTCATTACAATTCCAAAAGCAGTTATGTTTGAAATCTGAGCAGTTTGGAACATTTCTACCTTCAAAATCATTATCTATATTTGAAACAAGTTCAACTTCACTGCATCTCACCTGTTATTCAGGTTTTGGCACTTTCTCATGCCTTATGCTTCAAAGGAAGTTTGGAAAGTCTTGTGATGTATTTAAACATCTGGGTAATGTAGCATTTGGTGAAAATTTTCCTTCCTCAATTGCATAGACAAATGGCTTGTGAATCAAAGACAAGACTGATCAGCCTTCAGAGCTTGATTCTGGATGCATCTATGCTGTGCATCATGCTGGACTAGCTGGAACATTTACATAATATTACACAGTGCTTGGCAGAGATAACCAATTGGACCTTGCAAACAGGACAGCATTAATTCATCACAACACATAAGTTAATTACACTGGTCTGTTGGCAATGCTAATTAACTGAGGCACAGAGACACATTTACTTGGTTATTTCTCCTTTGTTTCCAGAGCTAGCTTGCCTGGCAGAGCTCATAAATTTATACACCTTTATCCTTTGTCTAAAGGAGATGTGCCCTGGAGCGTCCTGGCTCACAATGAGTGTCACTTCCTGGGTAGCCTCTTTAATTTCAGTGTGTTATAAATCCATTAAAACTATCTAAACATAACTGTGCTTGCTTATAACAAAAGACATATTGTTCTTGATATTACCTAAAAAACCTATTTGGACATGGGGAGAATCACCTATCTTCTTTAAGAACCTCATCTAAGAATAAATAGCAGCACACAACAGTCATTTTAGCCAGAATCATTAGTGATTTTGAAATAACAAAGCTGTTATAACAAAATTTGACTTGACTCAATTTAAAATTTGCTTTAACCAGACCCAAAACTAAATATGTTAACAGTGTTGTAAGCTTATTATTTTACTTATATTAATAGATGTAAGAGTATTTACGGAGGGACTAAGACACTGCTGTGCAAGGAACTGTCTGATTATATTAAAGAAAGGCAGTTTCTGTCTTAAGGGAGTCTATACTTGAATAGACAAGAAAGATAAAATAGAAACGAAGTCTGAGGGTGAAATAACTCACCTAAGCTCATACAGCAGATCAAGGGCAGAACTATATTTTACTTTACTTCTCCCTCCAAATGTTTCCTGTCTTTTCTTATGCATTTTTTTTTTTTTTTTTTTTGCAAGACATTAAACTCATACGTTGATTTTTAAACACCATGTGAATTCTGGGCTCAGGAGTAGCATGATAAACTCAGGGACTAAAATCTCCTCAACAGCTGCAGGAAGAAGTAAATTCAAACTCACTTGTCAAACACGAGCCTGCTGCTGGGCGTTCTGAGCTCTCAGGGGCTGTGTGTGGATTGTCTCCACATCGCCCTGACTGCTGATTAAGCAAAACACATGTGCTTGGGTCCATTCAGCCATTGAGACCCATAGAAAGCTTGACATGTGGAAAGCTGTAGAAAAGCAGGGAAGGGGAATAGAGCCAAAAATCATATTCACTTCATACTTTAGCAGCAATTCAACTTACTGTCTTCCAGAGCATGGAAAGAGCATACTGGCTTCTCAACGGCTGGCTCAGCAAGAACACTGGAAATGTTCTTGGACCTTCTTCCCATTGGCTCCAGCTGACCATGGCAGCAAGACTGAGCCCATTCTGTCTGCAGTACTTTAGGAACAGGGAAAAGCAGCATATTCCCTGGTGGTCAGAGTTTTGTTCTCTTTGAGAGTGATGAATTTTGTGAGAAATATGTGTTTATAAAGATGAAGATATGACTCATGGCAAGGAAAGTCCTAAACATCTGACCTTGTCATATAATCTTTCCTATTCCTCAGTTTCATACAGTTGAAGACCAAGGGAGTTTATTAAAGTAGGAACAAGGGGGCAACTGGTGTCACAATTACAGAATTAAACAGAAAGCAAAAGTGATTTTTAAATGTCAGGATAATCCCCAACTGCAAAAATACCCTAATCATGAAGTAGAATAAGTGTTACCACTTTGGGAAAAAGCTGTTTTGCTGCCTGAACTGTGCTTTTCACGAGCCATCAAGTATCATCTACTTCTCTCCTTACAGAGGTCAGTCATGTAGCCTGAGATCACTGTCCTGTGTCCCTCAGGAGAAAGCAAGAGAAATCACAGTGCTACCAATGCTTACAACCCAAAATAGCTTTGAGGAAAGTTACTCAAGTAATGCTATCAGGTAAACATTTTCCCATGGTCTGGATGAATGTAACCCCTTCTCCTACACTCAATTTCTGCTAATCTTACCAGAGAGGGAAAGGGAGGAATTTTTTCTAGGTTCCAGACTGTGTCCTGTCCGTGCATCTAAACAAGGCACAACTAAGAAAGATGACCCTTGCATTTTCTGAAAGAAGGAATCCATTCTAGTTATCGTCCTGTGCCTGGATATGTCCAAAGCCTGATTGAGAAGGTCAAGAAGGAAAGATGAGGGGAAAAACGGAGAAAAAGAATATCTGGACAATCACGTTTTGGAAGGAAAATTATTTTTTGTTGTTGTTGCTTGTTCAATATAAATAGATCAGTGTCCAGTTAACCAATTGGCACCCTTTCAAATCCACCCCTTGATCAATCTCCTTAGTTTATTACAAGATTGTTTAGATGAACTAACATAGCACTTCTAATAAACCTCTACAGCATAAAGAAAGGAGAATATGGAAATACTGGAGAGAGTGTGTATTTGCACTTATATATATTATAGATTTGCATATTTATGTGTAAGAGATTTATGTATCAGAATCTAAATAAGTTTCATCTATTTTCCTCCTCAGATTAAAGTGCGGTCTGTTTTCAAACGTTTATTCTAAAAGCAGATTTTGGGCCTCTAACAGACAAAAGGGTAGAAATTGAGATTCCTCCTTATTTTGGGAGCCTTAAAAAGCAAACCAATCTAGCTTGTTAGTGGTCCTTGGACGGTTTTATTTAGACAAGATTTAATTCTGGGAGAAAAAATTTGGCTTCTGACAAAGGATGATGTCTTATCTTCTATGCACTTGACTTCCCATTAACTGGGCCTTCCCTAACCTAGATGTCATCCACTAGCCCATTAATTGGCTCTCTCCCACACCTGGGAGTGAGCCAATTCATTTCACACTAGTAAGGGTTCAAAAGTTCATTAACACTGCAGTTCGTGGGGTCTTAGGTATTAATAGCAACAGAGCCTCGTAGTAAAAGTTTATTCATGGATTTAACATGAATATATAGTTAATGTACAGAAACTGCATGCACATGTAAGGTAAACTGCCTGAAGCTACTTTTATTTCTGCTAAAAACTTAAAGTTCTAGCTTTCACTCAGGTCTGATTGCCTAGAGCCCATGTTCACACCCCTTTACCCTGAGGGCAACTGACTACAGGCTTGACAGGAGCTTTGGTTTTCACTAGTCTTAACAGTGAGCTGCGAGTGTTATCAGTGTGCTGAGGACTTTGCATGGCTTTCTGCCCTCTCTGTGACCAAAGCCAGAACTGGGCAGATTATTCACAGATCTAGAGCTGCATTAATTCATTCCAGGGCCAGAAGGGGCCACCAGACCCATACAAACTGTAGCTGGATTAAGGCATCTGTTTTTTTGACACACACACAATTTAATTTGAAAGACTTCAGGAAGCAGTGGGTCCTTCACAAATACAGAGACGTTATTGGATGAGATGTTTCAATGCTTTAATTAACTTCACTAATAAGATATTAAGTCTTAATTTGTACAACTTCTGTTTTCAGGTGCCAAATTGTGTTTTCTGTCTGCCAGCAAGGCTGAAAAAAAAAGCCTCCTTCCATCATTCAGTTCTTTCTGTGCAAAATTCAGCACAGAGTTGAGCTCATCTAACTTCATGGTGCAACATCACTTTCTAATCTGTGAATCATTTTGCAGGGATCATTTTGAGTACCAGTATTTCCACACCCTTCTTGACGTGGACAATATAAGTGGACAAGATATTCTACAGTATCACTGCCACGTGAATGTGAATAGAAACCACCGTTGAAGGGATTTCCTGTTCATACGCATGAGATGGTTTTAATCCTTCAGATCACAGAATTGCACTGTGAAGTGAGTACAATTCCTAAGTCTTCCCTTAATTTGTTTCTTTCCAGCAGTCTCCAGTTCTGCAAGTGTAATGTTTTCTCTGTTTCTGTATTTAATCCAGCTGTCTGCATTACTACTTCTGCCTCACCAAACTTCTGGCAACTGCAAGTTTAACCAGCATACATTTTCTATTGCTTTACGGATCATTTATCCTCACAACACCCTTCTGGAACAGAGTTGTTCCTTTCCTATCTTCGGAAACTCTTCGAGGAAATAGTAAGAAATACTATGGCTCATAAACAAAGAAGAAACTTGATCCAGGCTTTATGGGACCTCTGGTGAGTAGCTCTCTGTGTTTTGCTTTGGATTAGGCATAGGATTAGGTCTCCTGAGCTGGGCTGCCTAGGCAAGATGGGCAGGATCAAAGAGGAGTTGAGTGTAACCTGGAATCTAAATGACTTAATCCTGTCAGGGATGATCTACCTTTTGGTATCTGGCATTCAGGTTTATGCAAAATGTTCTAGCAGAAAGGTAAACACTTGGAGAGTTTAAGTAGCTAAGTGGAGTATCAAGATTTGAAGTCAGCCTGGAACAAGGTTACTAAAACATGTAAGATTCCTTTTTGATCTATCTTGATTGAAATCCATGTATCTTGATTTTATAGAATTGCACAATCATAGAATGGCTTGGGTTGGAAGGGACCTCAAAGATCATCTAGTTCCAATCCCCTGCCATGGGCAGGAAAACCCTCCACTACACCAGGTTGCTCAAAGCCTCATCCAACCTGGTCTTGAGCACTTCCAGGGATGGGGCATCTATAACTTCTCTGGGAAACTTGTTCTAGTGCCTCACCGCCCTCAGAGTGAAGAATTTCTTCCTTATGTCTAATCTAAATCTCCCCTCTTTCAATTTAAAGCCATTTCCCCTTGTCCTATCACTACATGCCCTTGTAAATATCCCTCTCCAGCTTTTATGACGGAGCTGGGAAGAAATCACATGATGGCTAAATCTGTGAGGGGCAGAGTGGCTCAGGTGACTCACAGCATATGTCCACATTAATAAATAAGAGTGCCAAGGATGTCTGCACTGGACTCCTGCTCATTTCCAGTGCTTAGTTGCTATCTCACTCCCTGGCTTTTTTTGAACTTTTCTAACTCGCTCTGCCAAGGCCATGACTGAAAACTGTTCTCAAGTAGTTCAATAGACAGTACTCCTAAAACTCAGTAAGAACGAGACCACTTTAAATTGGCTCTTTCTGCCATGTACAGGTCTTACATGCTATTCCAGCAAACTTTGCTCCCTCAGATACCTCAGCACATGTGACAAATGCTATCTAGCACTGTGCTGTGAAACCTCCACTCTGATGGGCTGCTACACGGATCTCACATTATTTCAGAAGGTTTAAAAGGAAAAAAGAATTAAAAGAAAAAATACTTCTGTCTTTCGTCTACCACATAGGGCACAAAAGAGCTAGAGAGTACTGATAAGTAGTATGAATGCAGCCATGTCATATCACTCAGCCTCAGTGCCAGAGAAAAGGTCCTTGCTACTATTTTATCATTATAGGTGTAGCCAGGTGTTTCCACCCAAAGCTACAGAGCTCTACTAAACCAAAAAACTATTTTTATCCACTTTGACTATTTCCCTGACCGTTTATATGCTGACACCTCTCAACAAGAGAGAATTCTCCCATAGGAAATCACCTTCATTTTGTAAGCTTTTGGTAAAGGGGCAGGTAAATTATCCACAAAATTTATTGTTTTCAATGGGTGCTAACAGCTCTCCAGAGTCTTTCTTGGCTCTGTTTTGGGTCGCGCCAGTGCTCTCCCTCTCTTGTGTTCTCCTGTTCTCCAAGACAAATCCACGAAAGCAGGATTAGCCCTACAAAGTGATGACCTAAACGAGTCTGTGCTACTTTTCCTCATGGATGGAGATCTTTTCCTGCCTCCCCTGCTTCCTTTTTTTGTTTGTTTTGTTTCGTTTTGTTGCTGTTGTTGTTGTTGTTGTTTAGCAGTAGACACAAGGCCAAAATACCCAGAAGTGATAGCGTACCAAAATTGTTGCCTCTTACCCATACGTCTATGTACTTCCAGTGCCACCATGCATCAGAATCTTCAGACATTCTAGCTACCCTAATTGACTCCAAGCCTGCCACATGACCTTCCCCCTCCGCCTGACTCTGGAGGTAGTGGAGATGTGCAGCTCGTGGCTTGGCAAGGAAAGGCAGGAGTGAATTGAGCAAGCACACGGACAATCTGCCTGTAGCTAAACAGCAAAGGGCTTGGTAACTAATAATTTATCAGTGTCTGTCTGCACTGCGTTCTCTCTCTTTAGAGCAGAATGAAGACTTAGAGAAAACAGTAACAAAATGAAATTGTTTAAGTGGATGTTTTCTCGAAAGGGATAAAATGTAACTACGCTTCTTGCCAAGTTGTAGAGAACGTTTCCACTTGAAAAGCAACAAGGCTGGAACTTCAGGGAATTGAAAATGTAAGGCTAGATTCATGCAGCTTCTGGGCTCCACGGAGGTCAATGAAATCGGGTGAATTTCAGGGCTACTGAGACACTCAGCTTGTGTCCAGCTTTCCACTGGAAAGGTGGTACTGTACTTCATGGAGGCATAGCAGGAGATGTGTACTCTGTCACCTTCCCTGCCAGGAGATGGATGTACCAATAACATAATGGGACATGCATGCAAACCTCTCATGATCAATGCTAACATTAACTGGTGTCATCTGATCATCTGTGTCATCTCTAGACACATAAAGCAGAGGGTGAACTGGGAACTTTGATGAAGAAGGTGTCAAAGAGTGGGCTGCAAGTCAGCAAAAGAGCTCCTGCCTCCTTCCCCTGCCTGAGGAGCTTGAGGGGACAAAGCAGTAG
The DNA here is from genome assembly GCF_009769465.1 of Tauraco erythrolophus. Lineage (NCBI taxonomy): Eukaryota > Metazoa > Chordata > Aves > Musophagiformes > Musophagidae > Tauraco > Tauraco erythrolophus. The sequence continues at coordinate 126,781,960 of NC_141465.1, read as the reverse complement.
GGATGCAACCACAGTTTAGCTGAGTTGCTCTGATGCTTGGTCACCCCACCTCAACTGAGGATCACGCTGTATGTAGGAATTTCAGCTAACTAGTGTCTGGGTTTCATGACTTTTTTTTTCCCCCGATTTTCTTTTTCAGCAGATCTCTAAAAGGTCAGAGTTGCCCCAGACCTCAGTCTTACCTCATCTACAGCTGAAATCCTACCTACCCTCTAAACCTCAATTCCTATTCTGCTTTTCTTTCTTCTGCCTCAGAGGAGAGGAGAATGAGAGAAAATCCATGCATAAGGTATAAAGTATATGATTTTTATTTGTTTTAGTTTTCACACTGTCCTCTGTGCAACTGTCTACATAAACAAGTTTTTAAAGAAATCTTATCATTTCTCTCATCCCTCCCCAACATATCTTTAAACTGAAATGTCAAATGAGTGGTGTTTTTCTTCCCAACAGCAGACTCACTACTGCCAAAAATATTTGCAACACTTATGCAACCACTGCGTGGTTATCCGCGTGAAGGATTACTGCAGGTCTGTGTACACGCTAGCCTGGAGAGGTCAGTCCCCACAGACCCATTTATCCTGACAATGGCATTGCTTTGGCATGTGTTAAGAGCTCTTCATTTAAAAATGTTAGCTGATGCATTTTAATTTCCTTTCAGCTTTCCATTTCTCTCATGAAAGGCAAGAAGAACGGATAAGTTTTAGAGTTTTTTTAATCCATTTCTGCAGCTTTCTTCTAAGGCTTTTAAAAGGCTGCTGTGTCTCTGTTGTATGTTAGGGCACAGGACAGTTCATTGACTTGCCAAAGGCCACAGAGGAAATAGGTGGCTAAACTGGTAAATTAATTAATCTCCTTATTCCTTAGGTACTACTCAGACTCCAACTTTTTTTTTTTTCAGATCAAAATTAGCACTCATTTGTATAGTTGTTACAGAAAGATCCAAAGAAACATGATGACAGTGAGGTGTTAACATGAATACCTTAACTAGTCAATGAAGTTTTCTTCACTGATATTAAGCTGATACTAAGAATGATCTTAAGAAAAACTTTTGCTTTTCCAAAGCTTGATTTTTAGTTTTATTCCTCTGCTGTTGTGGTAAATTATAGGTCATCTGAAATGCCCATTTTTTCTTCTAACTGACATTTGTTCTATTAAAAGGGTATAGCAAAGGCATTTCTGCACAGAAACAGAAGAGAGTGAGGGCTGATAAATTCCCAGATTTTTTTTTTTTCTGCCTGCAGCTTGTAGGCTGACAATTAATGTATTGTCTTGGGAGAAAACAGCTCCAGGGCTGAAAAGAAGTGTCTGGGGTGAAATAAAGGTACCTCTCTCACACCCTAGTTCTGATAACTCAGTTGTTGTATACGTGCAATAAACATGTTTTTGTTGTGTTTACAAGGAAAGCCATGGCCACGTCTTTTTGAGGAGCCTGGTGTTGTCAGTGGGCCTCATGTAGTCTGAGTTACTCAGCTTAAGCAAGAATTGCTTAGGGTGAGATTTATCTTCCCTAGTTAGACATGTTTACAGAGTAGGCATTTACTTCTGAACTCATTACGTGCTCGTTTTTAAAGTCAATGTGAGAATTCAGAGTGTGGTTCATTTGAACTATTTGGACTAATTTTTTGACAGATTGTTCTCTGAGCTGATTCAGCTCACTAATGTGGGAGAAAATGATCCAGTCACTTTTCCTTGGTTAATTCTTTGCCAGGTTAGTGAGTTAAATTGTCTCACAAAGGGGCGCCAGCAAGAGAGATGAAAACAAATATGAACAGAAGTAATCAGCTAGATTAGTGCATCCTGCTTCTTCAAACTACTGCAGCCTTTGACACCTAAATTCTGTTCATCTTCCCCTTTAGATGGGAATTTGTCTCATATGTTTATGAAACTACATACCCAGCTGTTTCTGCCGATGGGGATAAATAGTTTGACATAAGCAGTGTTGTTTGCTAGTAAAATGAATGAGTAGAATGCACTGAATATTGCAGTTTTTACAGTTGAGATGAAGGTATGAATGAGAATTGAAAATTGATTCAATGACAACACATATAAAATATGTTTGTAAATAATTTAGATGTCTCTGAAAATAGAATGACACATTTGGCCTAAAAGTTAAAAAACTTTTGGAAAGAAAAGGATGGAGACATATTGTAGACACAGAACTAGTCCTATTCAAACTCTCATTGAAGACAACAGGTAAATTCTCTTTAATTTAAACTGGAGAATTGATTTGGAAAGGCATTTTTTGACTGAATTAATATGAATTTGGCAACTGGTTTATATAATACTTATTTGGAATAAAATGGTATAATAATAAACAGACTACCTTGCCAACCAAAGATATAATATGGAGATGTAAAGATTTTATTTTGATTTTATATAGGAGTGTAGGTTTGGGACACGGAGTATGTCCCAAACATGGGACATGGGACATGATGGCATGTCCACTCTCCTCCATCTCAGCCACATCTGAGCTAACTCCAAGGAATAAACTACAATTAATGCACTTCTGAAAGGCACGCTATATTAGCTTCAGTTCTGAAATACAGGCACATACCTACCGGGCCTCCAGTTTACAGCTGGCAGGTCTGTAATTTCAAACACTTGAGAAAGAAAATTAACACTGAAAAATTAACATACAGATTTATTCTCCACCCAAACTGACTTTGGGATTTTTTCAAGGCTATAAATATATCTGAGTAACTAAACTCAAGCCTGGAAAAAAATTAGTCTTGAAAGTATGCCTATTCACCTCTCTCACAGGGGTATTAGAAGAACTGATTTGACCTAGACATGTAATATGCATCAGGGTTTCTAGACAAAAGGCTGTATATAGTCAGAGTTCTATTACAATGAACCGGCTGAGTATGCTGAGAGGGCCTTTGTAATTTTAATAAAATTAATTTAATTTGAATTGGTAAGCAGTTGCTTAGAGACAGCAGTTCCCACTCCCACCTGTGAAGGAAACCAGATCTTAACGTAACTTTGCAAGATATATAAATGTGATAAAAACTTCATAAAGAAGGTCTACAAACGAGTTGCAAATGAAGCAGCAGAATGCTTAAATCACGTCTCTTCCCTGGCTTGATTTACACTAATTCTGAAAGAAGCTTCCCATAAAGAAAGTACAAACTTTTTTAGGTAACAATGCTAAAGAAAGTTAAATACTTGTAGTAGGCGTTAGTCAGGCTTGCATTTAATAGGCTTTCCATTAAAGGTATACTTACCTGAATACTCTTTGTCTGGATCTAAACACCAAGACACAGTGTGATGGGATGGATAGTTTGGATAGTGTGATTAATTGTACTCTGAGGAAACTGTATTCAGCACAAGCAAGAGGTAAATCTGGACTGTAAAGGAAGGATGCTCTGAGAGACCAGAAAGGACACATTGCCAGCCAATGTTAAAAAAAAAAGATACGATAGGTGAGATGACAGGCTAGGCAGAGGTAGAAGTCTGCAAAAAGGAGATGATGAAAGGTGGCTTCAGGGGAAACATAAATAATGCAGCTGTAGGAAACAGTCCCATTAAATTCTTCTTTTTCCTTCCTGTGCTATTCTCAAACTGAAATGGCAGCTTTGCAGGCGGGAGATTTACTCTGAAAGAGTTAGAAAGTGTTCTTCAAGGCCTTAAATGTGCAGAATGATCTTGGACAGGTGGTAAAGGAGATGGTACAGAAGTCAGAAGCTGTTTGAAAAACAAGCCTTTCTTAGCCTGAGAGAGGTCCTGTGCCCACGTCACAAATGCTGAGAGACTGCTTGAACCAGGAGGATGGGAGTTCCTCTGGAACAGAGGAATACTTCTCCTACTTGGCAAGGAAACAATTCAGAGCAAAGAAATATAGAGGGAGCAAGAAAGAGACTAGCTTTGCAGTCGAGTGTAAAGCCACTTGCTTTAAGAAAGGCCCCAGCTTCCCATGTCTTAAGTCCATGAAGTAACCCCAGAGCTACTGGACCATGTTCCCTTCTTCCACCTGGCTTCTATTCTGTGGAAGCTGCTTTTTGTTTTGGACTTCAGCTCAATTTCAGCAGGAGAGGTGAAACCTCTGTTTACTGGGAAACAGCTGCAGGCTTGGTAACTGTCATTCTCCCTGGCAGATGAAAGGTGTTGGGATGCATCTCTTCAGCTGGATAAGAGCCTAGGACCTGGTTTTCTCATCAGCGGACTACATGGACTGTTGATTTAGTGTAGAAGTGTCATGGTTTATCCGAGCCAGCAGCTCAGCCACCACCCAGCCACTCGCTCACTCCTCCCCCTCAGTGAGGTGGAGAGGACAGAAATGTAAGAAAAGCCCTGAGGGTCAACATAAGAACAGGGAGGGATCACCCACCGACTATGGCCCCAGAAAAACGGACTCAGTTTGGGGACAAATCAACTTAGTTTGTTAACGGCTCATTCAGAGAGGATAACAAGAAACAAAGCCAGATCTCAAAAACACCTTCCACCTACCCCTCCCTTCTTCCCGGCTCTACCTCCTCCCCCAGCAGCACAGGGGGATAGGGATGGGGGGTTGCAGGTCAATTCATTGCACATTGTTTCTGCCGCTCCTTTCTTAAAGGAGGAGGACTCCTTACACTCTTTTGCCCTGCTCCAATGGATCCACTCCTCACGGGACAGTCCAAAGACTTTTCCAACATGAGTACTTCCCACAGAATGAAATCTTTACCCATCAGGTTGCTCCAACGTGGGCTTCTTCCTCCAGTGTCACGGTTTCTTAGGGAGATGCCACCCGCTCTGACATGGGGTTGTCCATGGGCTTCAGAGGCCTTTCCACCTCATCATGAGTCTCCAGCAGCTCACGGAGACCATTATCTATGACTTCCTTCAGCACAGACATCTCTGCCTCACAACAGGCTTCTCCACAGGCTATATGGATGGATCTCTGCTCCATCATTAATCTCCATGGACGATAGTAGGGCCGCTGCCGTCTCACCATGGACTGCAGGGGAATCTCATCTCCAGCACACCTCCTCCTGCTCCATCTTCGCTGGCCTTGGCGTCTGCATAGCTGTTTCTCTCAGGTCTCAGTCTTCTCTCTGCTGCAGCTGTACCAGGTCTGACGAACCTTGGCAGTCCTGGCAGGATGAGTCCCTCTCAGTGGGTGCACCAGTAGTGGGGCACTTCGGACCTCTCCAAGCCGAGCTGCTGTGGCCATCAACACACAGAGCGAGCAGCCGCCTGCCCAGGAGGCCAGGAGGCCAGCCCCTGCCTCCTCCCTCTTTCCAGTGTAGGTCCAGCCCCGATTTGGGCTCCTTTGTCCCCATCTTAAATGGGATATTCGCAAAGCCGCTGATTGACATGGCCCTGGCCTGAGGGGGATGGGGGGTCCAACCTGGCCAGAGGCTGGTTTGACTGGTTTTGGAGCCGGGGAAGCTTTTCACAGCTACTTACAGGGGCCATTTCCGCAGCCCCTCCTGTGCTACCAAAACCCCATCAGGTAGACCCAGCAGAAGAACTCTGGCAAAGCTGCTCTAAAAAATAGGACAAATATGGCCACTGTATTATAAAATAAAACAAAACAAATTATGTCTTCCAGTCTCAAAAGACACTGGTGAAAGCATGTAGTCTGGATGCAGTGGTAGCAAACAGTAGCTAAGCTCCCTAAGAAGGTATCTAGCTCTAGAGAGAGCTCAGCATCTGTTTTACTGCAAAGATCAGAGTCAATGTAGATGTACCTTTGGACACCAACCTACAGCCTGTGAATGATGGTCAGATTTAGGAGCTTCCCTGTGACCCAATATTGAGACTCCCCCCGTTGTTCTCCACAAACTATTCTGGTCTCCTCATCAGTTCCCATGGTATAGCTTTAGTTGCTCCTGACACAGCTCTCCTAAAAATTTGGAATCCCATCCAGAAAGCTTGTCTCTCTCTCTAATGCAGGACAGGAGTTTCTGCTTAGAGATTAGGGCACCTAAAGGTTGGGTGAAATATCTAAGTCACTTTGTTTCCAAAGGTATTCTGACAATAGATTTAGTACTGACTGTGAGATGCTTAGGTAATTCAGAAGTAGGAACTCTCCAAGTGCTTTTAATAGGCATGTTTTAAAGTGCAGTCTATTCCAACCCCTTTAGAACCCACACCTCCAGCAGCCTACTTCCCAGTGCAGTACGAGTCAGGAAACAGGCTGTGCAGCTGAATAACCCTAGCATTGCTTCCTCTCATCAGTTGATGACATGGCTCCTACCAAACTGGACTGACTCTGTTTGGAGGCTTTGGACCAACACAATGTCTGTTTGAGGACAAAGCCTTTTCTCTAACACTTTCCTCGTAGCTGAACAAACCTCCATAAAACTCTGCCAGAGTGACACCTGGATCCACTACTGGTTCTTGTTTCTACATATTGCTGCTGTTACATTTGCTTTAATCTCCTGTGGTTTCTTGTATTTGCACAGTAACTGGTGCTATTATTGCTGAGCTGTGTAATTACACAGTGGATCTCTCAGTAGCACTAAATGTATAATTATGAAGTTCTCCAAAGTAGCGGGACAAAACAACTGTTCACTGTTTGCAGCCAATGGAGTTTTAGTGTATACACTTTCCATACCACTTAGTTTACTGCCTACTTAACTTTCCATAAAGTGTAATTAGGTTCTGGGTAGGGTTGGAAGACACATGGAGTATAATATATTAACTGCACTTCTTATTCATAAAGTAACAAAGACTCTGCATCAAGTTAATGCCAATAGTTTCCCTTGGAAATAGCACAAATAATTTGTCACTGCTCATTACTCTCACACTACTATACCACTGCTGGCTTTTGAAAAGACAGTTTCTAAAATTATCCAGAAGAGCTGATTACTAGTTTTGGTATTGTAATGTTTAAATGGACCAAAACAATTCAAGATCTATGCATTTAACCCAAGCAAATAGAAGTGTTTTGTTTTTGCATTTGTCTTTCTGGCATGTATGGATTGTTTTCTTTCTTTCTGAAGGATAAAGGGTACCCAGTGGAATACAGAGAGCAGAGTGCCAGTGCAAGGCCTCTGTTTAACTGGGGTACAGACATTTGTCTTCCAAACAGAGAGCAGTCTGACCTGAACTTTTTACCAATGACAAGGATATTAGCTCTCTGAAAACAGAGACAGCAACAGGGGTTAGGCCACATTGCATGAGAGGCTTTTGCACACTCACTGAGATTTCTCTGTCTGAAGGGACAAGCTTGACAAAAAGAGATAAAACAACTTCTCCCAGGTGACACACAACAACATTGTAGAGGATCACGGAATAGAAGTGAGATTTCGTAAATGTTTGTGTTATGCTGTGTTAATTAATGCCAGGTCCACTTGGACATGGTGTTTAGCCTCTGTGTAGCCCCTCTAGCCCACCCGAAACTCATTAAGACCTCTTGCCAAAAGAAGGGTGTGTTCCTGTGAATCTGGCTCGATTCAACAATCACTGGACATTTTGATGCTTCGTTTGGAGACAGCCAGCTGCCTCCACACACAGTGTTTGCACTCAGCAGGGCTGGAAGGGGAAACCGGTGCAGCCCCCACTCGCACACTCACAAGATTGAGGGAGCTGATTCACATGTCACTTGTGGTTTGTCTGAATTGTAGGAATGTTCCTTACAATTGAATAGTATTATATCTGAATTCATAGCTCTCTCCTCCCAGAAAACATCCCTGGCTGAGATGACTGGGGATTCACTCTGCTCCTGTTTTACCTTAGTTCATAAGAGGCTTCATATACTGTGCTACCCTGGGATCAGATCAGGTGACAAATTGTGATGGAGAGACTTACTTCCTGCGATTTCAGAACAGAGAATGATCTGTTCAAGATATAACAGCTCTCCCTCTCTTACACGCCCAAGTGTGAAGGGCTGGCTGTTTTTTTTTTTTCCTTTAAAAAAATCTTTTCACTTTTAGAACATGAATCCTTCTCTCTTTTTCCCATTGTTGCTTGTCACTTGAACACTCACCCAGACTCAGTGTGGTACTAGCTCTCCTTAGTATATTTGTATTTCACTTGAACTGAACTACTGTTCCATTATTTAAAGAGTTAAACTTCAATTTGGCTAAGACAAGTCGATGATATGCTGAACAGAGGCATACTGCAACTCTCTCTAAAGCTGCAGGAAACTCAGATAACAGACAGTAACTTCACATTTCAAAAGTCTTCTAATAATAATAATTTTTGATCATGATAGAGAGAAAAAGACACTTAATTAACTCTCTCTGCTTATCTATCTTCCATCACATTTGAGTACATTGTGTAGGACTCTACAGCTTTATATACTGCAGCACAGTCTCATCAATAGTGATTACAGTTCCTTCTCTGTCTTCCAGTATCTTTGTTCAGCAGTGGATCTGAAACACAGTCAAAGCTGAAACAGCTACCAGGAATGGCACATGAGGACAAAAGAACAGCATGAAAGCCTTAAGTAAGCTTCAATACCATAACAATACTTCTCAACAGCATGGCCTATCAATATGGAGCTCTTAAAATGCAGTTCAGAATGCTAAATAATAGCCTTATCCCCACCAGCAACACATGTAACACTGAACAGAAGCAACTGCTGACTTCAATAGCTTCTAATTAGAGGTGATCGACTTCCCACATTAAAACCAATTTTATTTTAATAGGAGACTAATTGTTTTCTTCCGAAAATGATTTTCTTTACATATTTCTTTGGGTTTCAAAATAGTCTCCACTCCAAAATGAATGTATCATTCTTTTCTTCCAAGAATAAAATTTTATTTGAAAAGTAAAAATATATAAGTCAATTTTAAATTATAATTTTCCGTAAGAAAGCTGTGTCCAAATTGTTGTACTCATTTATGTGTATTACTAGAAATCTTTGTTTTAAAGCAAGAGTTCCTTGTGTTTGGTTACTTATTCCTCCCTAGGCATCTGAATGTCACATCCTCTATGAAATCATTATAGTTGCTAAAGCAATGTGCAGTGGGATTTGCACTGCAAACTCTGGACCCTTTCATAGAGTCTGGCCTTACTCCTGAAGAGTTATCTGCTTACTTAATTGTATGAGGTATGGCAAGTTTCACTTCCATCAAATTTCACAGAAATATTTTCAGTTCTGTAACCTAAAATAGGTTTTGATATCAGCCTGTTAAGATGTCCCAAAGCGTAAGGGGGATGTGATGACAATGTTTCAGAAGGAATTAAATAGGAGGTAAAAGAAATTCTGAAGAACACTAGTCAAGTGATGCTTCTTACAAAAATGTGGGTAAAGACTGAAAGATATTTGAAAAAGAAAGGACATGAACCAAAACAGCAGAATCTATACTCCCAACTATGCTGGATTTCAGGACTTCTCTAACAACACTTAACAACATATCTTGTTCCCAGTTGATATTTCCACCTTCACAATATTTCCATCACACATCCTTTGCTAGGTGAAATGTTACAAAGGAAACCTGATCTTCAGGTTTTGCAGCATAAAATACTCCCTGCCAGGCACCGGGAATCAATGGTTCCTATTTCACCTCGAGATGACAGATGTGCATTCAGTTGCCTTGCTGGCTAGAAAAGCTTTGCTGAAGGAACCATGTTTCCTGCTTAGCGTGCTGAATAAACTGCTGTCTCGCCCTGAGATACAGAAGAAAACTGCTACCCTTGCAGAACTTCTTCAGTGGAAAAAACAAAAGTGTCCAGCAAACAGAAACTGAGCCCTATGAAACGCAAGGTCATTTGCAGACTGGAAAAATATTTTGTCTTAAAGCTTGGCTTAGTGTTTGCTTTTCATTAAAAACAAAAAAAAATAGAAACAGGTATAAGGATCATTATCCTATTTCCTATTTATAAAGACTCCAGGTACAGAAAATTCAGAGTGTCCTTATTTGAACTGTAAACTAATTCTAAATTACATGTGTCCCAGTTCAGTGTCTAGTATATAAGACCTTGATTCCTCTCAGGAATCTCCTTAAAACACTAATGTCCTTGAATAGAACTGAAGGAGAGGGAAAGAGGGAAGATCAGAAGGACACGGAGATTCCAGTTAATCTCTTTATTCAATGCTAGAGATTCTCCTTCTCCCTTCAGTGAGTGTAAAAAGCTATTTCTAAACATATGCTGAAGACCAAATCAGATACGGGACATGATATTTATTTATCTGCTACTTAAAGACTGACAGTATGGGTGGTGATTTCTTTATTATAGTCCTTAGTGAACAGACTGCTGCAATCCAATCCTCCCCTTGTGTCTCCCACAACTACCATCATCATAGAGAGAATAGCAGTAGTCATTGGTCTTTAGACCCCACACTGTGTTTTTATTTGGGGGAAAAAAAAAAAAAAGAGAATCGAGGATCATAGTAATATTTAGATAGGAGATACTGTTTTTTATATCCAGAGCCCACAGGTGTCCAGGAAACACAGTGGAGAGGAGACTTCTTTCTGACTGGGTCAGCAGACGGACTGATTTAATGGTCAGGGAAAGTTTAGACTGCTTCAATGCAGTGTAAATGACTCAAGATCATTTGTGAACAATATTATCCTGTGGAGACACCTATCAAAAACGTCTCTCATAGAGTGACAGGTCAAGTCAACAGCACTTGTGAAGGAGAGATCATCATGAATATTAAGAGTGCAACTGCAGCAAGACTTTTGACTGGTGTTGCACAGCTCACACGTCTCTCCCATGTCTACCACTGTCATCCCTGGTACCTCAGTCATTTCCCACATCAGAATGCTCTGATGTTTGGTGCTATACAAACAGCAAAAATGCTCCCTTTGTCCCAGAAAACTTATTGTATTGTACCGTTTCTTTTCTCTCCAAACTTAGTGATAGAACTTCCCCTGGCTTTGCTCAGATTAGAGTTGGAGTTTAGATTAGAGTAGGGGGGTTGGAACTAGATGATGTTTGAGGTCCCTTCCAACCCTAACAATTCTGTGATTCTATGATTCTAGAGCAGATCTCAAGTCATATAGTCAGGCTGACGATCTAGCTCTTCAAAGTCTACTTGCTATTCTTAATCTGATCTAAGGCAGACTGGTGCCAAAAATGGCTTCCTGCTGCCTACCACTCACCTAGTGACACGGTCTTGACTTCTCCCTTGGGCTGGCACTGGTTCAACTGCATGGTGAATGCAGGGTGTTATGAACACCAGAGGGATTATTTTCCATTAGATCAGCAAGTTGTTTGCCTCACCTCTCAGACACATAAACCCCAAAGTGAAGGAGGATAGCAGCAGGACCATAATCCTGGCTAGGAAGGTGGGTAAGAGCTGGGAAAAATAGGAATGGGCAGGACTCTCATCAGTAGCACAGTAGGATCACATAAAGCACGTGAAGCCGCACTGCTGGTCTCACCCTGATCAAGCATATAGGGAGGTGTTTAACCACCTTTGCACACCTGGTATCTAAGGCTTGCTTTACCTCCACTGTAAACTAGTGTAATCCCTAGGTAGAACTAATTATGCTCATCTGGTTGCAGTATACATCCTACCAACATCCCTTTCTTAGCACAGTCTCTCACACTAGGATCCCAGAAAGGCACCACAGTTTTTACGTTGCATGACCCTGAGTCTCTTTCCACAGGTAGCACTGTAGCAGTTTAAGAAAAAAGAAAGGTTCTGACAGTATACTCATACTTTCAAAAATTCTTTTTGCTCCTGAAGCAGTAAAATTTTTTTTGAAACAACATTTATATGCTATTTAGCATTCAAAGACATACTGAACTCAGCATGACTTAGACTGTGTAAGTAATTTTAAAAACTGGTTCCATGAACATGGACAAGAACTATAGTGGTGTAAGGCCAATGGCTAAGCATAATAGTGAAAAACTTTATTTGAATAATATTTTTGGCATCACTTTTCAAAGAGAACAAGTCATTAAAAATTGAAGAAATTTAATAGCTTTTATAGATATTAAAATTGGGAGCAATTAATTATACCTAAATGTGGCTGAGTAAATGTTCTCCCTAACCTAAAGGACACTTGCAGTGCTGGGATATAAAGGTCATTGGGGAAAGTAAAAATTAAGAATTCTCCTTTGAGCAACAAGGTCCTTGAGTAATCCCATATGCTACATGAACGGCTGTTAAAGATGAGAAATAGTCAAAGAACAGGTGCTGTTGCTGGAAGTGTAGGGTTTAGATGAAACAGTTGGAAGCTCTATTAACTGTAACAGAGCAGATGCAGCTGGGCAGAGTGCCTGGCTGAGCAGGAACAAGATCACAGAATTACAGAATGGTGGGAGTGGGAAGGGACCTCCTGAGATCATCTAGTCCAGCCCCTTGCTCAAAGCAGGGTCAAAGAGAGTAGCTTGTTCAGAGCCGTGTCCATTTGGGCTTTGAATACCTCAAGGATGAAGACTCTGAAACCTCAGGTTTCAAGTTGTTCAGGTTCCTTACTGTAAAACCAAACCAAACCAAAACATTATTTTTAATAAGAATTTCTTGTATTTTAGTCTATGTCCATTGTCTTTCATCCTCTCCTTGATCACTACTGAGAACTGTTTAGCTCCATCTTTTTCACTTCCCCCCATCACTATAGGCTCGGGGAAGAGTGGTTGGAGAGCTACCTGGCGGAGAAGGACCTGGGGGTGTTGGTTGTCTACTGGCTTGATATGAGCCAGCAGTGTGCCCAGGTGGCCAAAAAGGCCAACGGGATATTGGCGTGTATCAAGAATAGTGTAACCAGCAGGAACAGGGAAGTGATCCTGCCCCTGTACTCGGCACTGCTGAGGCCGCACCTGGAATATTGTGTCCAGTTTTGGGCCCCTCGCTTTAAGAGAGATATTGAGCTCCTGGAGCGAGTCCAAAGAAGGGCGACTAAACTGGTCAAGGGGCTGGAAAATAAAACTTATGAGGAGCGGCTGAGGGAGTTGGGGCTGTTTAGCCTGGAGAAGAGGAGGCTGAGGGGAGACCTGATTACAGCCTACAAATACTTGAGAAAAGATGGTGGGGAGGTGGGGGAAGGGCTCTTTACATTAGTGATGGGTGACAGGACAAAAGGAAATGGGTATAAGCTTAGTCAGGGGAGATTCAGGTTGGATGTTAGAAAGTATTTCTTCTCTGAAAGGGTTGTCAGCCACTGGAATAGGCTGCCCAGGGAGGTGGTTGAGTCCCCATCCCTGGATGTGTTTAAGAATAGGGTGGATGATCTACTTAGGGATATGGTTTAATGGGGATTAGGGACGGTTGGACTCGATGATCTCTAAGGTCTTTTCCAACCTAGAAATCTATGAAATGAAATCTATGAAATCACGTGTGAGTACTCTGGCCACCTTTGCTTGTCTTCCTGCACATCAGGATGTTCCGTTCTTGAGCTTGGAGAACGTGATCCTTGAAAATCAAGCAGCTCTCCTTGACCTCTCTTGTCTTCAAGACCCTGAAAAGGCCAAAGTCTACTCTATTGAAGTCCAGGTTTGTAATCCTGCTTTTTGGCCTGCTCACCCCTCTCAGGATCCTGAACTCCATCATTGCAAGATCACTGCATCCAAGTTCTCCCCAGCTTTCACATCCCTGACCTGTTCTTCTTTGTAAGTATCAGATCCATCAGACCATCTTTCGTCATCAGCTCTTCCATCATTTGTGTCAGGAAGTTGTCAATGCTCTCCAGAAACATCCTGGATTGCTTGTGCCCTGTTAGGTTGTCCCTCCAGCAGATTCGGGAGTGGTTGAAGTTTCTCATGAGGACAAGGGCTTGCAAACATGAGGCTTCTTCTCTTTGTCCAAGAAGGCCTCATTTGCTTCTACCTGATTAGATGGTCTGAAGGAAGCACCAAAAACAATGTTGCCCTTTTTGGTTTGTGCTGTGATCATGACCCATAAACTCTTGACTGGTTCCTCATTTATACTCAGGCAGAGCTTCATTCATCCCTTCTGCTCTCTCAAATAAGGACGAATCCCCCTACTTGCCTCTGAGACTGTCCTTCCTACAGAGCCTACATCCATCCATCACAGGCCTCCAGCTCTGCAAGCTATCTCACCATGTGTCTGATCCCAATGAGATGGTAGTCCTGCAACTGCACAAAGACATCCGTTTCCTCCTGTTTTTCCCTACGCTGCATGCATTAGTGTACAGGCATTTCAGAGAGGCACCCACTCATGCTGTCCTGTACCCAGAAGAGGTATTGAGAGCTTACCCCACCATCCTTTCCTGTAGCCACTTCTTTCTTTGTGTATGTACACTTGGAGAGGGAGTTGGACTTCTTGAACCCTATTTTGTTTTTTTCAGTGTCTCTTCTGCCCAAATCATCCGTACCCTGTGCTGGTCAACCTGACCTGCTGCTTTCTCACTCGACTGTGGGCTGTCTTCTCCCTCCCCTGGCATTCTGAGCTTACTTAAGGGTTCAAAAACTCTATGCAAGATAATTTATTTGATCAGCAAGCTCTTTAATAAAAATTAGTGCTCAATCAATGAGTAATCCAAGACCAACCATGCACATAGTACCATCTCTATGAAATTTCAGAAATGTCAGATTCAACCACTCGAATCTAAAAATAGGATAAGAGCTGTTCTTTATCCTTATTATTCCTCAATATATTTTGTTCCATTCAGTCTTTCATGTTTGCTTTTGCAGAAACACATTGCCATTGTGTCTCTACCAGGCCATGAGAAATACTGAAAGCAATTCTAAAAACAGTGTGAAGCTGTTTTGGAAATATTGCTTGACTTACTCAGTTTCTGTTCTGAATCGGTTCTTCTCTGTTGTTTCCTGTTGTGAAGACAGACACCCAAACCAGAATCACATATGCAGTTATGGATGGAGCTCTCCTTGCATACGGACTTCTATGTGTGGCAAGTTGAGGGAATGTGCCGCAAGCAATGAAAGAGATATGTTTGGAAAGCTGAGCAGTGTCCTGGTCCAGTAGCAGTCATTCTGCTAAGACTGAGATGATGCACTTCAAGTGTTAAAAATTAAAGGAGGTTTTGCAGGGAACTACAGGCCTGTCAGTCTGACCTCAGTGCCAGGTAAACTCATGGAACAGACCATCCTTAGTGTTATCACGTGTCATGTACAAGACAGTCAGATGATGAGGCCCAGTCAACATGGATTTATGAAGGACAGGTCTTGTTTGACCAACCTGATCTCCTTCCATGATAAAATGACCCATTTAGTGGATGAGGGAAGAACTGTGGATGCTGTTTAACTTGATTTTGGCAAAGCCTTTGACACTGTTTCCCATAACATTCTTCTGCAGAAGCTGTCTGCCTATGGCTTGGACGGGTGTACGCTTCACTGGATCGAAAACTGGCTGGACAGCTGGGCCCAGAGAGTGGTGGTGAATGGAGTTAAATCCAGCTGGTGGCCGGTCATCAGTGGTGTTCCGTAGGGCTCAGTGTTGGGGCCTGTTCTCTTTAACATCTCTATCAATGGTCTGGATGAGCGGATCGAGTGCACCCTCAGCAAGTTTGCAGATGACACTAAATTGGGAGGTAGTGTTGATCTGCCTGAGGGTCGAGAGGCTCTACAGAGGGACCTGGACAGACTGGATGGATGGGCCGAGGCCAATTGTATGAAATTCAACAAGACCAAGTGCCGGGTCCTACACTTGGGCCACAACAACCCCCTGCAGCGTTACAGGCTTGGGGAAGTGTGGCTGGAAAGCTGCACAGCAGAGAAGGACTTGGGGGTGCTGGTCGACAGCCGATTGAACATGAGCCAGCAGTGTGCCCAAGCAGCCAAGAAAGCCAATGGAATCCTGGCATGTATCAAAAACAGTGTGGCCAGCAGGAGCAGGGAAGTGATTGTCCCTCTACACTCAGCACTGGTGAGGCCACACCTTGAGTACTGTGTCCAGTTTTGGGCCCCTCACTTCAAGAAGGACGTTGAGGTGCAGGAGCAGTTTCAGAGAAGAGCAACAAAACTAGTGAAGGGTTTAGAGAACTTGTCCTGTGAGGAGCGGCTGAGGGAGCTGGGGCTGTTTAGTCTGGAGAAGAGGAGGCTCAGGGGGGACCTTATCGCTCTCTACAATTACATGAAAGGAAGTTGTAGGGAGATGGGGGTCAGTCTCTTCTCCCACTTTATGAATGACAGGATGGGAGGGAATGGCCTCAAGTTATGCCAGGGGAAATTTATGTTAGATATCAGGAAGAATTTCTTTACAGAGAGGGTTGTGAATTATTGGAACAGGCTGCCCAGGGAGGTGGTGGAGTCCCCATCTCTGGAGGTGTTTAAAAACCATGTGGATTTGGTATTGAGCAATATGATTTAGTGCACCCTGACAGTGCAGGGTGAATGGTTGGACTCGATGATCTTGAAGGTCTCTTCCAACCAGACGATTCTATGATTCTATGATTTTATGTGGACTTATGAACTCTTCTGGGTTAGACAGGAGAGTCGGTTCTTGCAGTGGCTTTTGCAATTGATTGTCCAAAACGTCCTTGATACGCATAATCCAGTGAAAAGTCATTTTCATAGTAGAAATATCTGCTGTCAGTAAATATGATCACTACGCACCTGAATTAAATTCCAGCTATCAGCAAATACAGAAAACAGATTTTTTTTTTTTTTTTTTTTTTTTTTAACCGATCTATCTGTATCTAGGGGACCTATCCTGAAAATATTTCAGCTGCAGATTGAATGAGGCTCTTATGTGGACAAAAGTACTCATATGATTGGATTTGGGCTTAGATATTTCAGTAGAACGTTTTGATTTTTCAGGACCTTTACTGATCTTAAAAATATCTTGAAAAATGTTGATGAAGTCTGAAAAATTTCATGCTTTGGAGACTGCAGTGGTCATAAAGGCCCCAGACAGACAGTCCTTTACACTGAATGCTCTTGCATTTGTCAACTATTGTCAAAACCCTTAAATATTCATATGTTTATACTCTGTTAATTATCATCCTTTAATTATTTAAAGCAATCTCTATCAATTCCATTTACTGATAGAAACGAGGAAAAGATCCTTGCTGTGCTGTACTTCTAGTCAATTTGAACAGATAAAAAAATGTTCCCAGGGCAGAATAGAAAGGAGGAACTATTCTTCGTCTAGTCAGAGGCTGAATGAAACCTGAAAGGAGTACGAGCAAAAGAGAATTAGGCCACAGGGCTGGCTTCTTCTGACAAAGGAATCTGGGGACAGAAACTTTACTTGGAAACAACTCTGATAGACCAGATGCAGGAACAGGACTGTTGCACTGTTGGTTTCTCTGTCAACAATTTCTATGTGTGTGGGAAGCTCAAATCAAGATGGGAGTCTAGCATGGTAAGAATCATTCCATTTGTGCCTCATATTCATAGAGAATAACCCGGAACCAACCTCATCCACTTCTGCATTTTTCAGATTGTGCCAAGGAGGGCAGTCATGCAAGAATGACCCTCAGAGACCTTGTTTTCTCTGTACTCTTCCTCCTCCACCTCCTCCTAGCTTGCTTTTCACTCCAGCAAAGGCTTTTCCACCAGAAATCAATTAAGGGGCAATGGCATAAATGCTCAAAGAAAGAGTCCAAGAAAGTGGCAGATATAGAATGACTGTCCCCATGGTTATACATTCACATCTTTCAGCAGTTTAGGAATTCACTGAGCTGGAGATTGCATCTGGGCCAACATTATTGCTTTAAATGTTGCAATCATTTTTTATTGCTTTAATTATTTATACATTAAAAGCCCTAGGGAATCCTCAGCAGTAAGTCAAAGGATAGTAGCAATGCTTGCCCTTTTGAGGGGGGTGCAGCAGTCAAGAGGAAGTACACCTGAGTCCTCAGCAGAAACAAAACACTTCAAGGTAGTATTCATCTGAAGGCTTTCAGGGATGGAAAAAAAATCCAAACAAGGTTTTGCTGCTTCACAAATACTATGCCTGTTACAGGATATAACAAAATATTTAAGCAGCATATAAAACAATAACAGGATACAACACATCATTATAGGAAAATATTTGGGACCTAATGTGAAATTGCAGCAAATCCCATCCCTCGCACCACTCACTCTGTTCCAGCCATCATCATAAAGATACTTACTGTACATAAAGGCAGTCAATTATTGATTTTTCATAAGTGTATTAGCAGCCTGCACAATAATCTAGACCATATTTCCTCCATAAAAACATAGGCTGGAGAAAAAGTCTACAGAAAGACCATACTGTCTATATCAGGCTGTGTCAAACTGTTGAAGAAACCAATTTACAAGATTTAATAACTCAAAAATAGGTGCATTAAATATGTTTACACAGATTAATTTAAATAAGTTTTTTATTAGATACATCCTTCCTTTCTTGAAAATACCCTATGCCACTGTGACTCCAGATCACTGAGACTTGACTCTACCTATGTATAAAACCCACATTTTTAGCTTTTCCCTCTCCTACCAGGAAAGGGGAGGACAGTTTCAAGATAACCTTGATGGTCTACTTCAAATCCTTTCTTATATTTCAAAAGTCTTAGCAGTTAAGCTGTGCTGCTGTGTGGTACTAGAAGTGGGAGATTTGGAATGACCAAATTAGTCTTACTCTCTATGTTTCAAATGTATCTGACTAGGTCCTGCAACAAGCTTGTTATAAAGAGCTGAATTAATATGGGTTTATACTTTTTACAACCATTGACTTGTAATTATCTCTTTATTCAGTATTTCCAAAGCTATCACAGTTGTTACTCAACAGACAACAGGAAAGTAGATGAAGTAAAAATTAATTAGATGGGTAACTCACAAAAGTGAGAGTGTTCTTGATCTTCGAGTTCCAAAATAATCAGATTTAGTACTATAACAGTACAGAAAAGTGGTGACAAACATAAAGAACATCTTATATATTACAAATTACTTTTCGGTTGGAGTATTACATACTTCAAAGAAGACAGCAGTGAAATAGAAAAATAGTAACTGTGGAATGATTGTGCATTAGCTTTTCCAATACAAGAAATAGGGGCATTAGATGAAATAAGTAAATTAAAAGTTCAAGCACAGTTGTATTTCTTCAAACATGTATTTTTTCAAGCTGTGGAATTCCTTAACTCAGGATCTTGTGGATATGAAAAGATTATATGAACTAAAAGAAAAATGAAATAAATTCATAGAAGAAAAATCCTTCAAGGGATGATTACATAAAAAACACTGACTTTGACTTAAGATATCTCTAAGTCAAAACTTCTAGGAAAGATATTTCTAAGGAAGTGTTAGTTGTCATGTTCTAATACCCTGCCTACACATGTGTTATTAGAAGCGTTATGACAAGCAGCATATTGGACGAGGTAGACTTTTGTCTGACCACGTTTCAACCATTAAAGTATTTTTATGTGCTAATATGGTTAAAGAAGTAGCTGTCAAGATACCACAGTGGGTCCGAAGAGTTCATACACATGTAAGCCCAGCATGTGACCAAAATACTTCTATACTGGTAACTGGAAGCCAAGCAGGATAGCTTAAGACATCTAAGTGGGCATAATACATTTGTGTTAAATTAAATGACACCATAGAGATGTAGTCAATACAGGGAATGGACTTTGGAGAGCTATTCAGGTCAACTTAAAGTAGGCATATATTTTTAGTCAGTTGAATAGTTCACCAGATCACATTGACTAAACTAGGGAGTCCATAGCAGAATCACATCCCTAATGTTACAAAATCCACCACAGAGAAACTGAAGGTCTTCTCCATTTAAAATTCTTCCTATTTATTAGACAGACATGTCCACAGATATTGCACCAAGTAATTTGAAAGGTATGCTTTTTAAGTAAGATATCCTCTCTAGAGATTCATAGAAAATTAATCTTTTTATGCCTAGGAGAGAAGAGAAAGGTTTACCTCTTCAGACATTGTTAGATTTGGTTAAGATATGGATAGAAACTGGAGAAATTAAAATCTGAAAATATACTTAAGATAGAATCAGTCAGGTAGAGATTTCTCAGAACTATAAAACCAAACTTGTCTAGAAAATATCCAGGCACTGATGCCCTTTTAGTTAAAAAAACAGTGGAATATTTCTTTAGAAGGTTGCTAATGGGATCTGGAAAGTGAAAGCCCTGTTCAGGTAAACACTAGGCACCAACTGAAATGAGTAAGACAAATAATCCTCTTTACCTTGACTCACATTAAAAAAAAAAAAAAAAAAAAAAGATTACTGGAGGACAATTTGTTGCAGCGATTTCTTGAGAACAATATCAAAACTGAATATCAGGAAAGAATTAAATGCCTATGTCAGATACGCTTTTGCACAAACAGATTCCACTCCGCTATATCAAAAGCCTTTTACTTACAGATAAGTCATCAAACCTCAATTACTTTTTTTTTAAACTGAAGGGAAACAAGCTTTCTTACAATGAGTAGTATGTCACAGTGACATTGGGACAACTAAGGGGTAACCTAATGGTTCTATTCAATTTAGACAAAAGGAGTGTGAAACCTAAATTTTTCAGCAATATTTGCTGGATTTATGAGAGAAATTTGGAATCTTTAGGGCTTTACTTTTGAAATTACTCATATTTGAGGAAATCATCACTTGTAGGGAAGCTGTTTTAGTAAAAATGCAAGAGGAGTTAAAGAAGCCAGAACAAAAGTTATCGACCATACCAGTAGTTGAGCTCCAAAGCAGGATATTTTTTATTATTTTTTCAGTTTTGATCGGCAAACTAAATACTTTCCTTTAACCATAGGTTTCCTATAATAATCCAAGCATTCCTTCACAAAGATAGAACTTAAAATTATTTCCTGACAGAATTATAGAGACAAAGCTATGCAGACTTTTTCATACATAATTCAAATAAAGCAATGTTTTCCTATCATCTCAATCTTTTCTTAACTGAACCTATTGCTGAAAACGGGATTTTTGGATCTAGCCCGTATAGCTAACATTGCTGGTTCAATAATTTGTTAAAAGAAAGAACCTATTGCTAGGAGAATACTGTTTTTGTTGACTTTTTGTCAATCAGAGCAAAATTTGAGCTTCACAGCAAGCATTGCAAAGTTATTTTAGAGTCAAGACTCATATGTTTTTTTATCCATAAGTTCTAATGGACTCCTGACTTTTTGTTTTCCAAAGGCATGAGATAATAACTCCCCCAAGATTTTGGCTGTCTCCCAGAATAAAGGAGCAGAACTGTTCCTAATGATATTTGTCTGTGCAAACAGTCTGTATTGATTTTTTTCGATAAAATGTAGAATGAAACTTTCAAGTAAAGCTCTACTCATCCTTCAGAGTTCCTTGCTGTTCCAGGTGGGAATTTTATCTCAAACTAACCCATGTGAGGTTACTGACAGTGTCAGAATTAACTACATGGTCAACTAAGTGTTCTAAAACAACAACAACAAAAAATTATACCTAGAAAAAAAATAATTGTGAGTAAAAAGAAAAAAGTATCTTCATAAAGCTTTGTAGTTACCCGCCTGCACAAGCTCTTCCTTGTTCTTTGAAAGGATACATGTGTTTGTAACTTTTATGCTGAAGTCACCAGTGCAAATCTCACAGTCTCACATTCTTAAGAATTCCTCTTGCAACCTCCATCCTATTTGATTTTTATTCCCTTGCCACAACATGTGGATGTGTTACACACTACTGTCTGCCTGAACGTGCATGCAGCCTAACATCTTCTCTTGGTAATTTAATATTGAAAGATCTTGTTGCTTTTTGTCTGAATATTTTAATAATATGAATGTAATATGAACAGTGTAATATGAACAATTCTTATATTATTTTCACTTGCTAAGTCATTACTTATCAGTCCTTTAGTCTCTCTTATTTGGGTTAACTCTTTGACTTCATTCTGGTTAGCAACCGTACATTCTACATTTCTTTTAGCTAAACTCGTTTCCTGTGGGTCACTACATCAAATACTTTTTGAAAGTACAGATAGATTAGGTATATTTCCTTTGCCTAGAAAATCTATAAACTTATCAAAGGTATCTATTAAATTAGTCTCATTTGATTTATTCCTAAAATTCTTCCTGTTTATTCATCTGAATGGGACTAATAGGTTTTAAATTTTTTAAAAATAAGAATGTATACGCATGTTTTCTGTTTCTCTGAAAGACCTCCTCATATTTGCACCCTAATTTGTCTCAGTCAAATTTAAAGAAGGATTGAGGACTCAGAAGTATGAAGTTCTAGTAAGTTTTATGACAACTGGTGGATGGGACAAATATAGAGGGGACAAATCTGTTAAAAAATCATGTTATTGGATGTACTTCCCCCAAAGCAATCTTCTCTGTCCATGGTAACACACCTGTTAAAGCTCATGTTTTAGCAAACCCAATTGTCTCATTGTGCTGTTATGACTGTGCTACTTCCGTGCTTGGGACAATGACTGGGTTGAGAACTTTCACTGTAAAGAAATCCTAAAATCTTTCCACATCTAACTTCTCCTCAACCAAGCTGCTTCTCAAACTATCCAAACAATACAATTATCATCATTTGCCTTTGGAAAACAAGGACCTCACTTTCAGACTACCTTTTTCTTCTTGTCTTTTTTTTTTTTTTCATAGAATCATAGAATGGTTAGAGTTGGAAGGGACCTCAAAGATCATCTAGTTCCAACCCCCCTGCCATGGGCAGGGAAACCCTCCACTACACCAGGTTGCCCAAAGCCTCATCCAACCTGGCCTTGAACACTTCCAGAGATGGGGCATCTACAACTTCTCTGGGCAACCTCTTCCAGTGCCTCACCACCCTCTGAGTGAAAATTTTCTTCCTCATATCCAATCTAAATCTGCCCTCTTTCAGTTTAAAGCCATTGCCCCTTGTCCTATCACTACACACCCTTGTAAAAAGTCCCTCTTCAGCTTTCCTGTAGGCCCCCTTTAAGTACCGGAAGGCTGCAATAAGATGACCCCTGAGCCTTCTCTTCTCCAGGCTGAACAGCCCCAACTCTCTCAGCCCTGAGACAGTTGGGGCTGTTCAGCCTGTCTTCATAGCAGAGGTGTTCCAGCCCTCTGATCATCTTTGCGGCCCTCCTCTGGACCTGCTCCAGCAGCTCCATGTCCTTCTTATGTTGGGGACTGCAGAGCTGAACACAGTATTGCAGGTGGGGTCTCACGAGAGCAGAGTAGAGGGGCAGAATCACTTCCCTCGACCTGCTGGCCACGCTCCTTTTGATTCAGCCCAGGATACGGTCGGCTTTCTGGGCTGCCAGCGCACATTGCCAGCTCATGGTGAGCTTCTCATCCACCAGCACTCCCAAGTCCTTTTCCTCAGGGCTGCTCTCAATCCATTCTCTACCCAGCCTGTACTTGTGCTTGGGATTGCCCCAACCCACGTGCAGGACCTTGCACTTGGCCTTGTTGAACTTCATGAGGTTCTCACAGGCCCATCTCTCCAGCCTGTCAGGGTCCCTCTGGATGGCATCCCTTCCCTCCAGCGTGTCCACAACACCATACAACTTGGTGTCATCTGCAAACTTGCTGAGGGTGTACTCAATCCCACTGTCCATGTCACCAACAAAGATGTTAAATAACACTGGCCCCAGTACTGACCCCTGAGGAACACCACTCGTCACTGGCCTCCACTTGGACACTGAACCGTTGACCACAACTCTTTTGAAATCCTTTTTTAAAGGATTTTTTAAAGGATTTCATTAAGTGAAGTTGGATGAACTTGCAATCCCATCACTAGAATAGTAGTGTATGATTACCTAATCTATAATATCATAATTTTTGACTGCAACCAATATTATCTTGTCATATTTTGTTATATATTACCATAGCAATCTTCCTAGAAAAAAATCTCAAACTTTAATAACATGATGTTATGTGTTTGAGAAAGACTTTTCAACCTATAAACAATCATTTTTATGAATGTGGAAACAAATCTATCTGATTTATACTGAAGAGAATACTTCCCTCAGCTATCCCTTATATAGTTAGGGAACTCTAAATAATATTAATTTATTTACCTCTTCTCCTCTAAACGTTCCATATCCTCATTCTCTTTGAAGGACTGAGAGTAGATTTCATCATCTGTAATGGAAATCCAAGTGCTGCATAGTATTCAACAGTTTATTATTGCTTTAAAGTAACATTACAAAAAGTTAAGAGAAAGAAGAAAGAAGAAAAAAAAAAACAAACGCCATGATCCAATTTAATCTACAAGTGACATTTAAATAGGTAAAAAGCAAAGATACAATTTGATCAAGGTTCAGATTTGATCTATTACTTCTCTTGTGATTAAAGCCAGAGGCTTACATCATATGTGAACGCTCCTTTGTGCTCGATGCTTTACATAGCATAACGAAATGTCAGGCCCCTTCACTCTTCTATATTAAGTATTTGTTGGAAGATAATGTAATGATCATCCATATTCTAACTCTCTGTGCTAACAACAAGCATCTTGAAACTTTATTGACTACTTCAGTTTTAAGACCCCTCATTAACAAAGAGCTAACATCTAATAAAACAAAAGACAAAAGGAAGATACTAACAAATGAAAGAAAAACAAGAAAAAATGAGGGAATATTATAGCAATCTTAGTACACAAGGCACTGGCATTCATTCATCTCATCTCACCCAAACACCCAAAATTAAATTTAAAGTTAAAGTTTAAACACCCAAAATTGAATTTGAAAAGTAAGGTTTTCTTCACTGCCAATCACAAAACATCAGCATATATACACTGAGATTCATGTAAGTTATTCCAGTAATTTCGACTCCAGTGTGATGAGCATTACACCGTGCAAGTGCCCATATTTTTTGATCAAGCAAGCCTAAAATGACTAGCTCAGATTAAGGGTATGTATACATGCACATATGTCTATATTGTGCACATAGATATTTTGCTGGGAGGATTTGCAGGGATATTACAGCAAAGCAATTGCTTTCGGGCACATTATTTGGTCAACTCTATCTGCAAACAAAGAAACTCTGCAAACAAGAGACTTACAAGTTAAAAAATTATTCTGGTTTTGGCTGAAATAGAGTTAATTTTCTTCATTGTAGCTGGTACGTGCTATGTTTTGGATTTGTGACCAAAATTATTGATAGAATACTCATGATCTAGCTATTGCTGAGCAGTGTTTGCACAGCATCAAAGCACCTTCTTCTTCTCAGTGAGTAGGCTGGGGGATGCACAAGAATTTGGGAGGAGGTACAGCTGGGACAGTTGACCATAACTGACCAAAGGGATATTCCATACCATATGACATTGCGCTCAGCAATAAAAGCTCAAGGAAGGAGAAAGGAGGGGCATTGAAAGTTATGGCATTTGTCTTCCTAAGTAACCTTCACACGTGACTGAGCCCTGCTTTGCTGGAGATGGCCAAGTATCTGCCTATTAATGGGAAGTAGTGAATAAATTCCTTATTTTTTCTTTACTTGCATGCATGAATTTACTTTCCCTACTAAACTGTTTAAAGAAAACCCACAAGTTTTCTTACTTTTATCTTTCTGATTCTGAGTGGAGGTGGAAAATGGATTGAGAGCAGCCCTGAGGAGAAGGACTTGGGGGTATTGGCTGATGAGAAGCTCAACATGAGCCAGCAATGTGCGCTGGCAGCCAAGAAAGCCAACCGTATCCTGGGCTGAATCAAAAGGAGCGTGGCCAGCAGGTCGAGGGAAGTGATTCTGCCCCTCTACTCAGCTCTCATGAGACCCCATCTGAAATACTGCATTCAGCTCTGGAGTACCCAGCTGAAAAAGGACATGGAGCTGCTGGAGCGAGTCCAGAGGAAGACCACAGAGATGATCTGAGGGCTGGAACACCTCTGCTATGAAGACAGGCTGAGAGAGTTGGGGCTGTTCAGCCTGGAGAAGAGAAGGCTCTGGGGAGACCTTATAACAGTCTTCCAGGACATGAAGGGATCTACAAGAAAGCTGGAGAGGGACTTTTTGTAACGAAATGTAGCGATAGGACAAGGGGCAATGGATTTAAACTGAAAGAGGGGAGATTTCAATTAGATATAAGGAAGCAATTCTTCACTCTGAAGGTGGAGAAGCACTAGAACAGGTTGCCCAGAGAAGCTGTGGATGCCCCATCCCTGGAAGTCAAGGCCAGGTTGGATGAGGCTTTGAGTAATCTGATCTAGTGGAGGGTTTCCCTGCCCACGGCAGGAGGGGTTTAGAACTAGATAATCTTTAATGTTCCTTCCAACCCAAACCATTCTATGATTCTATGATTCTTGCCCATATCCCATTGATGGGGGAGTGGGGATTAGCTGGCTACAGGGGCTAACCAACAATATATACAACTTCAATAACAAGACAATTATTTATTGGCTAACACACAAATAATGGTTAGAATGTAATGATCTCCTAGCCTAAATGTTAGTTCATCATCCCAAAAATCCATTTGCTGGCCAAGCAGGCATCAATCAGAAACAGAAGGGGTGGTCTCTGTTGCTCACTAAAATAAATTTTCCATGGTTTTGAGTTGCTATCTTCTACCAGCTCTGTCATCTCTTTCTTTTTTGCTTTGGCGTCTTATACTTTTGAATGATGATCTTTTCCCTCTTGAATTCTGCAAACAATTCTCATCTCAACATCCCTGTCTCTGTCTCTAATTTTACCTTTGTTATCTTCCATGGCTCCGCCCTAGAATCTTCCTCACAGTCCTTTGTTACAGCTTAGCAATTTCCTCTGAAGTGTGAGCCAAGGTTACACAGCTGGGCCTTATCAGACCTCTGTCTTGGATCCTTGGAGGATAGAGAGACGAAGCCATGAGAAGGGGAGAAGGGTTACAGAGGGTTTACTGAGTGAAAAACATAGAGCATTTCTAGGGAAAAAAAAAAAAAAAAGGAGAAAAATGGAGAAGCTTTGTAGATGTATGTGTGGTGTTTCTTCTATCTGTACAACATAGCTTGAGTGAGAGCAACAATTAGAAAATTTGAAAACATATTTTGTTGAGGATAAGGAATGGTATCTTACACAGCTTGTGGTGGGATAAAAATCACCTGATACTACCTTTCACAGTGGCAAGAGAGACTAAGAGACAAGAAGGAACGGCACAAAAAAAAATTTGAAAATTAAGACCAAAAGCAGTTTGTGTTTCCTATGATGGAGAAAAAGAAACGACATAAAAGAAACAAAGAAAAATGTAATATGAGTAGAATGTGGTGTTTGCTTCAGTATATTGAAAGTAGGAGGAATCAGTGGAAAGATTGTTGCAGTGGTAGAAATTCAAATGCAAATTACATAGATGAGAGGTTTTACCTATGAACAAAACATAAGTCTTTCAAATGCTGTGGAAAAAAGTCATCACCATTGAAGAAGAGGTCTGTCTAAAAAGAGGGTCAGCATACTGGACTCACTGACAGTGAACACAATATTTTAAAAACATCTGAGTTACTGAGAAAAAGAGTAAATAAGAGAAAAGGTCAGTTAGATAAAAGATATCTAGATATTCAGCTGTGATGAGTTTAAACTAAGAGATGATATTCATGAAGAGATACCAAAATAACAGCCTGAAACCAAGTACTTTCCTTTAGGATTCATTGAAATCATAATATTGATGTGTTACAAGCATTATATCTCTTCTCCTATGCAGAAAAATGCTTATGAACCTACCTAACCTCAAATTTGTTCTCACATCTCACTTGGCACTATTGTCAACAATCAGCAACAACTTGCCTTGTGATCCAGATCTGGGATTAAATGTCTTCAAGGGGACAATTCCTTGTTCATTTAAATAGGGTGTGCTGGGAGGATGGTAGCAGGAATAAGAAAAGAACTGTAGAGGAAATGGACAAAATCTGGGCTTCCAACTCAGAAAAAAAATCAATATTCTCCAGGTAATAGTTCTGCATTGTACTTTATTGCTGTCTGATTAGTATTCTTTTATCGTGCTTTATGAGAGAGACTAATGTGATTATAGTTTAGCCGCATTAGTAAAAACAAAAAAAAAAAAAGGGAAGATGATAAGATTCAATTAAAAATTATGCTAATTTGATAGGATGGCAAATTGCTTATGTAGGGTATAAACTTATTACTAAGATATATTGGCTGTCCTTAGGAAAAGTTTCACAGTGCTTATGAGTATTTATTTTACAATAGTTCATTCCAGAAAAAGGAACAGACAAGGGAAAAGAAGTCTCTTGTAAAAGCTAACACTGTTCTCAATTTATTATTGAGTTCAACAGAACCAGTTCTAACAATAAAGCTTGGACTGGCAGTTTAGGTATGTTTAGCCTGCCATGCCATGGAGATACTGGAGTTAATTATGGACCATCTGGTTTGCCTTTTAGAAGTAGGTAATATAGCAGTCCACATTGACGTGCCTTGCTTCTCGACAGCTCTGATGAGTCCGTGTCAAGCACTCTGCTAATTTGGCCACACTACTTCTCTTTCCTTAGGTCTCTGAAGAATTAGAAGCTTTTCCTTAAGGCAGATTCAGGCTCCACACGTTTGCTGTGCTTGGAGGAATGTGCATGCTCTTGAATTGTTCTGCACAGTTTTAAGATTTGTTTAGAGTTTTTTTTGTTTATAAGTGAATTCCTGTGCACCCACCAATAACCTGAGTCTATGACCTTGATCATTCAGCCTTACACAAAGATGTGGTGACTCACATATTTCTAAAACAATTATATACTCAGAAATACACACAATCTAGACACCTTGAATAAAATTAAACTACTTGCTGCTAATAAGAAACAAGATACCATGAAAGATATCTAGTGAGATTCTTTGATTACTCAGCATTCTGTAATTTAGACTTTACATAAAATTATGTTAAATATACATTTGTAGAACCTTTATTTCCATTGATTCGAAGCTCATGTCTGGGTTTCAGCATGCCTTGAATATTTAATCTAGGACATATTAGAGCCTGCACAAGAAATAAAAAAGTATGACCTGAACTAAGAATAGTTTTTCAGGTTTTCCTTCTGAAATCAAAACTTCACATTTTCTTGCATATTTTGTCTTATACAATTTCTGGTAGAACAAAAGCAAAGAAATTCTCCACATGAGTGATGAAGACTGTCTCCTTCTCACCTGACCAACAGTTTGACTTTTATGCAGGACAAAGAGACTGTAGTTCCTTCTCTCACTGGGAAAACTCAAACAAAGACCTGCCACAGAAATGTGCTATCAGGTGGAAGCATAGAGTGAGGATGGACTAGTAGTCTCTTCTGTATGAGTTTTTCTACTTTACATAGTATATCTAAGTATTAACACCAAAAAGAGAAAAAGAAAGAAAGAGAAAAAGATTCATGCTTCCAGAGTACAGCACTTTGGAACCTATACTCACAAATCAATCATTCCACCCACCTGCAAAACAATATTTGATCTAGTCTCTGCAAGCAAATCAGGGAAGCATGAATTGGATTTGCTGGCATTTAAATCTATTCCAAAAGACCTGGAAGCCCAGAAGCCATAGCACTGCTCCTGTGGCAGTGAGATCTTGGTTTAAAGATCACCTATGAATCATAAAAGAAAAGAGATTTGAAGTCAGATTTCTAGGAAACTGCCTTAACTTTCAGGCTGTTTTCCAAAGTTTGGTTTATAAAACCTGACTCTTCACATGAAACTATCAGCAGAGTGCAAACAAATTTGGGCATAGTCTCCAGAGAAATAAAATACCTTTAATCTATAAATGGATTAATTTACAAGAAAAAGACCAGTATTAGTCCAACTGAGTGGCATATACCTCATTTAACTCAAGCCATCGAGAGTTAGATGTTTAATCTAAAATTATCCCCTTTTAGGCTTAGTGGAGAGAGAGTTACTTTCAGAGGGCAACTTATCTTATCCAGCTTGGACATCTGTTTTATAACACTGTGATTCATACCCTTGAAGTACTTAGGAAGTTGAAGAAAGTTGTTGTTTAGACATGTCTCTTTTTCATGGCTGTTGATAGGGAAAACTAATACCACATAATGATTCTTATCATTGTCCCCTTCTAATACTACAAGGAGTAGCTTATTTATCCATCAGGCTTCTTCTCCACCTGCAGAGATGGACTCATATAGTGGCCTAGGAACAAGAAGGAAGAAGACCATCAGCACCAGAACTGAGCCAGAACCACCTTCACGTTGAGAGGAAACAGCTGGCAGGTGCCAGTCCTGGCAAAAGATGGAACCATCCATCTACGAACCTGCCCTGATCTCTCAGGGGGATTGCTGACTACCAAGAAGCCTCTAGGCTATCAGTTCTTGCTGCTCATCCATAAGATTACTGGCAATGGCACTGCCAGATATCACCTTGAAAATATCAAGAGTGGCTATTGATGTCTGGAGATGAGAATGGAACATCTCCAGTTTCTCTGAATTGATTTTCACTCTTTCTCTTTCACACCTTCTGTGTTAGTAGGAGGAATAGGTGCCCCTCAACATAGTCACGTAAATCTGGCAAATATTTTGTTTCAGTTGCTAACCGATTCCTAGGGAAAGGCTGTTTCTGACAAACATATGAAGTGTGTACTGCAATCATCTGTTCTGGTGGAGCTCTCAGGTGTGGCCATCACCCCAGATTTAGATAGCACTTGAAGATCTCACTACTGCAGGTCAGTCCAAGAAGTAAAATTAGGACCTTATAAAACACTTACTATAATTTTCCTCCCACTGCTAAGTCTGTATTTCTGTTTGAAAGAGAGAAGGCAATGAACACTGATTTCTATATCATCAGCAGGATTAAAATTTGTCTATACATTCTTTTATGTCAAATTAAATGTCAAAATATGATAAGGTTACTGTATTTTATTCCTGTCAACACTATTTTCAATAGGAAGAATTTCACTCGTTATTTGTGGATTGCTGCTTTACAATTATATCTTAATTGACTTGATCACCAACTCGAACACTTAATATTACAGTATCATTAGCACATTTATTATTCATCTAAATCATACAATTACAGCAATTAAATTGGTTGCCTTTTAAACACTTGGTTCACTGATCTTTAATTAGACGTCTATGAACTGAATTACATGGAAAAGGTGCTAAATGTTACAATTGTAGTGAAGAGGTTTATTTGCCATATTATACAGGACTGATTTAGATAAATGTCATATGTATTACAACACGCAGCCTCCTTGATACTTCCTGGTTACCTAGTGATTCAGAGACTACCTACTAAATAAAATGGTAAGAAGCTTCATTCTGTTTTAATCCTGGTTTAGACTACATATAAAAGGAGCATAAACATAATCAAGGAATTTAAATCCAGAGCTTAACCTGCAATATATTAAATATTTGATGGGATTTTTTTCTGTGATCCATTTTCACAGAAGGGAAAATCCTGATTTCATGTTTACAGGCTATATGTACATCTTTGGTCCCTGCCTATATCCTTCCAGCTCTTAGTTTGCATGTATACTATTTTCCTAGCTTAAGAAATTAAATTTCTAGTGCAGTAGGAAAGAATTTTCATTTTAAATGCATAGAAAGAAGCACATAGTTTGATAGGAACCTTTCTTTTTCCATGAATACACCAACTCAGTATTTCCTCTCAGTCAAAAGAGCAAGTTAAAGGAACAGAGAACAAAATAGGAAACACGATTATGTCACTGTATAAACCCATAGTTTGTTTATATCTTAAATTCTGAGTGCATCTATAATCCTCCAATCTCTAAGAAAATAACAGAACTGCAAAACATTGAGGGAAGAATGGTCAAAGGTATGAATCTTTGTTCCGTCCCATATGAGGAATGACTGAATCACTAAGTATTTTCAGTCTGGAAAAGAGATGACTCTGGGGAGATATACTACAGGCCTATAAAATCACGAAAAGCATGAAGAAGTTGAATAAAAATTCATTATTCATTTTGTCTTCTAATACAGGAAGAATAGTAGAAGCTATTAGTCAAAGTTAGTTGAAGCAAGGTGCAGAACAAACCAGAGGAAATGGTTATTCACGAAGGGGCAGCAGACACACGGAACCCCTCGTCAACGAACACAATGATAACAAAAGCCTTCAGAGAAAAGTGAAGAAGCAGTTAGATGAGAGATCCTTTATTATGCAGTGTAGAAAGCTGAATATTTTTAATACGGAATTTTTTAACTATTTTTTGTTTCCACAAAAGCTATTTTCACAGCCAATCTAACAAAACAAACAAACAAACAAGCAAGCAAACCCACCCCCAAAAAAACCCAAGTAAACAAAAGCAAACTTTTTTGCTAAGAAGCATTGTAATAAATTTTATACACCTTATGTCCTTGTCCTCTTTGAAGCAATCTGTTTAGACAAAGCACGAAGTCTATGATGCATCCTGTTTTCTGTCTTGCTTGGTTGTTTGGCTATCGAGTCTGAGATAGTTTCCACAGTCAGAATAGGGTCGCAGAACACCTGAACTGGATTCCCTATAAACATTTCTGACAGTATTTCTCAGGAGAGCATTTTTTGTTGCTCTGATAAAAGCTTACCTACTATAGAAAAAGCAAATAAAAATATTCATCACCCTTCAGTCAGAATCTTCAGTTTGTGATATTTTGTTGCAAATTCAAGACTTCTACAGCTTCAGAGATCTGAAGAGTTGTAGTCAGAAGCACGGACTAATTTCTGAAATGCTGAATAGCATGATATTGAAGAGACATATTGTCAACCAGAAGCTGATATAATTTGTTTTTTTCTGTCTGTATTATCTTGAATAGTCTACTTAATCTACTCCATTCCACCTCTTCTTGCATAAATTAGAGATAATACTTCCCTATTTCCAATGGATATGAGTGGATAAAAATCCATTAATGACTAAGAAGTGTTCAGGTCTTATGTTGATGAGGATCATACAAGTGCCTAGCAGGATAATACAGTATTCTGGCTGTGCTCTTTTAATGAAGCCATTAACAATTCACAAAAGCCAATAATAAATTTTAAGCAATGAATAGAACTAACAGTGGTAAATTTCAGAAAAGCTTTGATAACATTCTCAAACTGCAAAATGAAGAGTATCACATTGTTAACAAGGGAGTTAATTAGAAGTGATACAATAACAATAACACAGGAAACTTGATAGGTGAGATTATATAAAGTTTAGTGATAACAAAGATTCTCAAAATCTAGCTAATCTTCTTACTATTGAATGATAAAAGCAAAAAATCAGCTTTATTCAATTTCTTAATTGATACTTATCCAGCAGTACAACAAAAACTGAAAGATCATGAGAACGATAGCTATGAGTAGGAGCATTTCCAAGAACCTCAGGGTACTTAAAGCTGTAGATCAACTAATGACACATTATCCCACCTCTTTTTTCTTCAGCTCCTTGTAAACTCCACCTTCTGTGACTTGGGATGATATTCCCTATTGACGACTCTACCGTGTTGCTTCAGAAAAGTCTTTACCAGATGAGTCTTTCAACATCATTTTCCGTAATTTGCCTTCTTCCATTGTGTCTATCTTTTCTGTGGTGTAGAGAAGGTCAAAAAAACCTTCAAAATTCCACTTCCCTTTTTAGATTTTGTACTACAGCCTTCCTGCCAAGACTTACAGACTATGCCTATGCTACCAATGAAAAGAGGCCTATGAACCAATTCGTTGCCTCAGGACAAGTGTTACTAATTATCTTGCATTTACTTTTGTTAGTCCCCTTTATTAAAGCTTTTTCTTAAAGATATGGAAAGTGAAGATACCTTACTGACCCTCTTTTATCTAGTAGCGGAGATGTATCCTCTGCCTGAATGTATTGCTGTTTATATTTAAATAGTTCTTCACAGAAAAAAAAAAAAAAGACAAAAACTTTTTAATGAGCATATTCCCTGCAACTAGAGTACCTACACAAATTTATTTAAGCATATGCATCACCAGGCTTATAAAATATGTCTAAATTCAAGAAGATTCTTAAGTCATAGTATTTTATGACTCAACTGTGTACATATAAAAGTAATAGCTTAATTAATACAAAAGAAGTGTGTAAAATCATATAGCATGAAGATTTTCATTCCTTTGCCATATTTTCATGCGCTTTGTTATTCCAACATTTTTTTTCACCCAAATGTCTGTTTAATTACAGATATAGGTCAGATTCTACTCAGATGGATCACTAACACTCAAACAGTCATGTGAAGAAGATCTCTTCAAAACATTTAAAAAAAAAAAAAGTTTTGAATGCATCACACGATATCTTTCCTTACATTTAGACATTTCTCTAATTATAAAAAGTTCCTTCAAACAACACGTCACATAAATCACTTCAGAATCTGTAGATTAATTCAAGAAAATATTAAAATATCAACAGAATGTAGGTGGTTACGTGCTCTTGAAAATCTCAGTAGAACCTAAATTCATCCTACTTCTTTAGCTTCCCTGCTGATGTTTCTACCAGGAGCTAATTCTCCCCTTCTAGCCTACACAGATATTGAAATTGCCCTGCACAAGTGTCTTTCTCTCTCTGTCCTAATCTCCCTACTAGAATTTTGATGATTCCATCCTTTTTTTTAAAGTACTTTCATTATATATCTATGGTGAACTGGAAGGAACAGAAATCTGTCTTTTCATTATCTTGAATACCTCTGCAGATGACTGACTTGGCTATTTGCTCATATTTGCCACTTTGTTTTCTCTAGATCTTAGCTGCAGCCATACCCATGTAAAGGTATACACTTCCTTAAATACTTCCTTCATGCAGCAAGGTTTTATTTGAATTGAGATCATTACAATGTCTCATCTGTCCATTATCAATATAAGGATTGATATGGAAGAACTGATAAGAACACGACTGTGCTCCTAGCTGAAAACTTAATAAAATCACAGTCTAGTAATTCAACATGTGCAAATGCAGGTGCAGGCTGATTTCCAGCACACAGCATTTTGGCAGTGATCCTTTCGTCATTCCGAGCTGCTTTCTATGCTATCTAGGACCAACAGCTGCGTTTATTCATTTGCTTTCTGCTGTTCAGGTGTCAGAGTGACAGGATGGTATTTCCATCTTTAAATATTGATGCAGAGTTAAGCTACAAAGTGGGCGTCCCAAATCTCTCTTCCTTCAGAGTTAGGCAAACTTTTGGGAAGCTCTGGAGATGAAAGATACTTTTGAGGCTATCCTTAAAGGGATTACGATGCAAAATTGTAACCAGAAGCCAGGTAATGTGTAGAATTAGAAATGTTCTCACAGGAAAGTAAGAATGTGGTGTGCAGTAGTCCAGGGGATGCTCCTTACGCCTATCCATAGTGTGAATCAGCTGGCACAATTTCATCATGTAGTCTGGCATTCCTCATCATTGGGCAATCCAGGATGGTAGTGCTAATACAGACTTACTCAAAGATCTCGCACAAACCTAATGCGTGCAAGTGTGCAAGAATCTGGACAGATACCACAGGATCACCTAAAAAATCTGAAATCTACCCAACTACTCTTCTCCCATGCCTGTTTAAAAGCACAGTCTTCAGTCTGCCACAGGGTTTTCAGTTAATACTTTTTTTCTGGTCTCATTAGATCTGATCTTATAATCAGTATTTCATATTTCATACTATGATACGTGGGAAGTATTTATACTTTAGTTGTTGCATTTTCATATTCAGTCAACAAAAATTAGTGTCTTTTGAGTGACCTCTTGTTCTCTCTACCCTTCTTCCAAGTGACAAAAACATCTACCGTTACACTGGACTTGCAGAATTACTGTGTGAGCTGTCTGCTTTTGGCAAGCTACTCGTCTCTCACTGACTTTCCCACCCTCCTTCATTTTAGAGCTTCCACTCTCACACTGTCTGAATAGGACAGGGCTGATCTCTTACCTCAGGCAGAAAACATGGCTATCCCCTTCAAGGGGTGCACAGACATATGACTACACTGGTGGATAACATCAATGTATAGCTTTAAGATTCCCCTTCACTTATTTAAACTACTATTTTCCATACCTCCTGAGCCCTCATAGGGATTAAATGGCTCTCAGTGTAATAACAGTTTGAAAAGAGGCAAAGTGAAACCACTAATATCTGCCCCATCCAAACCACTTTCTCTAACAAATGCCTGAAGACGTGTCCTCCAACTGATCATAACGAAGAACATCTCTGAATCAGAAGTCCAGGACAACCCTCACTGCCTACAACCACTGCTAGAGAGACTAATTCTTGTAGACTCTATCCATGCATGGATGTAAAATGTGAAACAACTGGCCGAAAGCTCCCCCAGTCCTGGGTGGAAGCTGAGACAATGGTGTCTCTAGGTTGGCTGGCAACCCCTCCCCCTGCAACAGCAAAACAAATAATCCTCCAACCCATTACAGTTTTCAATGGTATGTAAAAGAGACAAAGGACAAAACCAGCTTTGTTATTTTCGTTGCTTTGCAGAGCACGTGTCTTACAGCATTACAGCCTCTAAGGACACCTGAGCTAATGGTTACTCAACGTCTTTGTGTGGTCCAAGGAGACAGAGGAAGAAATCAAAAGGATAAATGTATGGCAAACTCTCCACTTTTTGCAATTTGGGAATGAAGAAGATAAGATCTTTCTCAAGGCTGAGAAAAAGAAAGACATTAGAGTTTAGGTCTACTCTGAGAACTGGAAGAGGTGGTCTTTGCTATAGTCTCCAAGTTGGCCAAGAAACGGCCAAGAAGGATCTTGGAGCAGTGCAGGTGACCACATGAAAAGACAGTTTGGAGAAATTTTCAACATAATGAAAAATACTTAATCAAAGTACCTTTTCTTCAGTCCTCTTTCCTTTTCACACCACGACTTTGTGTAGCTACAGCTTTACCAGACTCAGAGATGCTTCCTATTTGATCCACTAGCTGTGAGAGCACCAATTATTTTCCACATGGCATTAGATACAGCAGCTTCTACATTTCCACCTTTGAATTTTATTTGCCAATGAAATTTAGTGGTTTCTATCAAGGCATTCAAATCCTCGTGGTTCCTCAACAGTGGCTAGGCAAAGATGAACTAAAACCAGGTAGATGAATAAATATAAAGGAACAGTACAGCTATGAATTGATATTAAAGACATCACAATAAAATTCCAGTTGGCCCCAGGCATTTCCTTCCAGGGCCTTTCTAATATATCCCAAACTACATCACAGAAAAATCTCACAATGCCAACAACCCAATAGGAGGGCGAAAAACCATTGTGACCCACCTACCTGGCAGGCAATTCATGTAACAAAAGTCTCCATAGCTTTTGAGTAAAATCAACGCAAAGGAATTTTTTCTTTGTTGCCCCAATTAACAAGCCCTTTAGAATAAAACCTATGACTTTGTTAGGTTTATTTTGTTGGTATGTTTCTCACAATAGTTATCTTTAACAAGCTGAGCTTGTCTGTAAGCACAAGATATAAATGGCCATAACCCCACCTGCCAAAGTCGCATTTTTTGAGAGCTTTTGTCAACAAAGGTTTCAGACTGCGTGAATTTTATCGCTCTAAAAATATATTTAAAGATTACACAAATAGCACTTGGCTGGCTAATTAAAAATACAGCTTTCTGTCTATTTTTCAATAGTAGGCTGATCAAAAGGGTTTTGTTCACTGAGTGTGTGGAGGATCTAATGGACAGTTCAAAGGAAAGTACTGTGCCTGACCATTTGCGTGATCTTCAGGCTCTCATTGCACCTCTCTAACCCTCCATTTCCCCTCCCACATTTTATTTCAGTTCTCAGTCTAGAGAGCTCTTTGTGATGGACTGACAGTGTGATTAAATAATGCCTAGTAAAACAAAATTCCTGTCTTGTAGAAGTCCCAGTACATTATTTTAATAAAAACAAGGAATAACAATGGCATTTGTTATTAACAATGGAAATTCTACTACCACTTTCCTTATTTCCCATGATAAAGGCTATATGTTTATAAGTACTTCAGGGATTTTCCACCTAAAACCTGGAAAATAATATCTAGGCTTCTACATGACATATGTGTTTTTGAAAAATTATCCTAATTCTATTAATTCAGCTTCATTGCCAAATTTTGAAACACACTACTAGAATTGCATTCATTCTTCATTCTATGCACTCTAGAAAAAAAGAGTTTGTGCACTTTAATACTCAAGCATAATTTGTTAGGAGAGTTTTACAGGTCCTTTTGAAAATGTGACCTTTAATGCTGCTGTGCTTTGGAGAAAAATGTCAAGGTTTTATTATTCATTTTTTTAGTTAGCATAAATTGCAACACACTGACAAGGAAAGATACACTTTGACTGAACAGAAAAAGTTAAATTTCCAAGTGAAAGGTGTGAACTTTTGCCTAAATGAAGGGGCTGTCAAGCTTTGAAAAACAACAACTTATCTACTGGGTAAAAGACACAGTCTGCCTCATGCTAATACTGCGGTAAGCTGTAAATCACATATGCCAGAGGTGCAGATGGTTGACTTTAACCTGGCTCTACCAAAATAGCCTTTCCAACACTTTCATTTTACAGAGTGGAGTTAAATAATTGCCTATTAGGTTGCACATGCTAAAAGCTAAGTAAAATCACCAAAGACGTACAGATATTCATATAGAGACATAGAGGTAGAGATAAATATTGGACCACTGTTCCTTACAGACACATGTTCATAAATGGCAAAAATAACTGACAAGCAATGAAGATCAAAATTACTGGTTTGGGCAAAAATAGATGGTACTTATAGGCCTCTCTTTTGTCTCCACTGGTGACCAGAAACTTTTAAATGTAACTGCAGGAAGAATCTCATAAAAGGCAATTGGTGAGACGTGCCTAACACAGAAAGACTCCCTCAAGCCTGAGGCAATCCATGGAAGTCTAATGCCCTGAAGCATAAAGCTACGTCTCTTATACATTTTTATTAAAGCAGATACTTGCACCAAAAGAGACACGGTATAAAGATAAATAAAAATAAAAAATGTTATAAATTATCTCCCTGTCACTTTATTATCCTGCAGGGGTGCTTACTGATAGATCCTCTTGCTCTTCTCTGTAATCTTGTTAGCCACAACATGCCTTCAACACGTTGAAGAGACATAGAAATCAGGTGGTGGAATTGAAACTCTCTTAGCAGTTTGTGCAACGTGCATTTTGAGAGTGGTAACTTCTGTCTAGAAATATTCCTGAATGCTTAGAATCTGCGCCATGATGAAAGGCAACCAAGAACCTCTGGCAGACCTTAACCCTCCCATGAATGCTTCTGTGGAGGACTCTACACTACAAATACAAGGACACAGAACAGTACCCCATTGCATGTGTCCACATGACTGCATAATAAATACTGATTTAGTCCAAAGTGTCTGACATCATATTTACTGCACATTTACAGTTGGCCCTGAGGGCTTAAAATCGTGGTA
The DNA here is from genome assembly GCF_009769465.1 of Tauraco erythrolophus. NCBI lineage: Eukaryota > Metazoa > Chordata > Aves > Musophagiformes > Musophagidae > Tauraco > Tauraco erythrolophus. Next base: position 126,743,042 of record NC_141465.1, on the reverse strand, counting down.
CAGGCACAAGTCTTGTCCTGTCATTAATTCGCACCATGGAGGCAATAAAATGGATACTATAGAAACCCTTTAAATACACTGAGGAGAGGAGAAACAAAAAAAAAAGTTCCATCATAGAGTGCAACATGTCAAACCAAGGTGCATTGTCTATAACTTTGGTTTTTTATGCTTGGTTCCAGTCCAGTGTGAGTTTTCTCCAGGGCATCTGACTGGTTTTGTGTGTAGCTGTTGAAAGCTGTTACATGCAGGCTATTGTTTCAGTCTTTCTTCCCATGGGCTGTTTTGTTCATGCAGTGATTATTTTACCCTTGCTGTAGCTTAAACATTTTGTGAGGCTAATTCTTCAAGCCTAAGAAGGGTATCAGCCAGGAAATCAGGATTTCTCTGCATGTGAGTGCACACAAATGTATATTTTGATCACGATATAAGGATAAAAGGAAAGTAAGTCGCTTTTTTCTTCACTCTAATCCTTCTCTTTTTTTTTTTTCTGAGTGGGGTGCAGAAGGAACATCAGCTTTTTCTCCTCATTGTTTCCATGTAACTTTCTTAAGGGGACTGTTTTATAGCTGCAGAGATTTGGGGTAATGAGAAAATTATTGTACATAGGGCACTATCACAGTTCTTTCATTCTGTCTCCAGCATTTATCTTCCTGTCAAGCTCTTTGAGTTTAAGGAGGTACCACAATCTTACAGACATAAAAAATTATTATTATTATTATTAATAATAATAATAAATTCTCATTCAGCCTGTCTGAAATTTCCTACTAAACAGAATGTCATTAAAAAATGTGAGTGCAATGAGTCAGAAATAAGTGCAATGAGTCAGAAATATCAATTTCAAAGTGGCTTGGATTTAAGGAACTTTTAGTGGATTCAAGGCAAGATTTCAAATAAACTGTTGTTGAAGTCATGGCAAACATGACCTGGTTCAAAATACCAAAACCTAAAAGCTGAGACCTATGTGCAGACCTGACAAGTAACAGCTAGGTTTACCTTTCAGTTGCTTTTTAGTTTTGAGAATGTTCTTAGACACATGGTCAGGATACTGGAGTGAAATCTAAATTACAAAAGAAAGAGAAGAAAAAAAGATATCTCTACAGAACTAGAATATTCATCTTGACTATGTCTAGCCTGCCATTAAAGTTTTCATTGCTGCTACATGAAAACACTCAAGTCTTCACTGAAAACAACCAATTTTTGAAGACAAAGCATGAGTGTAAAATGAATCTACTGCAGTCAATTCCTTCAGACTTCTCCAGATTTGCCCTTTGTCTCACTCAGCTCAACTCATTCTAACATTGTTATTAGTCCTCTTAAATCTGTGCAAATAATCAACCATCATATTTCTTTAATGATCAATACCAGGAAGAATCCATCAGAAGTCATGTGAATGCAGAAAGAATCTCACTGTCTTCCTCTTGCTTTTATGTTTTTAAGAAAAACTTGGAAACATATCCTGAACATACCTCACTAACTCACATGAGAAAGAAACTAGAAGAAAGAAAGGACAAGATGCTGTAACATATCTGAAAAAAAAAAATCTTGATTTGCATTGCAATTTATGTAGCATTCTCATAATCGGGATGAGGAGAAGGGAAGGTAACTATAGATTTTTAAATAGCCAGGAAATACTGCACCTGGAAAAAGAGGAGAAAATCACGTTAAAATCACTTAATAAATGCTGTGTGAGTCTGGCACATGGCAAATGGGCAGAAGCTAGTCAGCCACATATTCAGGTTGAGAACTAGAAGATATTTTCTACTAGCAAAAGGAGTGAAGCTCTGGAACATTTTTGTCAGAGGAGCTAAAAAACGACATGCTTTTGAAGTAGGGTACAATTAGCTTGGAAATGAAATTTTGCAGTAAGTCTGCCTGGGATAAGAGTGAGGTGGCTCATGCTCAGGCCCTTTCTATCTTCTGCCTGTGACCTCATGCTGACTCCTACCATTCCAGGATTACGTCGTCTTTTTTGGCTATGTGGGGCTCATCATGAAAGGTTTTAGATTTTTATTAAAATTGGAGAACAGAATTTGTACATAAAGAATGCGAATTCTTGTATGTTTCTGTATCCATCTGTAGATGCTTGTGTGTGGACAGACTAGAGTACCGTACTGCATCTTCTACATCACTTGTCTTACTGAATTTCTTCCTTTGTAAACTGTGTGTATATTTACAGTGTATTTCCTCTAGAATTGTTTAGCTGATCCACTGGCAAAAAAAAAAAAGTAGTCTTTTCAGTCTTACAGCAAATGGCGTCCTGTTAGCTGCAATGTATAAATGAACTAGGAAAAAAAAAAAAAGCTTCCTTATCTCCTCCACTTCAGGGCAATGCAAGCAGTGTGAGACACTTTTCTGGCAGAGGGCAATGTAGGGACATTGTCCTAGGAAGCACAAACTTCTCCACAGGGTAATATTCAGTATACTTGGACATTTTTATCAGTTATCCGTAAAGGAGAGGAAGTCTTCTTCCTACTCTATTAGCAGAGAAGTTGGGTTTCACATATCCAACACTAAACTGTGAGCACTAGGTCCACCAGCTTTGGGCAAGCACATGGATTGAATTTAACTTTCTGTGCAAAAGATGCTGTAGATGTGAAAACATTTTGCCAGGTCTGCATGCTCCTAAAATACTCTGGGTTGAGAATTATATGCAGAAAGAGGTAGACTTCAGGAGCACTGATCCCAACTAAATTTCAGCATCTAGGATAGGAACTTAGGTGCTAAAGACTCCCTCTGCATTCAGTGAGGATAAACGATGTGATGAGCAGCAGAGCATAGAGATTGTAATGTATATATCATGCTAATTCAGGAGAGGTTATATGCATGCTTATGCAGCTGTGCAAAAGACGTCTACTTTGCACTGGCATTGCAGCCTTGCACTAGGACAATAAGCATGGTTAAAAGCTAGTAATATGAGCGCTGATCACTGAAAAGAGATTGAGAGTGTGGGTGGGGGAGACATTTCATTGTCTCTGGTCCTTTTTCTCTCCCATTTGCTCCATACACAGTGAAACCTTCTCTCCCGGTGAGAAGTACAATTAGATCTTACAGTGCATCGTGATTAATGCAACCACATTTCCAAATAAACGAAAAATAGAGAAAAGGATCTAAAAGAAATAGGGGGTAGGAGGAGTGTGTTGTTGTCCAGTGCTCTCTGCTGAAAAGGAACTCATGAATCATGTCCAAATCAAAATCACTGTGTCCAAGCAAAGGCTGCCACATCACATTCCTATTCACCTATGGAGCATGACTCCTACCCACAGCCCCACATCAAAACTCTCTTTTCCCAAAATGCCCTAGAGCTTCCCACACTGTCCCAATCCAACTCAGAGCCCTAGTACCCCCGTCCTCATTTGTCTCAAGATCTCCACCATCAATCCCTGTACCTCCCCTGCCCAACCCTCTATGACATAATCCCTACACCCCACTCAGTAACACATTACCCTTCCACCCCCTTGCTCTCACCATTCTGGCATAAATCCCTTCCTATCCTGAACCCCTAATTGCTCTGTCCCAAGCTCCTCTCCCCCTCAGCCCCAGCCTTGCTCACATCTGTGGCTCTGTGGACCCAGGCCAAGCACAGCAGCTGCCAGGTCTTCAGATCCAGCACTGCAGGTGCCTCTTCTCCTCCTCCTCCCTTCTCCCATTGCCTGCCGGTGCTCACTGTTGCCCTGCCATTGCCCACTGCAGCCTGCCAAGCCTGCCCCTTGCAAAGCTTCTGCTGGAAATTCCCAAACCCCAGACACAGGCTGCGCTTGTTCAAAAATCTGCTTAGATGGTGCTCCAAGGACAGAAAAGGAAGACATATCAGGGAAACCCAGGCAGCTGATAGCTCTGCTGCTGCGGGAGGTAGCTCTGTTTAGTATCTACTAAGGACTCTTGTTTTAATAATAGAACACATCCCAGAGATTTAATTAGCACTTATAGCAACATATGTCAGATAGCAATAGCTTTCAGTAGGCACTTGTGAGCGTTGTCAGGACAGCAGGCTTGGAGCCAGGGTGATTCTCTGCTCCTGTTTGCAGTGATGTAAGTCCCATGTAACTTTCATTGTTGATCTTGTTTTTCACCCATTTAACTGAGAGAAAGAAAGAAACATCTGGGCCAATTGTTTATCTGTTCAAAACACATTGTCTGTCAGTTTGTTATCTCTTCCTGTTTCAGGTGACAACTTGCAGCTTTCCACCCCAGTCTTTGCTGCTGAATGATGAGTAAGCAGTAGTACTGATGCTAATCAATTGCAGCTCTTGAATTAAGATTTTATGGCTGTCTGTGTCAAACTGTGTTCTGTCATGCAGCAGAATATGGCATCACATCGTTTTTTCATTTATTCAGAGGTAGGAGTCATATTCACTATCAGAACATATAATTAAATTTAAATATATAATCTGTGAGACCTCAGATTGGTTTTAATCACCAACAATGTGGAGGATGCTGTTGTTTATGTGAAGCTTAACTGGGCTGTACCGTTGACAAGGAAACACTGGGCAAACATCAAATTAGGCATGACATTAGGTAGCTTTATTATGAATGAGATACAGGAAAAGTAATCAGGGATATTTATTTCTCAAGGTGCATTTCTAACCTGTATCTTCACTGGTGGGCCTATGTGGTCCAAAAAAACCCCAACATTCCCTGAATTATGAATCCAACTTCAGTAGCCACTGCATGCACCTGTGAATGCCCTGCCAGGCACTGAGAACTCAGTGTGTGAAGGACGGTTAAAAAAGTGTGAAAACACTTCTGTGTGGCTCATTTAAGTCTGATTTTTATATCCATGGTTGACTGTCAGAGAATGAAAACTAGTCCTCCCTTTGGAAGAATGTGACTGAGTGTGAAGCAGAGTTCTGTCTTCAAAGGGGATATGTTGATCTCCATGCCTTTTTATTTTGAATTTATTTTACACAGAAAACTGCAAAACATATTCAACTTTCATTATTCTCTGTATCTGACATTCTGATTCAGGTCCTACAACTGATTCCATTTTTCTTACTGGGCTTGTACAAAGCCCTGGAAGTAGGCTGGGGATTTTTTATTACAAACATGTCTTCAGAAAAACCCATCTTTTGAAAGGTTTTAGACAGCTACCCTTTTTGTTTCACATCAAACTGTCGTTCTGATCTGAACAAAGTTTCCTTTTTTCTATTTTTATCTAATTCTCAGACTTGTAAATAGACAGGATCATTGTGTGTGCTTCACTTGCAAGATATTGTTCCTTTCGGAGCACACACATAAAAGGGAAAATTTTTGCTCCCATTTTAATTTAATTAAAAACCAAGAAGTGTCGGAAGCTTTGAGCTGATCCAGTGAGAAGATGACTGATCGAGGATATGTTAGCACAGCTGTGGGTAGCAAGGTTACAGACCTTCTCTCAGTGGTGAACAGAAGTGCAGGCAACAGGCTAAAAGCAGTTTCTTTCACAAAACAGGTTTATTAAAACTAGTCAGGAAGGAGAAGACAAATAGGAGTTTGAAGACAATGAAATCTTTAGAGTGTTCAGATCTCCATAGGTGAGTGGATTTGAATGGCCTGCTATCATGCAGACAAAGGACAAGGCTGGGGTGCTCCCCTACTAACATTAAGGGAAAAACATGCTGCCTAGGTTCCTTAATCATTATCTCATGCACCTTTCAAGATATTCCTCTCTCAGAAGTAATTTATCTCAGAGATTTCTAGAGTAATCCGAAACTACACTGACCCATTCTTATGGATTTATGTATCTTCTGCAAACTGTGTGCTTTCTTATAGATTCTTAAGAAGTTGCCATGATTCTTCTCAGCTGCACTGGCTGCCTCCAGGAAATCTTTCAGCCATGTGTCCTGGTTTCAGCTGGGACAGAGTAAACATACCATGGTGCTCTTTTCTTAAAAGTTGAATTATGTTCCATTTGCCAAGACCTAGAGGAGTGTCATAAGCGTTAGCACAGTTTCAAATTATTCAGTTATTTTTTAAGTTACAGTAATTTCATCATGTCTACACCTCATACTACTGTTTTTTCTTAAGTATGTTCAAAGATCTAGGCAAGAATTCAATAGCTTTTCGATGTTAAAAACTACCTGAATGACACACAGCCATCATGAAGACAGAGGATTCAAAAAAGACAGAAAATGATACTGTGAGGTTGAAAAATTCCACTCATCTATATTTTCTTTTTCTGTAGACAACATCTATCCTGAGTTTCGGTGGAGAGCCTTAAGAACCACAGGTGGCTCCTTCAGTTTGTAAAAAAATGCATTAACAAATGTGAAAGTACATTTCCTATCTCTGGTAGTAAATGGCTGGTGCTAACACTGGTTAACATGATTGCCTCAATGATTTTAAGACTTTACTAGAGAGTTAAGATCTTAAAAGGAGAAGTTAGAGAAAGTCTAACAAGTTTAATAAATAGGTTGAAGCTAGCAAAAAGCTGTAAGATCAGACTAACTATTGCAAAGGTCCCTTCTGACCTTCAGATGTGGGAAATGTCAAATTGACAGTTACAGAAATTGCAAACAAAATTTAAAAAATTCAAATACAAAAATATGTTTCCAAGACCTCTCAGGCTGTGTACTGGAACAGGATCAGGCAAGATGAGTATACTTCCCCCAACTCTTCAAAACAGTGTCTGGAAACCTATGTGCAAAGGTAATGCAAAGAAAACTCCTGCTAAAATTTTAACAGAGATAAACTTTTTTTTTAAAAAAAGAGAGTTACAGAAGGCTGGATAACTGCTTGTAAACTTCATATATTTGTTTAGAAAAGCCATCTGCAGTCAACATAACACCTACTGACATATTTTGTCCTGATAATGTAGAGTAACAACATTTGTTAGCAGGGCTGTCAAGCAGTGTGCCAATACTCAACTCGGCCGTACCAGCTCCACCAATATGGTTTTGACCATATCAGTAAAGGAATAAAAATCGTAGAAAGCTGAGATAAATACCACCAATAAAGTGTATTTTTACTCTTAGAAGTAAATGTTGAAAAATGCTGTTACGAGATTTTTGTGTTTATTTTTCCAACTTGTGTAGCGCATTTGCTCTGTTAACAGCAGAAAAGCTTTTTTTTTCCCTTATATTTACACCTTGGCTTTTTGTTAACAGAATAGTTTATCCAACTTGAGCTCCAAAAAGTCTTGTGCGTTCTTACAAGCATAATATTGAAGTCTCTTCTCCTTTCCTTACATCTCTGTAATTCCATCATTTTCCTTGGGAGTGTACAACTCTCAGAGCAAAACTGTGTGTTTGTGCAGATAGTCGCACAGCCCAGCTTTGAGTATCCACCTTTTGACAGCTAAGTTGAGAAGCCAGGCTTTCTCTCTAGTGAGCAGAGAGATCAGCTCTTCCAGAGGGCAGTTCAGACCATGTCCAGACTCATGTGCCAGGGCACATTCTGATTTTCTAGTTCTGTTGCAGCACATTTTTCCTATCAGACCTGACCTGCTTCTCTGAATTTTCTTTTAATTAATAAAAACCAAAGCATCAAAGAGGAGAAGAGAAACAGAAAAGCAAATTCTAGTATCACCATCGTGGTAGGTGCACAGCCAGGGTGCACACAATATTAGAGAACACTGTTAGGTTTGGTTATGAAGAAGTAGTCTCACTGGATAATGCATAGGCTGCTTCTCTAAAATGTCCTGTGGAAGAATCTGGTATCTGCCTCCTACTGTTGTTTTTTTCTGACAGGAACTAAAGAATATCAATATTCTATAAAGTCTCACACTAGGTCTGTGTCCCATTACTTATCTTTCTTTAGGGAACAGAGTGGAAACTTCCATTAACATGAAAAGAAATGTTTGTTATTTTTATACCTTTCATAATCAAAGTAAACATTCATATACATATGCACAGGACTCTCACAATTTACTTTATATCCTATAGACACTTGTTCAGAGTATACTGAAAATCCACCAGACGAAAGTTATGCACCTACTATATTTATTAGTGTCTTACAGCCACTTTGAACAGGTGCTAGGTTCAGCAGCTGTGCTATGTAAATTAGTTTACAAGCATTTTAATTCCATTCCTCATTGATGTATCTGCTAATCCACGCTCTTTCAGCTAATTTACCATTATCCACCATAATTTACCTCAGTCCTGTTCTTAGCATAGATTTTACCATGTCAATATTGCTTTCAGGTTGTATTCTACCAATCATCTAGACCCACTGCAGTGGTACACATGAGGCAGCTTCTACTGACAGCTGCTCGTCCAAAATATTACCTAAAATAGACCTCTGCTAAAAAACCCTCTAGAATAACCTCACCCAAGCTATGTAATCTCTACTTTGCAGTTGATGTTGACTTGTCAAGATTAAGTGCAAAAGGCATCCTGCTTTTCAACTGACTGTGACTCACAAAATATATCCCAGGTTTAAAACATCAGATTAGAAAGCTATCGCACTGTCAAATCACACTAAGACCTCTTTTTCTGGGAGAGATTCCCAAAAGCAGCAGATTGCTTTCCTTAGTGGAGATGACAGTAAAATGTTACAAGTCAGAAGAAACTCATACTTTCTATCAGCTGCTGAAATGTTTGAAAAACAGCGTCTAAGTGCTCTTCAGGTTTTATTTCCAAGGATGCAAATGAATCTATCTTGGGGAACTCTACTCAGCACTGTAAAGGCACCTGCAAACCTACAGAACTGTGTGACAGCAGAGTCCTGGACAGGCATGCAAGCATCCTTCATTTTCAAAGCATTTAACTTATTTAGAAGTCTCCTCCACATCCCCAAATCCCCACAGTTCAATCAGTTTATCAAACACAACCATGAGGCTTCAAGCCCATTGCTTTTCCCAATCACCTCAGCAGCAAACATACGGTTTCAGTTTTCCACAAAGCCTCTGGGGTATCCCCGGTGCACTTTGCATGGCTGTCATTCCAACTCCTGCTCTGTCAACAGCATCTTCATGCTGAGAGTGCTATTTATGGAGCTTCCTGAATTTTTTATGGGGATTCACACCTCTGTTTTGGCAGCAGAGTCACACCCTGAAAATTAGCAGTATCACAGCTGTCTTTATAAATTCAGTATATAATTTGCACAGGTGCTTTTCTTTGAAACAACTTTCCTTAAACATCAGACTGCAGCCTATTTGAATGTACTAAAAGGGAAAAAGAAATCTCAACATCTGTGATTTTGAAAAGGAGATTTTCCTCCCATTCCAGTTTTTTTATTATTATTATTCTTTCTTTCCAATCTAAAAGCTGTGTTCAAACAGAAAAAGAAAGCATTTATTTCATGTAAAGGTTACTGCCATGCTCTTTCTCTTTTTACCCATGCAATAATCTTTATTGATAGAAATAACTACTAGTTCATTCTACCACCAGCTACTCTGAAATCTCTGCACATACTACTCATCAAAATATTAAAGCACTCACATTTTAACACTTACATGAGCAAAAAAGTTAACCTTAGATTTAATATCCATTTTGTTTTGGAAAAAAGCTATACTGCTAATTGTGTCTTAAATTGTATCGTTAAAGTAATAATTCACAGAGAGTTTTCAAACAGCTTAAGACAGTTACTTGTGGGGAAGTGATCTGAGCCTTAGTTCACTGACTATAGTGGGAATGTAGAAGCCTAGCTCATATATCAACTGTTTCATTTAAGCAGTCACGTATGCTCAGTCCTATTTCAAACTGAGTCCTATCCTTGATGCCTTTAGCTCTTTCCAGTAGAAATGGAATTTTTCAGAGAATTATTCATTTTGTTGTTGAATATTAAGAATTAAAACCGTTTTATAGATTGTATGTTATATTTATGTTCCTGCAAATGTTGAGCTTAAGATCTGGGATTGGACTAGATGACCTTTAAAGGTCCCTTCCATTCCAAACTATACTATGATTCTATGATTTCTGATGGGAAAATTCCTGAATAAAAACTCAGTGTTTGAGAATGTCCTATGATATTTGCTTAACATTTGTTACTCAAGCAAAGTACATACCACATGCATAGAAACTTAACACAAGAGATAGAAGAAAACATTTGTAATAGTAGGTCAGATATCATTAAGAGGTTCACTTTAAATTAACTGCTGGAAAAAATGGTAATTACACAATTTTAAAAAATTATTGAAAGATAAATGCAATTCAGTATCTAGATCTTCATTTAGTCCCATGGGTATTGATGCTACATTTCATAACAGGATCATAATTTTCTCCTGTACAATAATTAAGAGAAAATCTGTTTCTAAAATCATTTGCGTCACTGAAAGAGTTGTGTGACTATGAGAACCCAATTATTTTGTGTACTTATAAACACTTTTGTACTCAAAGCTGCATGCCGACATCAGAACTCAGCTGATTGGTGGGAATTCATGAAATTATGAAATCACAAAGAAGACGGAACTGGCTATAATATCTGGCACTACTTGATCAAAGTGCATTTGAGGGCTCTAATGGATAATCTGAAGGATTTGTCATCTCACCCAATATTCTGCCAATGCTCTGCTTAATGCAGCACAGGAGATTGTGGACCTTGTTAGCCATGAGGGCACACTGCTGATTCATTGTAAACACGTCCACTAGGATACCCAAGTTCTCCAGAGTAAAGCTGCTTTCTAGTTGGTCGGTGTCAGTCTGTTAGTGCCTGGGGTCATTCCTCCTCTGGTTCCAGACCTGACTTTTCCCATTGTTGAATTTCATGACCTTCTTTTTGGAACAATTCTCCAGGCTATCCAGGTCTCATGAAAGGCAATGCAACCATCTGGTGTATCATCCATTCCTCCCAGTTTTATGTCACTTACAAGCTTGCTGAGAGTGCACGCTGTACCATCATCTAGGTCATTAATGAAGATGTTAATCAGTATTGGCACCAGTAGCTAGCTCTGGGGTACACAACTAGTGACTGGCCTCCAGGTGAACTTTGTGCCACTGATCATAACACTTTAAGCCCAGCAGATCATCCACTTTTCAGTTCAACTCACTGCTAACTTATTTAGTCTGTTTTCATCAGTTTGTCAACGAGGACATTGTGGGAGAAAGTGTTGAAAGCCTTGCTAAAGTCAAGTTAAAGAATATCACCTGCTCTCCCCTCATCCACCCAGCTAGTCATATCATCACAGAAGACTGTCAGGATGCTCAGGAATTATTTTCTCTTCATAAATCCATGTTGACTACTCCAATTCACCTTGTTCTGCATGCATTTGGAAATGGAGAGGGGGTGCTGATCTCTGCTCCCTGGTATCCACAAACAGCACCATTCCAGTGGGAATGGTTCAAAGCTGCACCAGGGGAGGTTCAGACTGGACATTAGGAAGCATTTCTTCACCAAGAAGGAACAGGCTTCCGAGAGAGTTGATCAATGCCCCAAGCCTGACAGTGTTTAAGAGGCATTTGGACAATGCCCTTAACAACATGCTTTAACTTTTGGTCAGCCCTGAATTGGTCAGACAGTTGGACTGGATGATTGTTGAACGTCCCTTCCAACTGAAATATTCTATTTTATTCGATTCGATTCAATTCGATTCAATTCGATTCTGTATAATTTCTGGGATAATTTGCTCTAACTAAGACTCACTAGCTTGTAGTTTCCTTGATTATCCTTTTTTTCCTTTCATTAAGATACAAGAGACATTTACGTTCTTCCAATCTTTCACTGGAAGTTCAAGAATTCAAGCTAAAATATTGGGTTTATCTATAGCAACTAAAAAAAAGCACCAGCAAGTGTTCAAAGAGAAATCCCTGGCACACAGCTGGAGTGGACAGGGACATCAGCAAAGTCTCAAGCCATCTGCAGTAACTGTGTGTCAGGGTCCCGTTGCTATTACTGCTCATCATAAAACATATGGTTAGAGCAAGTCAGGGCAGGGAGGGCAAAGTTCAACGGAAAAAGTCTACAAGGTTAATGCATGAAGCCGAAGATTGGCATGTCACCCAGCTCTGCTAATTACTAACCCTGTTAAAATGCTTAACTAAGACTAGATGGGAATGCAAAGCAAACGAAATTCTAGCTTTAGTAGTCTTTTTAATTGAAAACAAACAAACAAATTAAAAATGCAAAGAGCAGTTCTGAAACAGAACTCATAACTGTCACTGATGCTTTCACAGAGAAATGTCACTGTACCTGTAAAAGGGATGTTAATGTTGCCATCCTTTCTTTCCCACTGTTTGTTCTCTCTACTCTCTTCACCCTAGTTGTCCAGCAGAAAATTTAGTCCTTGAATCAATAACACACTCCTACATTCATGAAAATGTTCATTTATAGAATCATAGAATCATAGAATCATAGAATGGTTAGGGTTGGAAGGGACCTCAAAGATCATCTAGTTCCAACCCCTCTGCCATGGGCAGGGAAATCCTCCACTACACCAGGTTGCCCAAAGCCTCATCCAACCTGGCCTTGAACACTGCCAGGGATGGGGCAGCCACAGCTTCTCTGGGCAATCTGTTCCAGTGCCTCACCACCCTCTGAGTGAAAAATTTCTTCCTCATATCCAATCTAAATCTGCCAGATTAGGCCATTACTAAATAGCCCAAGTGCACCTTTAATTATCCCAATTAATTAATTAATTTCTGCTGCCAGTACAGTGGTGACAATTTAGAGTGATTTAATGAATCATAGTGTAAGATATTTCTCCCTTCTTCCGAAATTTAGACTGCTAATTCAGGTTACAAAATTAACATTCAGCCAACTACGTTTCGAAGATATTAATCCCATTCGATCAAGTTATTCAGAACTCGATTCAGCTTCCCTAACATAAGTGTTTCATGTTTTTTTGACATACCTCAAGGAAACTTGCCTGGTCTCTACCTGTTGCTCCAGAAGGACATGGCCTTCTTCAGGCCTCATCTGCCATTCTTATGCAGCTCTCTGGGATATCTGAGAGTCTCACAAATAACCCTGGTGTCGGTATTTAAGCAACCAAACAAGGCTCTTTTTAGTAGTGCAATGGGAAAACAGTGTTCATCCTCAGTGTACAGAGAATTATTCACCCAAACACCTGAAGTCAGCAGGATAGAGACAATGTGTTGTGACGTTCTGAAAGGTGCTCACGCCCTCGAACTCCCAAGTCTAATCAGCTCTCATGGATAAGAAAATTATGCATAGCATATTGAGTACTATCCAAGGAGTCAGAAATCTGAGCAGAATCAGAATTCAGATGTCCTGAATTTCAAGCCTCTGTTAAAATATGCAACACTATTCAACATGGACCAAATGCACTACTCATTAAAGGTCTACATGGAGAAGATTTCTATTGATTTCAGCTATAGGTCTGACTCAATATGAGCTATTCCTTCAAATATAAATACTCATGTTGTACCCTGAAATGTCCATGAGGCAGCCAGGGAAATATTCTATACCATATGATGATTGTGCTGTCTTTTTGTTGTTTGCCTCTTGTTCTGGAGATCAATATTAGAGATTTGCTCTTACAAGAGTTAAAACCCCTGTTCTTAGTGATTGATTTACTCCATGATAATTAACCCCCTTGAGCTATTATAATAACTGACTAAATAGTGTTGCCTAAATGACATTTGAATATGATGCAGCTGTCTGAATCATATTATTATAACCACCTTTCGATTGCCAGAAAAAAACAATTCCAATCATTCTTTTACTGTTCCTATTACTATGATGAAAAAGCACTTCCTTAAAAAAAAAGAAACAAAACACACAACAAAAAAGCACAGCAAAGACATGAAAGGCTTCTGAAAACCTTTTTTTTTTTTTTTTTCTCATTGGGTGACCATATGCTTTAAACATCTTTTTTCGTTTCTTAAGCAAAGCTTTTGAATGCACTGCATTGAAATTCTTCTAAAATTCTGTCTCCTAATAAGATTCAAATCCAGATCACTACTGAGAAAAAGTCAACATTAGTGTCCAAGTCATTATGGGAGCATGCATTCCCAAATTATTATAAAAAAAGCATGACTACTAAGAATAACAGCATAACAGCTTGGAGAAATTTGTACTCAGCCTGGAGAAGAGAAGGCTCTGAGGAGACCTTCTAGCAGCCTTCCAGTACTTAAAGGGGGCCTACAAGAAAGCTGCAGAGGGAATTTTTTACAAGAGACAGAATAAGGGGTAATAGCTCTAAACTGGAAGAGGGTAGATTTAGATTAGATCTAAGGAAGAAATTCTTCACTCTGAGAGTGGTGAGGCACTGGAATAGGTTGACCAGAGAAGTTGTGGATGCCTCATTGCTGGAAGTTTTCAAGGCCAGGTTGGTTGAGGCTTTAGGCACCCTGATGTAGTGGAAGTGCCTATGGCAGGGGGGCTGGAACTAGATAATCATAGAATCATAGAATGGTTAAGATTGGAAGGGACCTCAAAGATCATCTAGTTCTTTGTATATCTTTAAGGTCCCTTCCAATACAAACCATTCTATGATTCTATAGATTACTTTGGACTAGGAAAAATAGGCCAAACTATAAACTGATTTATCTACCCTGTACTTGCTGAGCTGAGACATGCCCTCTGGAGACAGCTGCAGGGGCAGTATCAAGGACATCTTCATGACTAGAGTGAAGTCTGCACAGAAACCACAAAGCACCATTCAGGGTGCTTTCAAAGCTCACACCCCTGAAATGGTTTGTCTCCATGTATTTCGCCTGTTCAAATGAAATCACACGTTGCAGTTCAGACAAGCTGTCTGCTAACACCCTGCAGGAAGCCCATAAGGCAGCTCTGTGGACAGGATGCTAGTGGCAGGTGTAACATACCATCTGCACAGCCATCTGGAGACCACCCTTCCTCAGGGTACAGCATAACACCAAGGCCTCACTCTTCTTCCATTGACATGAGAGGGAATTTCAAACAACTCTATCAAAGTCACTGTCCATCTCCCCTCCATGAAGGTTTCATTGATGAAATCAGAATCAAGGCCCTGACCTAAGCTAGAGAGAATTGTGCTCAGCACTTGGCTGAGTTTTGAGTTTTTCCTGCTAGCGGCTGTAATACAGCAGCAAGGAAATAAAACCTAGCTGACAGAAAGAATTTATCAAACCTTATAATAAATATTTAGTATAACCAGGAAAGGTGCCTGGAAAATATGCCTCCAATGAATAACATATATAGAGAGTAACCCCTTATTTCTAGAAATTCTTTTGCTGTGAAGACAATATCCAGAATATCCTCTTTCATCGGATCCAAAATAGACCCAAACATCTTCCTTTCTATTCTGGTCCATCCTCGATGCAGTATTAATTAATATGGCATCACAGGATGCAGTGGTCTCAAAACCAAGGAGGCTTTCACAGAAAGTAACTGATGCTGGAACAAGAATAGCAATATTTTAATAACATGGATTTATTTCCTGTACATAATATAGTCCAACCTAGGACTCTTTTCTTCTGTCTTCAGATCCTTTTTAAATTTCTCTGTGGTGCCAGTAGAGAAAGAAAATCTACTGAAGAATTCTTGCCTACAAAACCAATAAAAATACAAATAAATCCAAAGGTTCTGATCCCATTTTTTCCTGTCACATGACTTTTCAATTAATTTGTCTTATGGCAGTGATGCTGACTCTATGGCACAAATGCTAGCACCAGTGCACAGTGTTCCTGGCTTTGTCAGTAGAATATGGCTGACTTAAAGCATTCATCAGGCCTATTAATAAATATTTTAATATAGCCATAAAAACATTCCTCCAAAGAAAAATGTATCTAGAGTAACACTTTATTTCTATAAATCTCTTTGTTCAGAAGATAATTCCCACAATGTATCTTTCACCAAATCCAAAAAAGGCCAAAACATCTTCCTTTCCATTATTCTGGGGTCATTGGCCATGTCAGTAATATGTGGTAGGTGGATCCCACAGGACATTCAGAGGCTTATTTCATATATTGTGCTAGACTGAGGAACACCTTAGAAAGCTCTAGTTGCTGCTCCCCACGCTGTTCATCTGCTGAGATTTTGCCCCACTAAGGAATTTTGAGCACCCAGATCTCAAAGACTCTGAAATATGCTAGAAAATGCATGTGTTGGGCACGTATATTTCCAAAAGCTAGGTTTCAATGTAAAGCAAGCCCTTCTACTTCCTCTATGATCAACCAAGACAGACTGATATTTTCATACAACTGTTCATCCCACCTTTCCAGAGTTGTTAGACACAGGATGACTTATTTTCAGGAGAGGTTCTCTCATTGCACCCATTACTGAGAAATTTAGAGGAATTGTAGACAACTAGTTAGGGACAGGTGCCCAACTTCTGAATGCATCAAGCTCAGTAAAATGACTCTCCAGTTATTGATCAGACTCAGTTTTTCTAGCGAACTCAGTAATGACTTTCAGGTTTGTTCCTTTGTCAGGTATAAAGAGATAGCAGTAATTCTTCACCCACCTAATACATATATTAGATGGTAAATACATAATTGATGCAATCTTCCCCTTCCAGGTTGGTATTCAAAACCACCCTTAATTTTTCTAGACCACTTACTTGTATCAAATATCTTTCCAGATCTCTTTAGACTCACCACAGTTCATCCAGAATTATTTCTGCACACAGGAGCAGTGTCACAATTTTAAAGAACATTGAGTATTCATCTAATAACCTAGAATATTTTTCTCTTAGTTAGCTGCTCCATTGTCTCCCAAGATATTTTAAAACTTGAAACTATGGAAGCTAATTCACCACTTAAAAGCACTTTATTGATCATAAAGACCTTGGCACATGATGGCCACAAAACCCTTTTAACATGTACTAAGCTGTATTGGCAAATCTGAATGCTGACTGCCTTATTCCACCTTTTGCTGGTGAAATAAGACACATGGAGGGGCAGGGGGAAAGGACGTTTTTGTCAATACAACTGTAACTACGTTAAGAGCTTTGGCATTTTGTTGCCTTGGCCAAAAATCACACCTCATCACATGCCTGTTTCTAGTAGCTGTGCAAGTAGGAGCTTGTAATGCAGGCATATGCATAAACAGGTAAAGGACAGATGTTTTACCAAGAGACCAAATGTTAAGATACTGAGCATCCTCAATTCCCACGAATAAAGAGATTCGCCCAACTCATACAATGCATCTCTGGTTCAGCAAAGCGTATAAGCATGTGCTTAACTTTAAGCATGTGGCTAAATCCCACTGAAAACAATAAGAGTTAAATATGTACTTAAACGCATTACTGTAGGAAGACTGGATTACTCACATACTTAAGGGCTTTGTTGTATCAGAACTTTTGGCCACCACAGAATTCCCAATTTCATCTATTGCATATCTGGATCCAGCATTAAGATCATTGGGAAAAACATTCACACAGGTTATAGCACAGCATACCAAAACTTCATCTGCATCCAGAGGGTAGGCTACACTAATTTTGTTTTGAAGGGCACTCCTTATATTTCTTACAAAAGTTTTGTCACAATAGCTAATGATACTGATGACAAGAGATTAAAACCTATAAATTTCCTGTCCAGTTAGATGCAAACCACACCCCCTCCTCCAATTAATCTATCCATATGCAAATGTTACAGTTCGGGAGTATGGCTCTGGAAAGTTAATAGCTTAATCAGTGTATAAAAAGGCTAATGACATCTCCTGCCAGTTTTCTTAAAAATGCATTTCAGGGATATTAATGTTATTACCAGACAGATAAATTAACATTATCCTCTGAGCTCATATGAAAGTTTAAGAGCGGGGAAGTAGAGGAGTAGGAAAATGATTATAGTTGTTTTATACACAGGGGGAATCAGGGACTATGCCATGGCTCTCCTTGAAATAAATTGTATTTGCTCTTTTTCCCACTTTTGGCATTTCCAGGTGCTTGTCTGGTTTTAACATCTTCTTCAGCCTCAATAAATTCGTTGAAACAAGACTCTGTCATACATTCGGTGAGTCACAGCTGAAAAATAAAAGTAATCCCTCAGCAGGATAAATGCGTTTGAGTTAGAGACCAGGAAAAAATGTATTGGTTTTTAAAACTGATGGTGATACGTTTGAACAATTTTTCCCAAGCTTTCTTTGTTTTGAAACTGCTGGAGAATGTTCACTGAATGTTTTGTAAAAACAACTCTCTCCTAAGACTATAAAAATAATACTTTGGAAAAGAGAAGTACTTTCCTAACGATGATTAAAAGAATCTGTGAACTCAGGGGAATCATTAATTCAGATCAAGCTCCCAGGCTACATTTTCACCTGAGGAGGTAAAGACTGTTTGTTGTGCTGATTGCTTGAACCACCTACTCACCAGGACAGACGTGAGGTCAGGCAGAAATGGCACTATCTCCTTATGGGGGCAAACACAGGGCTCAGGCAGGAGCATCATTTCTACACATTTGTTTTTTTCCTGTTCATGGTAATCCCTTGCAGTCCTTCAAAATATCTGCCTCAATCTCTCTTCATATGCACTTCCACTATCTTATTTTCAGGCATTTTTTGGATACTTGAGATAACAGCAGGTCAACTACACAGTCATGAACATTTCATATATTCGCAAACTTGGGGTAGAACTTTTAGACTGAAGAGAACCGATGACAAAACAGACTCAAGAATTTGTCTAAGGACAATTTCAGAAACTCCTTTTTGGCAAACAAGGTCAGGCGAGGTCGGGCCTTGGCACACAGCACAGTCCCTTTGAAGGCCCAGGGCTGCATGATTATTTGGTCAACACTGATTAATTTCAATGGGAGTGTTGTTTAAGCAATATCTGAAGGTTCAGGTTTTAGAACTGGATTTCATTAGTAGTGCCTCATTGTCTAGCCAGAGATTGTTTGATGATTTGTATTCCAGACTGGAGCCTTCAGGAAGCTGACATGAATCTCTCTTTTTTCCTTTCTATTTCTACTATCTTTTGCCATCATTTGCAGATGTTTTTAGCATATTATTCATAGACAACAGTAAACTGGTCTTCATAATCTCTCTTCTGTTTTAGTCATTTTAAATACTAAGTCTTATTATTTGTCTCATCAATCAGTGTCTCCTGCATATTCAGCTGCTCCAGTTCTATCTAGGGTTGCTCCCTCTGTTGCAGCATTGCACCAGTCTGCTTTCCATTCTCCTTTTTTTATCCTAACCTATGAAAAAACAAAACCATAGTTATTTTGGAAAAGAGTAATTTCTTGAAGGTCTCAATATATCACAGCAGATCTGTGCAAAATTACTGATGTGTCCAAAACACATGAAGTAACACAGTCAGTACTAATGTATACTATGCAACAGGACAGCATGTCCCATTCTAACCCCTCTGTAGCACTGGCAAGACAGAGTTCTGTGAAACAGCAAATTTTAAACATAAAATAATATGAACATGTGTATTTATAGTAATTCCTTATAAAATAAAGGGTGGATTTTCATGACAGTATGTCCAACAAAGCTTGAATATGACAAGATTCAACAAAATAATTAGTTTTAAAACACATAATAACAATATTTTATATTTTTCATAAGAATATCATACACTTGTTTAGAAACTCCCAGTCACTCTAGATACACTCATGTCATTCTCTTGAGTATGTAGTTGTTATTATTGCTTAATATACCTGTTCCAGCTGGAGCTCCTGATGTAACTTTAATCAGGCCAGCTCTTAAACAACAGCCTCAGCAGGTCATATACACATATTTACTTTTTGCACATGTTAAAGAGCTTTTGTCAGATGTCTACTGCTCAAGTAAAGCCAAATTTACACTGTTGATATTGCTGACCTAGGTCAGTACCAAAGCTGAGAAGACATTTAAATTCTCATCTCCTTGGAAGAAATTAATCCCATGGAACTTTAAGGATGAGATTCAATGCCAGGTACAGACAGCCGACTTCAGATTTCTACAGCATTGGAATCTACATGTTAGCTCCAACTACCATCTATATAGACACCTACACTTGACTAGATAGACGAATCCCTTTCTAGATTCAATTGATTGCATTGACTGGAGATACAAAATGACTGCCAAATCACATGTCCCTAGTACTATTTAAATTTAAGTTTCTCAATCTTATGCTGAATTCCAGCTAGGCTAGGTTTTTGTCTCCAATTCACAATAAGATATCCAGAATTGGTGTCTTGCATTGCTCAGATTGCTACCTATCATGATGTGGGGGCAGGAGTGCTGAGACTGAGATCACATTAGCACTAATTCAGGGTTTGCATTAGGTAGTCAATCTCACTGTGTTGCAGAATGTCAGCAAATATATCCTTTCTCCAGATCTTGTTATCCTGGCCTTGGAACTGCATTGCTTAGTGATGTTCTGATCAAAGCAGAGCATAAGCAAAACTACAGATGATTTAAGACTTCTCACTAGCATAGGCAAAAATTAGCTTCACAGCCTCAAGGATAAAGACAAAATAGTTAAGAGGTATGTCTTCCTGCTCCTCTCTCCTTTATTCCTCTGTTGGCATGGTCCTCCACCAGTCAGGAAGGTAAGGCCAGGGAAGGCACAGGTGCACTGGGTACACAGGTGGCAGGGCCATGGTGTCCTGGTTTTGGCTAGGACAGTGTTAGTTCTTCTTTTTAACAGCTAGAAGAGCTCTGACTTTTGGTTTCAGTCTGGGAGAAGAATGTTGACAGCACACTGATGTTTATAGTTGGCACTGAGACATCAAGGACTTTTCAGCTGCCGTGTTCTTGTCAGTGTGCAGGAGCACAACAGGATAGGGGGGAGCATGGCCGGGACAGAGGGTCCACAACTGCCCTTATGATTTGAACCTAGATTTAGGATTGAGGGTCAAACTGGCCAATGGGGTATTCCATATCATGCAGTGTCATGCCCAGTACAAAAATGAGAATCGACTGGAAAGGGCTTTTGCTCTTTCGGGGATTCTCACTCTCAGACTCTCAGAGTACTCTCTCTCTCTTTCACTCTTTTTTTGGGGCTTCTCACTTGTCCGGGATTGCAGTGTTGGGACTTACCTGGTTTGGGATCATTAGTTCAGGATGGGACAGGCGTTGGTCACCAGGTGATGAGCAATTACACTGTGCATCACTTGTTTGTATATGTTATTAGCATTATACATATATATATTTTTGTATATTATTAGTAGCAGTATTAAATTGTTCTTATCTCAACTCACGGGTCTCTTTCCCTTTTCCCTTTTAATTCTCTTGCCCATCCGCAGCGACTGAGGACAGAAAGCGAGCGGCTGTGTGGCGTTTAGCTGTCGGTATGCCCAAACCGCGACATGGCCATCCGTTATGGCAGCCAGGAGGCTCCGTTAAGCTTTCCACCTTCGGAGACGATGGCATGTGGAGGTGCCACTGATTTCACTGCTACACGTTATCTTTCTCCCTAAGAAAATTCTTACAATATCTACTCATAAATCTGGAAACATGACAGACATTGGACTGCGCACTTGTGCCACTGCGCAGCCTTCTGAATCGTCATTGTGAAGCTCTTTATAGCCCTCTAAAAATGTCAGTTTTGTTTCTCTTTAGATTTTTAGAGAGTCTTATTATCAATTATTTCTTACACAAAAATATCAGTACAGGGGGAGAGGGTTGGAATCTTTTATCTATTCAAATACCAACACTTTTACTGAAATCTGAATAAATTATGTCTCTGTTTTACCCTTGTCTCTTTACTCAGAAATGGTCTCAAAGAACTTGAGTTCCTCTGAAGCAGTTTCCCTCTTTTGAACTCAAGCCCATTCTTTATCATATTAAACATTCCTGAAACGCTGTTTAATCCCTACCTCTTATCAAAGTTTCCAGCATCTTTTCTACAGAAAAATCACAGGCTTAGGAACTCTTCAATGTCTGGAGTTAATCTTACGGATATCTGATGTCTGGTGTCTGTCTCAAGCATGGACACAAAAATATGCTCCCTGCTGCAGAACCTGTTTGACCTTTTTGGTTGTCCGCTCTGCATCCTCAGTCTTCAGCACAGTGCTTTAAAAATAACAGGTGCACTACAGCTCCTGTAAAACAGACTTGAGCTTTGACTGAAGCAAAAGGGAAAAATCTTAAGAATAGCAATTCTGAGCATTATGTGCTTTGTCCTGGGAAGGGGTTTTGCACATGTTATGTCAATTTAATATTAAGTGTGAGCCACTAAGGAACTGTGAAAATCCTAACTCTGTTTATGGGGAAGCGGTATGTAGGGACCAAGTACTAGAATTTTGGTCTGTCCAGAGTCAGAAATAGGATTCGCACGGGACTGCGGTGTATTAAAATTCAATGAGCTGTTCTCCCAAGGTGTTATCTGACAAACACTAAGCTGGCATTCTGAGAACTTGTTACATTCACAATATTTTTTTTATTATTACTTGTATTGCAGGTGTACCTAAGAGGCTCAGTAAATCATATTTATTATCCATAGTAGGGGTACACCAGAGTCAGGCATTCAGAAAAATCCATTCTACCACTTAAGGAAATACTTTGTTTTAGTTTAAGTCTTTCTGTTCCCTTTTAAGATAAAAAGATTTATTTAAGCATCCATCTCAAGATTGCCTTGAGCATGGCCTACTGTGGCTTTGGAAATACTCACCTTTGATTATCTTACCATACATATTTTATTTGCAAGATACTGATGTAAAGAAGTAATGGTGAACAAGCACCCTTTACACTGTAGAAATGTGAACAAAAAGATGCTCACTGCCCCAAGGAGTTTGTACTTGCCGTATAAAACAAGAGCTAGCAGGTGGATAGAAGCGGACAGGGAAGGCTGACGATGGAGCAGGATTTCTTGTTTACATGCCAAAGTTCTGACTAAATAACACTGCAATTCTTTCAAATGAAAGGCATAAGTTATTATATCTTTACTACCTTAATCTTGCTTTAACACACTCTCATACTTTTAAACTGCGATCAATATACATTTTTATTATGTTTCTGTTCTGATATTTTAAGCTTCCAAAAACTTATTTTTTTTTCTTGGTCTTATTTATAACCTTTTATAACAGACCATTCACACTAGTCTGTTTTATTTCTCTGTTTATTAGTAAAGCAATCTTTATGAACAGCATAGTTTTTCTCTAAAAGGTCTATCTCTCATTCACTACATCAACTCATTTCATTGTATTCGGTAAATCTTAAGTGCCCTCTATGTATAATATTCTTATCAAAGTTAATATATTTCCCAGTATTACACTTTCTACTGATTTTTTTTCTGTGACTATTTCATGGTCTAGTTGTTCTTTCTTGTTATTGGATAGCCTGGTGCATAGCCTTGTTTCTTTTCTGAACAAGCTCCCACCTTTTAACAGCCACTGTTTATTCAGTCTCAAGACTGAACAGTTAAACTGTGCAGTATTGTATTGCACACAACAAGGATAACAAGGACTTGAGTGACATGTTTCTAAAAAACAAGCAAACAAATAACCCTCTGAAATAGTTACAAAAAACTTCATTACACTCAAAAATTTAGATTTTTATTTTCTCTTAGAATTGAGGAATAATCACCTTAAGTGAACGCATTTTCTTTTTTTTTTTTTCCTGAGGTTGAAAAAGGCAAATTAAGAGAGTAGAAGAAACGAACTCCTATGAACACAAATCCCTTAATTAGAAACTCAGCATTCCTGAGTAGTATCAAGCCTTATGCAAAAATATTCTGCTAAAACAAACAAAAAAAATCACTAAAAAGTTCATTTTTAGCTCTTCTTAATGTAGTTTGTTAGTGTTTGATGAGATTGTGACATGCACATGGAGCCCAGAGGTGACTCACAACCAAGCGGTATGTAGCATTCCGTTAATATCAGAGCCGTGGCTATCTGCCCTGTAGGACTATCATAAAACTGTGTGGATCTGAACCGGTCCATGGCCTCTGACATGCAGGGCAGGGCTTAGTCCTTGTGCCTTTCTCATTTAGCTATATAGACATAGCCATAGCACTTCCAGTTCTTTTCCCCTCTCTCGGTGCTGGAAACTCAATAAATGGCAAAGCACCCATTATTTTACCCAAGATGATTTTAATGATCCCTTTTGGTCATGATCTCTTCCTAATGCTCTTATAAAGATCCCTTCATCCATCAAGCTAGAAAATCAATCTGTAAGTAGAAATGTTGATGCAGATAAGGAAAAATTAAGCAATATATTATCCTGCCCCTGTGGAAGTCTAAACTCTGATGGAGCCTAGTAACAGAATTGGGTAACAGCAAGATCTTTTCATTTCAAAATATTACCAACAATAGAAAGGAAATCTGTGTATTTACTGTCCTTTGTAGCAACATATGTCTTAAGGATCAAATACCAACATTGTTAATCACATTCTTAGGACAATTTTATCAATGTGCAAGTCATACACAACTGTCTCAGTAAGGCATTCAGAAAAAAACTGAGATAACAGTTCCTGTCAAATCCTTCTCAGCATTCAAAATTACTACACATTTTCTGTCTCATTATGTTTTCTGCCTCTTACTGTATAAGTAAGTTGTCCATAAACCCATAAGATCATGCTCTCCTAGAGTGCACGCTTGCTGTTATTATATCAATTCTCCAAAGCTCCTGCTATTTGTATATGTAAATTGCAGCCATGATGTAATTTTCTGTTGATGGACATATTCCTGCTGTTAATATCCACAGAAATCTCGATGTGTATCTGTTGTTTTATCTATTGCCTCCAGTCTACCATAAGTAGTAACCATAGTCTCCAGCCATATCCATTAGATTCAATTAGTGACATTCTGCCCTGTGAGAATCCATCAATATAAAACAGGCACAGTAATGCTCACAAAATCATCAAAACCAGCAATTTTTTTGTATAACATCAGAAGACTGAAACTATAGTAGACTAAGATTCATCACTTCCCATGTACTTTACAGATGATTCTACAAAATTCAATAGAAATGTATAATAACAAATAAATACATGTAATTTAAAAAAATAAACCCTCTAAAATAAATAGAAAATGTGGAAGGAATATGGTAGGACCTAATAGTGTCATTTAATCCATTCCTGTGCTTTAAAACAGGACTGCTGACACTTAGACCTGTGTTTGATGGGTTTCAGCATTCATCTTCTTTTGAAGTAGATTATTAATATTTTTGCTAGTGTTTATTTATAGTTAGCATTTCTGGATTATTTCAAAATTTTCATCCTTCTCGTTCTCTAAGCCTTTCAATATTTCCATTCTTCTAATTTCATCTGATCCACATTGACTATTACAACTGTCTCCTTCCCAACAGTTTTCAGGCTCTGGTCAATTTTAAAGAGAGAAGTTTTATTGTTATTAATTACTTTTGATCAAAATTCTATTAAGAACAGGTGGACTATTTCTGCCTATGTTCTCATTTCTTTCAGACAGTTTCTTTAATTTATTAAAATCACCTTCAATTGCAGTCTTATCCTCTGACATACTTAGAGTTCTTATAAGCTTGATGTCATCTATGGATTTAATAAGCATAGTCTTGATTTGATTATGTAATTTATGTCATTAACAAATCAGAGTGAAGGGAACTATTCTTGCAGTTGGACAGGAGACAAGTGATAACTTTACCTGGTTATGTGCCACCCTACACTCTTCTCCAACAGCAATTTCACTTTTGATATGTCTTCCTATTTGGCTTACAAGAATTCAGTGTAAGGCAATGCCAAAATGTCTTGAAAACAAGATATATGATTATTGCGTCATCTTTGTCTACATGACCTTTTATTCTGTCATAACAGAAAATTAGATTGATTTGACATGATATCTTCTCCTTGGCAAATTCATCTTCGCTGCTACTCTCCTCCTTGTTATCTTCCAAGTGCTTGTAAGTCACTTCTTCTGTTTGTTTTAGATGGTTTTCTAGGATTTGAAATGAAGTTGACTTGTCTATAAATTTACACTTCCTTTTCCTCCCTTTATACAGTTACACGTTATGATTGCTCTTTTCCAGTCCAGCAGTACCTTATACGTCCTCCACAAGTTCACAAAGACATTTGCAAATGTTTCTGAGATGGCTTCAACCATTGCTGAAACCAGGATCAGAAGACCCAGACAAACTGAAAACCGAAATACTGTCAAACGCGATCTGTTTGTGTTCTAGGCTGAGCCATTGTGGCAACTAACGAATTTACCACTTGTCTAAGTAACCTTTAAGATGAAACCGAAACAAAAGCATCCTTTACCTCTTCAGTTTTGCTTACACCATCGTACTGGGTTTATGTCGTGGGGTTTTGGTAGTGGAGGAGGGGCTACAGGGATCTCCCAGGCAGGGGGCTGCCTGTGCTGAGCCGGCACCACCCTACTGGAGATGGCCGCAGTGGTGTGGCTTGGAGAGTTCTGAAGTGCCTTGATCCCGGGGCACCCGCTGGGCGAAGTTCATCCTGCCAGGACTGCTGAGATTCATCGGGTCAGTCAGGCCCTGGCGTGGCTGCAGCAGAGAGAGGAGTGAGACCTGAGAGAAACAGCCACACAGACATCAGGTCAGTGAAGATGGAGCAAGAGGAGGTGTGCTGGAGCTGGGATTCCCCTGCAGCCCATGGTGAGACGGCAGCAGCCCCTCTACCGCCTGTGGAGATTAACAGTGGAGCAGAGATTCACCCAAAGCTCATGGGGAACCCCATGTCAGAACAGGTGGCCGCGCCCTAAGAAGCCATGTCTCTATGGGAAAAAACCATGCTGGAACAGTTTGATTGGTAAACGACCTGATTCCATGGCAAGGACTCATGTCGGATAAGTTTGTGGAGAACTGTTTGCCCTGGGAAAAGGCCTCGCTTTGGAGCAGAAGAAGAGTGTAAGGAGTCCTCCCCCTTAAGTAAGCAGTGGCAGAAACAACGTGTGACGGACTGACCTGCAACTCCCCCCAATTCCCCGTCCCCCTGCGCTGCTGAGGGGAGGAGGTAGAGTCAGAAGGAAAGGAGGTGAGGGGGAAGGTGTTTTTAAGATTTGATTTTCTTTGTCATTATCCTCTCTGGATGTGACTGGTAACGAATTACATTGATTTGTCCCAAAGCTGAGTCAGTTGCATGGTGCTTAGTTGCTGTCTGGGGCTACACCACGACAACCATTTAGTAAGAGCTATTCCTTTGCACTGAATAAATGTCTAAAACTTTTATTTGGGCCTTCTGTTGCTACTAATCCAGTCAAGAAATGATTTCTTATTACCTCCAGTTTCTCTTGCTAGCTACAGTTCATTCTGTATTGTTCATTCTGATTTTACTCCTACCTTCTCCTGGTGGTCTATATGTGTGCTTAATGATCTGTGCTTGTCTCTCCTTTATCCATACCGAATGTTTAGAGTGAATAAAGACTTTGTAATTTAGCCAAAGTCTTTAATATTTTTTCTAAGCTTTCTCTCCACTGAAATACCGTATAATTTCTTGTGGAAATAAAATTTCTCCTGGATTCTTTTTTTTTTTTTTCTTTTATGAGATCTTCCTTACTATTTCTGTATATTTATGAAAATCTTCTGAGTGGCACAAAGACTGAAGGACAGAGAGAAAGTGAACAAACTGTAGGACATTGCACTGGAAGTATCTCTGAGGGATCCTTCTGCTCGCACTAAAGCCCATTTGCAGGTAAGAAGGCAGTCTTAACCTACCTACCCAGCTGAGTCAAGTCTATAAAGTTACAGGGATTCCTGCTGCTGCACTAACCACTTTGGAGCTGCGGCTCCCCAAAGCACTTGGCATCAACAAATGAAAACAGCTACAGCCTGCTGAAAACAGCATGTTCGGTTTTGCATTCAGTGTGTAAACTGTAAGCTGGTTTCAACCATAT
Organism: Tauraco erythrolophus; assembly: GCF_009769465.1. Lineage (NCBI taxonomy): Eukaryota > Metazoa > Chordata > Aves > Musophagiformes > Musophagidae > Tauraco > Tauraco erythrolophus. Next base: position 126,715,551 of record NC_141465.1, on the reverse strand, counting down.
TTTGTTACCCTTTGAAATGTTTCCTCAATAGTAGGTTGCACCATCTGTTGCACTGTTTGCCTGCATGTTTTGCTGTTAAACTGCTCCCCCAGCAGCACACAAAAGAGGAAAAACAGCGGTGATGCCTTTCAGGAAGATGTCTCTGTCCTCCGCCTACCTCCTCCCACCCCAATGTTGCACTGCACACAACAGATGCTCCTCTGGTCCTACCTCATGATTATTTATTTTAGGACCTAAGCCAAAGTCCACTACGAAACCTGAGAGGCTTTAAAATCTGGCCATCTCTTTCCCAGAGATGTGAAGCCTATAGGTATGTTTTATGTGCTAAGGACAGAACACCGCATGTGCCACAGTGAAATGTTGAGATGAATCACCTCAAAGTTCACCAGGGAACATCAGCTCTGCCACAGATAATCCTGAATACTCACTGAAATATGGGAGAAAGCCCAATGTTGATCAGATGTTAATAAACCTCCATTTCTCAATAAACCTGCAGACAGAATGACACTTACATCGCACTAGTATGTACTCTGTCTCCTGGCTAAATGCTGACATATTGTCATGACAGGAAGAATACTCTGTCTTGGTACAGAAAATGAAGCAGGGCTTTTCTTTCCTTTCCATCAGTTGCCCTTCATCCGTAATACCTAAGCTGCGGGAAAAAACTTTATACCAGCTTTTCTTCTTTCCTTCTTTCCTGGTGTGTTTATTAAACCTGAGTAAATAACATATTATGATTTTACAAGAAATATTCTCTGAAATGTGTTCACAAAGCCTTGCACTATACTATATCATACCAAATTATTCACTTCATGAACTGGAAGAATTATGGGAGGAAGGGGAAACCCAGTGAATAATGTATTCAAATAGAACTGCAGAATGCTCTGAGTAAATTATGCAACTCAAAAATATTCAGCCAGCTCTGCTCTGAATAACATGACATAGTTTCCTCATGGCTTTAAGCCACTTTAGCGAGAGGTACTAGTGAGGCACTGAACTCATTGAATGGCAAATGCATTTTCAGAATGTACAGTTGCCTTGAGATAGCAAGGCCTCTGTCCCAACTCCTACCAGGAAACTTCATTCTGCGAGAATACAAGATCTGAATATCCTTTACAGAGAAATAAACATTTTTTCTTGTGCCAGCTTCTGCCCAAGGGTCATACCCATGACACGTAGCCATAGGGTTGTTGTGATACATTAATATGACTCTAATTTCTCCTTACAGCTGCTATCTTAGAATAATGTCACATCCATCCCGTTTTCTTGAATTCCCAGACAAGAGATTGTCATACAGACAACCATAAATATTAACCTGCTACCCTGTCCAGGAGAGTAAATCAATTTAAAAAACTCAGCAAAGTCACCACAGTTGAAACTTGATGGCAGCATCTAAAATTTTTCTTGTAAAACAGGATGGCATCCAACAGATGAAGGAGAGATGTCCGTATATGAGCTAGTCACTCCAGGCTTTCTTTGTAATAAACGGAGAAAAACATTTTCTCTTTCAGCAAAGGTATGTCTAGAGTGAAGTTATTGTCATTCTGAGTAGATATTTGAAACAAATCAGATGAATCATGTTCTAGAATGTCTGTTACTCTCCATTGTCTGTAAATGGAAGGTAAGATGTCTTGTCTCTGATGTAAAGACTAAACATGTGGACACCTAACCTGGAGTGAGATGAATCCCACCCACAAACCTGGCTGCACACAGAGGCAAGTGCAGGCTCCATAATAGAGCTATGTCATACAGTGTGGGAGCACATAACACACCAGCTGCTACTAACGTTCCCTGAGCTTCCCTGGGAAATCTGTACCAATATTTCTGTGTCCAATATGGTGAACCAGATACTACGAGAAGATCTGGCTTCTTGGAGTCTATTTCCTCCTGTACAAGCTTTTCCAGGTGGCTGAGCCCCGATCAAATATTTATAGAACTATATATTTCTCTTCTCCGTGGGAGGGAAACAGTAAAAGTACAGATCCTAATTTGTTTTTGCAGAAGGCTGGAAATAGCTACAAACTGGACATTAAAATGGACATTAAAACTAAGCCTTTTTTTTTTTTTTTTTCATTCTTTGCAGATGCAAATAAACTTTCCAAGGACAAACTGAACCGGTGAGTTTCTTTCTCATGAGAAGGTTAGCAGGTGATTAAGGTTGTTTCAGGAAATCTGCACTGCCTCTTCTACCGGAAATACTTCATGGATTATTATCCATAGAATTTGGTAGCTCCCAGGAGTCTCCACCACTAAGCAGGACCCCACATAGAAGCATCTGCACAAACACAGACCAAAAAAAGGCCCTCATTCCAAAATGTTGATGTTCTAAGGCAAGAGACAAAACCAGACAACTTCTTTTCATAAAGTGAGGTTATTTGAGACCCATTGTCTGGAAGCATGCATTGTAGTTACAGCTATTTTAATTAATGTGTGAGGAGGCATTCCCAGGCACAGGTACTCATCTTTCTAATAGAGATAATACTTTTCCGGACATGTTTTTGTTCCGTGTCAACTGAGTTCACAAAAAATAATTTCTGGACACGATTCTGGTAGAAAATTGTTATGTGGCCATCTTGGTTTGGAAAAGAAAAGCATATATGGTACAGACATTGGTTGTTCCATGTCAGTATCAAAAAGCAGTCCTATGTATATTTTATTTACTACAAATGACATAGCCTTATGTCAGCTCTTGTTCAAGTCATTTGCTAACTAAAATACAGATATTTTTAGACTTTCCAGAGGTGAAGAGCCTGTCCAGGAGAGAAACAGTTGTGGTTAGCATAGGTAATTTATTTCTCTTTGAGTACATGACTTCTTGCAGTACGAAGCCACTTACAGGAATCCTTAGCTTTCAAACTCACAAGGAGATGAGCCATGGACATGCTGAAGATTGTTTTGCCTGCTGCAGCCCCTCCTGTTGCATGCCATTCCCTCAGTGATGCTGCTTTCCTCAAGGTGCAGCTCTACACATGTCCATCATTCAGATATTTGTCAAAAAGTTCTGAGTAATATCTTTTTTCTGACTCAGAAGCTTGCCATTCACTTTTCTCTAGCAGTTCAATATAAGGGAAAAAAAAAGTGACTTAATAATGTTTGGAATAAGTTATTTTTTCTTCTTAAGTTTTTTTCAACACAGGCTACAACAGAATTTGACATAGATCTGAAAAGCCTACTCCTGCCAGCATATGAGGACAAAAGACTATATTGTAACTCTCTTCCCTAGTATCATAGAATCATAGAGTAGTCCCAATTCAGTCATCCTCACTGTCATATTGTCTAGGTGAATGAGCGATTCAGGTCAGTGCCACCCACCACTGCCATACACTTTCAAAAAATTCAGTGAAAAGATGTTATCACAATATGTAAATTAGATAGGAAACAGTCCAGTTTTCTCATAAAATATAGAGTATGTTGTACTTTTTCTAGGTCTTTAACTAGAAGTTTGAGAGTTTACAAAAATGGGTTATTTTGAAGATATTCTACAATCTTGAAAGAAAAAAAAAGCTTAAGTGTGAGCTAAGTGTAGGTACGATCTAACATTTATGTTTTCATTCTTTCTATCCAACATGCTCAAATGATTGTACTTTTACAGAGAGGTTTTTTTAAGCAACAAAAAATGGATGATTGGAGAGGTAGTATCATCGTGACTGACTAAATTCTGGCTTATTCCAATACTACAGTAACAACAGCAATCAAAAGATACAGAACATTGCAAGTCAGACCGTGGACAAGAAAGAGACCTTGCTCCCTTTTCCAGTTACACAGGGTGCCATTGGAAGTCTGCTCCTATCAAGTCCCTTTTATGTCTGCAGAGGAGGTTCAGGTCAAGGATGTCTGCTTAGCTGAGAGATACTGGCATTGGTGCTGAGAGAGCAGAGAATGAGGGGAGATGGAGAGTAGAAGAAAACAAAGTGTTGGATTCCCCTCATCTAACTTCAGAGGTCTACGATAGTGAGTCCATCCAAACTAGTTGCCTTCACTCCCATTATAGAGAGTGGAAAGGATCAGACACTTGTAGGTACCAGCTGAAATTGGGGTCTGGTTTACCAGCATGTCATGTCACACGAACCCTGTCAGACTGACCAACATAATCTGAAAAAAATGACAATGATTTGGTCAGCAGGGAGCTGAGCTAAGCAGTGACCTGTCAGTGACCTGTCAGTTTTTCTGTAGCCATCAGGGAACAGCACAGTTTAAGACATCATAGGAAAGAGAAGAATGAGATGGCATGATGTTCAGGGGAAGCCTTTCACATGCTTTTACAATACAACAACTGACACCTCAGAAAACTAAGTCACAGCATGGAGGATCTGAGCAATCAAAAACAATCCAGGTGTCAGCGAATGAAGATCTTAGTTTCTCAGGGGATTTTCAGAGAAAAAATACTTTAAAAAATTGAAGGACTGCTATTCCAGTTCTTAAGATTTTTAAATCATGAGCTTGAAAAAACCACACAGCTCAACAAGCATTGGCAGATGCCATGTCTGATTTCTGTTTAGATTTCACACTGTGCTTTAACTGTCACATAATGAAATAATGTATCTGTTAAAAGCTCGTTGATTTTATTTACCTTTCTGACAAGTGGGAATTCAGTGCTACTTACCACCCTGTAGGACAGTATTTGCATACAAACTTTTGTGGAATTTCATTTATTGTGATTTATGAGAGTTCTGAAATCATTACACTCATGTTGATAGCGGCAAGAACAGATCAGTCACCATAAACAGTCCCAACTTATGCTAAAGAAGAGACAGCATTCATTCCATCCAAGCAGTTTTATTTCAATGGGAATCATCTTTCCCAAGGCAACTCACAGTCTTCACAAACGTCCGAAGGATCTTTGAGTAAATAAAATCAACAAGCATGAGGAGATAGGAATTATAGTGGCCTCCATTTTATCTCTTTTTTTTTTTTTCCCCCAATACAACCTGATCATATAGAAAATTTGATTCAATTTAATAAAGGACTGGAGCATTTGTGTTGCACCATTAGCTGCTTCCTAAGAGATGGAGAGTGGGAGCTGAGTCTGGTAACCATGGTGGGGAAGGTGCCCAGCCACCCCAAGGGGTCCTGGGGGCCAGATGGGCCAAGGGGAGATGGAATTGGGCTCAGATCAGCCCTGATGGATGCCACAGGCTGTGCAGCATCAGGGAAGAGGGCAATGGAGGATTAGGACCAGGCCCAGCAAGGGGAATCAGGGTCAGACACAACCATGAGATGGCATGGCAAAGGGATGGGGACAGGAATGCTGGCCCATGGCTTGGCAGGGTAGATGGCCAGGCAGGGCAGGGCTATGGGGAGCTGGAGATCAATGCCCTATGGTGTCACTGGAGCAGGGACAGATCCTGGGGGATGAAATGAGGTCCTGAGATGTGGGCAGGGTGGGGGGAGGTCCTGTGTGTGGGCAGGACCATTAAAAGCCTATCAAGGCCCTCAAGACCCTGACAATAATTAAGTGCCATAACACAATATTTGTTTGTGAATAATTGGTCAAGTCAAATGTGTCAAGTATAGATTACATACATGTGGAAAACTGCTAAAGAAATATTTTTTCTGACTGATGCCTGGATAGTTAATGTATTATGCCTCTTCACTCCTGACTATATATTATCCAGGAGGCTGGATATTCCAAACCTACAGAGATTTAAAGGCTAATGTTTTCTAACTGGGAAGAGAGGAGGAAAGTTCATTTAGTGTGATGCCATTTCTAAAATTGAGCTTTGACTGTTAAGCCTACTTAGTCAAAATCTCAGGTTAAATATAAAAATATTACCTTTTTTTCATGCTCAGCCTTAAGCTGACAAAATCAGAAAATTCAGAGTCTGAATTGACTCTGTTTTCTTAAAATATTTCTGAAGAATTGTCAGTGACACCTTTTCTTCACAAGTTTTCTTTACTTTTGTAACCATTCCGACATCACGGGTGCCATGCAAGCACCCAATATACAGACATACAAGGGAGAATGGACTGCAAACTTGTGGATTCGGGGTGTAGGACACAAGGCTGTTGCTATCCCTCAATGCACTTAAATACCAACTGCAGTAATAGGTGAAGGTCAGAGGATCTGACCTGTAAAACCTGGGAAAACAGAACACTGCTGTGGCGTCACACTAATACGTTCAACCAGAACAAATCTTTGGGCAGAAAGCGGCCATCTGTGCAGCTATGGGAAAGAGGATGGTGGTGTTAAGGATTGTAGTATTAAAATCTTAAGGAGAACTGAATGGTATTTCTGAGTGGTTCCTTCTAAGGTAGCAAATATGATCTTTTACCCAGAACTTTCACTTTTTAGTAGCATACAGAGGGAATCTGTTTTGCTGGTTTAAAACCTGCAGAAGATGCCAAAGATTCCTGCCTTCAGATGGTCAACTGCAGCAGGTTTTTGATTCATTGCTTTGCTGGTTTTCGGTTGAATGAGAGACTATAGCTGTGATGTGCTGCTGAACAGAAACTGCCAAACACCTGAACACAACATTGCACCTCACTCTTATCCCTAACTGATGCATGAAACACAAGCATTTGTGTTCACACTAACCACTTTATGTGTGAACCTCGCCCAGCACGTGTCAGCAGTTTTGAAGGCTCACAGAGGTTTGACATGGAAGGAGATTCTTCTTTGAAATAAATGGAATGACGAATTAACTCTGACTGAGGAACCCCTTGCTACACTGAAGACTGCTGAAACCCCACGTCTCCAGGAACCATAGACTGTTTCTTGTCCTTCACTTAACGTGATGATAATTATATACCTGTCACCTTACCTACTTCTTTTAGTATGCAACTTTCACATTTTCTGCAACAACCTACCACTTAGTTCTCTTCCACTTTTTAAATAGTGCTGACTGGTAGTTTTTAATTAAGACTTGACAGTTGAAATTTGCATTCCAAAAGCTAGCTGAAGGTGCTGGAATTGGATTGTCTATTATTTTATAATGCAGAGCATTCTACTTGCACACAACCCTATAGAGCAAGCATGTCCTTACCAGGACCTTCCTAGTTTTTAGAGATGTTGTGTGCAAGGGTTTAAGGCTACTTCTCTGAGAGCGTCATGGATTGGAATTTTATGCTTTAATGCTTAGTTAATGGAGTATAAATAAGCATGCTGAGAGATTTCTGTAGCTCTAAGAGGAACATTGTTCTTGTCTGATTCGTTATTCATTCGTACATGCTGGCTAAGAAAATTGCTGTGAGCAGATGGACAAACTGCTAAGCATAGTTTTGTCAGTTTTAAGATTTAGGGGAGAAGTGACCCAGGGAAAGACTCAATCGCTACAACTTTTAAAGAGCTACAGCATACTTTTCAGTTTTCTGTGAGAGACTCTGAGTCCTGCTAGAATTTCTGGGTCTGACACACATTTAGCTAGACAAATTTTCCCTTCATATCCATTGACTTCAGTACATTTTGTGCTTGACAGTGGTATAAGTCAAGTCATTTCTGATTAGATTCTACGATCTAAAGCTTTAAATCTGCTCCAATTAATGCTTCTTTTGATGAAATGAGGCATATGTTGTGCTTAAAGCTAAGCTTCTAGGTTTTAAGGATTTTCCATAAAATTCCCTTAACAATTAATCACTGCAGGTATCTACAGAACCAAACACCTTCCGTTGCCTTTATGACCAATAATAGCACAAAATTGCAATTACAATAGAATAGTAAAGATGGAGCTTACAAAGTCGCCTCTTCTGTCTGTAGCATGAATTACAAAGTTAAGGAGCACATTCCTGATCAAATTCCTGGGCTGACAGATATTTTGAGAAAACAAAAATAACAAGTTCATGCAATGTATTTGTGAAATTTAATCTTTTCACCTTATTTCCTTTAGATTCACCTTCTTTGTTATGCATTCCTTCCTATGGGTGCTGAATGACGTCTGAAACACAACAGCAATGGTACAGCTGTGAGGCTAGGGCTGAGGTCACACATCGAAACCAAGAAGCAGCTACTGGCCATCTGTAAAGAAATACCACAGACAACCCAGAAAAAGTTACATCCTCTATATCACAAGCCTTCTTTGAATTCTTTAAATACGTTGTATTAAGTAGAATTTCTACTGTACTGCTTTTACAAGACTAGATAATGCTGATTAGATTTTTTTCTTTTAAAAATTAAAAGAACAGTAGTCCAGTTTATGCCTGGTAACTGCAAGAGGATTTCAAAGCAGCAAAAATTATGTAAATAAAATTACCAAAAAAACCCAAAGTGTCAATTCAGATGTTGCTCCAGGCATCAGAAAAAAGATCTCCCTGCAGTCCATGATGAAGATCATGATGACGCAGGTTGTCCTCCTGTAGCACATGGAGGACCATTTTGGAACATATAGCCATATTGCAGTCTGTGGAGGACCCCATGCTGGAGCAAGTGGATGTGTCCTGAAGGAAGCTGCAGCCCAAGGAGATCTCACATTGGAGCAGGCTCCTGGCAGGTGAACCAGCTGTTCAAGAGAAAGAAGTGTCTGAGAGGAGAGAGAAGCAGATATATCCTGGCCTCCATGGGGACAAAAAGAAAACTTCCTGGAGAGCAGAGGAGACTGCAATATTTACTGCAACTCATAAACTCACTGAAGTGCTTAAAACCCGTCTCGGAAGCAAGTATCAAGTGGGTAAAGAAGTTGTTTATACTCCCCTTTTAAATTTATTCTTCTGACCTAATCATTTTGAGCTTTGCCTGTGTGAAAGATTAAGCAAATATTCTGTAATTGAACTACATTTTTATGTTTTAAAGCCCTTTTGATTTTCATTGGGGAGCTCCCTATAAAAAACAGTCTAGATGAAGCCATCCTAGAGACCTGGCTGACTTGGGTGCCGTTACAAGTCCATTGTCTCATGCTGACTTAGCACTCAGACCAGATGACTGGGTGATAATAATGTGTCCATCCTTAGTCATAATTTATCCAATGACAAGTTTGACTTGGCCTTGGAAACCTGGAAGCCATACTTAAATCTCAGATGACCCCTGCTTTGGCTGGGTAGATTGGCCTTTCTAGTGCACAAAGATTGAAAACGAGTAGAAAAACCTTCTTCCCAAGTATAAGTACAAGTAAACTCTGAAATGGAAGAAGAGGATATAAAACCAAGTGTTCAATATGCAGGCAGCACAGACGGTGCAGAAGGCTGCAGTGAGCCAAGATGAATTAGCCTCCCCTGGCTTGTAAAAGAAAAAGAAACACCACCTTTCAAACAAATCCTTCTGTGCAACAGCACCAGCCCTTGCAGCATGAAAGCTGCCAAATGCTTTCTTTTGGAGAAGCCTGGAGTTCATCAGGCCTTAAGCAACAACACTCTGGATTAGCTGATTCACCTTATATCTGGGTAACAGCAGAGTTACTGGAAACAATAGGGTAAGCACAGCAAGATGGTCTTATGCTTTCTGAGACGGCATGACGAGGTCTAACACCAATGACTCAACTATTCAGCAAAATGAGATGGAGCTAAATAGCAAATAAAGAAAGAGCCTGGTTTGACTTCAGGGGAGAGGACCAGATCAGGTCATGCCTGATCTTCTCCACTAAGCTTTTCACAATCAGACATCCATTTCCTCCAGTTGAACAGGTAAGATTTGAGTGCTAGCTACAACATCCCAGCTGGATAATCTTCATAGTTCTTTTGAAATCAAGACGCTACACATGTAAAATAAACATTATGAGATTAGAATGTCTTCAATAAGCTATCTTGGCTTCAGAAAGCAAGGGTCTTCAGAGTAATAGGTCGAACAAGAATATTTCTCATCAGTCTTTTCTACACTTTATTACCTGAGACTCATCTGCGTTCATCTGTTTGGGTTCATGTATGAGACTCATCTATGTTTGTCCATAGCCCCTGCTATTCTTCCACCCTTTCCCTTTGTGCTTAATACATCATTGCCCATCTTGGCTGCTGAGTCTAGGTGTTGTAAAGAACAAGATGGGAACCACATCTGATGGGAACAGCATCAAAATCCCTCTTTGCAAACCTGAACTGTCAGCTAAAACTGATCTGTCAGTTGAAATTGTTGCCTTAGATTTAAAAGGGTAAAAATTAGAGACTGAGAGGCTTCTGTAGAGATATTTCTTTTTAAAGAATACATATATACATTTCTGGTTGGATAGTGAAGTTACTGGACTCTTGGGGTGCATCCACCGTTTGGAAGCGCTAAGACAATCAGCACTTCACAGCTATGATTGGAGTGAGCTCTGCTAAAGACTTGCTGAGAACCTTGAATGGAAGTAAAACTTTCAAAAAACTGTGTTGCAGTTGACAGCTGATAGAAAGTTACTAAAGGATATTTTTGAGGATGACTGAGCTGGTGAGATTACTCACAGGGCTTTAAAACCCTAGAAACCAAACAGCAAAGATATAAGGAGCTATGTAGGTAATAAAAATAGTAAAAATATTTGGGATGAGTTTAGTAAAACCAGAGAGGCTTACATGTATTTGCCTGAGAGCAGGACACAAAGTGAAGGGAGGATATTCAGATCATGAAGGTCATAGAGACTAAGCAGTTTCTCCTCTTACCTATGTTACATAGCACAAAGACAATAAGACAGAGGATTAAATGAGAGGGCAGTCCATGTAAAAGAAACAGAGAGAATAAGCACTATATGCAGCCCACAGCCTCCTTTTGGAATTTACTGCCGCAGGAGATCACTAAGTCAAGTACTATGTCCACATTTTTTAAGGAAATTGGGTAAGTTAGTGCTTAATGGTGATATGCACTGCCATGCAAGTTGATGCAATAAAATAGATATCACAAGTTCATATTTCAGGATGTAAACAAGTCGCCCGTGGTGGCCAGAAAAAGAATGTTAGTTTGCCTCTATACCTTGTGTATTATTCCATAATAGCTCAGCTAGAGAATCTTACTTTGTAGATGCAAGTGTTCACCTTTGCCAGAAACATGATAAAAATCTAGAAGGACCAATGGCTTATTCTGGCATGACAGTGTTTAAGAACCAGTGCATGATCTCTGTGGATGTAAGAAGAGCACACGATAACAAGGCTTAGAGCTGACTTCTTCTATAAAACCTATAGCATAGTGCAGAAAAACAGAAGCAGGTATAAGTGGGTGTAACTTCACTGAAGCCTCCTGCCAGGTGCTGAGGATCTAACCTGTTATATTTCAAATACCATCACGGGTTTTTACTCCCAGTATATTCTTTACCTGTCGAACATGCATAATGGTGGGATACTTTGTTTTGTAAATGTGACAATCAATGTCTTCTCCACATTTTGTAGAGGATTAAAAGCAGGAGCTGGAGGCACCAGCGTCGCTGTCAGATTTCCCAACAAGTCAGTCAGAGATGGCAGGCACTCTCTATTGATATACCTCAGGTTTTAGATTCATCCTCCACATGCAATATTGAAAATGTTTGTAGCATTCTCAGCAGGTTTCATATCACTATTCAGTCCCAGGTTATAATTAAAGTTCCTTATTTATCTGGGAAAGGTGAAAACAAAACCTAAAAATAATACATAAAAAAATCAGTACAAGACTCATCTTCTGAACTTCTGGTAAACTGGAGAACTTTCAGTAAAATTTCTTTATTAACAGGAAAATGCCTTTCCCTTCAGAAAAGTTGCCTCTCGTCATTTCAGAAATAGCCTAGGTGCTAACACAGTTAATAGGAGTTAATTAAGTTAATGGAATAGCTTTGCTTCTCAAAGTTAGATAACGAAAAATATTATAGTCTTTCATGGAAAATACTATATAGATATTGGTCTAAGACTGAAATACAAATTATGGGGCTCCTTGAAGAAGATGGAAAAATGTAAAACTAGAGATTTGAGTTTGATAGGAAAAATATATTTCATAAAGAATATTTTGAAATTTTCCTAAAAGCAAAAATCATTAACTTTGTTTTGCAATTGTTTATTTATTTTTAAGGGAAACACTGGCATATTTCTTTCAGACAGTTTTTTTCTTTTTTTTTAGCTTTTTCTCCTTTTTCTCAAATTTGATTTTATTCTCACGAAGGCAAAAGAGAATTTAAAAAGATAATTTTTCCCCCTTATTTTAACATCGTCGCAATTGTTTTTATTTTTCAATGTGAAATTAAGGAAAGCTCAAAATTCTTTTTTACAATTCAAAGAATTTTAAAAAGTGTATGAAAATTTTGATCACTTTCACAAGGCCTGTTTTTTTTGGCATGGGAGAAATACTTTGATGAGGATTTGTATGTCAGCTCTCCACAACATTTTCTGAGAAACATACCATCTTTCTCAGAAGCCTGACTGTCTGAAAATTCAGAATAATTCCAATCCTTAGTTGCTTTGAGCAAGACACGATAAACATACTCCTTAAATCACAGTGTAGGAAGAGTCAGTTTAGAATCAAAAGGAGACATGGGTTAGAATGCAGATGAGATCAATTTACCAATGTATTGATCTCAATAGAGCTATTCTGAAGTAAATCAGCAATAATAAATGAGGATTCACTCATTCTTAGAGTGAACCTGCTGTCAGTAGTGACAGGTATAGCTTGAGGTCTTGTAGTCTAGTCTCACCATCCTGCAGTTTAAGCAAACAACAACTACAGCTGCTTTGATAAAGAATCTTGAGAGGACCAGCTAATCAACCTGAAGTAGGATCAGTTCACCCAGGGGAAATCACGGGCTTTTGTCCACTACCACAGTCCTAGGGAAGGAAAATTATTTCACTCGTGGAGGACTCTTCCTCTGTTTTCTCATAGACTGAATCAAGGAAAACCTACTTCTAATCCTCAGTGAAAACTGAGATCTCCTCAAGTGCATCACCTGTAGATAGTAACCTTTGCCTGATTCCCAGTGCACACATTTTTCTTCCCTGCACGATGGTCACAACTACACCTCATCTAAACCTTTATAGTCTCTGGCAGAAATTCCCAGGCAGGCATGGTAAAGGTTTCCAGGAGAATCTCAAATTAATTGCCAGTTTACGCATTGACTTTATGAGTTCCCTGATGCTTTCTCATCCTCCACAAAAAGTCAAAACTGAAACCAATTGAAGAACTGAAAGCAAGGGGTAGGGTCCAGATCCGTAACAGTATATTTCATTGTTAGATTTCAAAACACTTCTAAAGAGGGTCAAAATTTTCAACGTCATTTTACACGTTGAGAAATGGAGGTGTGAGGATATGAAATGATTTGCCCAAAGTCAGCTCATACAGATACCAGTCTCACATGTCATGAGTCCTAGCCCAGTTCTACTGAAATTAATTCAGAAAGCCTCAGAGAAAAAGAGAAACATTCAGACGCTGAGTTTCACACTGTGAGTTAATAACAGGAGAGAAGGGAAAAAAAAAAAAAAAGAAAAAGGAGAAAGAAAAAGACAGTAGCACTGAAGGAAACCTCCTAATACACCAGGTACCTAATTTGCTAGCAACGAAAGGTCAAGGTGCTTCCTCAGCCACTGAATTAAGATATTAGGCTCATCTCAGCATACTGGAGCCATAGACTAGCAGCAGCATTTGACAGCAAATCAGCCAAGCTCCACTGATTTATAGCGTAAACAAGGTTATATGCTCACTCAGTAGTGATCTCCGCTCACCTCCAGGCGCACCCGAAAAACGGGCATGCTGACAAGAGCAGCCAGCCATGGAGAGGTCATGGAAGGAGAGGAGGGAACTGCATCTGAGAATTCGGATTTGATCCGCCCTGCCAGTTGATCACCTGCAGTGACAAGCAAGAGTCCAAATCATTCAGAAAACACCTGATTAGTGGATATGGACTCTGGCTTAATCCAGTCATTGGCTTTATTAGTCTGGACCTTCTCTACTATGGAGCAAATTATAGGGTGTTTTTTCCACCTCCTGTCATTGCTGATGTATCCAGCTGGTGACTACTCTCTTCCCTTTCAAAACAGAAATAGAAAGACACCTGAGCGCTGCATAAACATGCTCATGCCCAGAAAAACTGAGCCTTTCTCATGGTAAGCCCAAGCTAATAAACCCTTCTAGGTGATGGGGCTTCCTCACCAGACACAGCACCTTAAAATGACCCACTATTCCCCTTGCACAGTTCTGCTGTGAATTCAATGCTGTGCTGTGAGGACTCCCTGGATGAATGTCCATGACCTCAGAAGTCACTGAAATATGGTAGCATCAGTTTTAAAAGTATAGGTAGCAGCTGTGCTGAAAATGGCACTGAGGTTCTGATGGACACTAGGCTAAACATGTCAGGAGCATGCCCTGCTAGCTGTGAAAGGCAGCAACACACTGGGTTATGTTAATATGAGGGTAGCCAGTAGACTAAGAGAAGTGATGATTCTTCTTTAAGTCAACACTTGTTACACTATATCCAGGATACTCCATCCAGTTTTCAGCTCTTCAGTACAAAAAAGATGTTTGCAGACTGGAAGGAGTCCAAGGGAGGTCACTGATGTGGCGAGGGCTGGAGCATTTGTCCTGTGAGGAGAGGCTGGGAGAGCCGGGCTTGGTCAGGCTGGAGATGAGAAGGCTTTGAGAGAACCTACCATTTGAAAAGAGGTTGCCCAGAGACATTCCATCCCTGGAAGTTTTCAGGACCTGACTGGACAATGCCCTGAGCAACCTGCTCTGCATTGAACAGAAGCTTGCCCTAGAGATCTCCTAAAGTTTCTTCTAACCTGAATCAATTGTATGATTCTATTGAAAACAGTCAGAAAATGATGGCCTAATGGGTGAGCCTCTATGTGTATGATGACTGGGCTCAGTGGTCGGATCTGTCACAGTTTTCTTGTGCAACCACAGACAAGTTACCTAACCAAAGCTCCTGAATGAAATTTAAGCATATAACTCTTCCTGCCTTCTTCCCTTCAGGAGGAGTTAGGAGCCTATGTAAGAGTCAGAAATTTATCCACATTTGTGGAAATATTTGTTCCCTTCTGTAGAACTACATTGAAAACACAAACTACTCCAGAAGATCGTTGCAATGATAAATTGATTGATACTTTTATTACAGTGATGGAAAATGTCAAAAGATCTTCGTAATAACAGTAAAGTTCAATTAAGTGTTACTATGCTGCAGAGTTGCTGATGGATGAATAAATCATACAGCCTATAATTAAAATGTAAAGAAAACCCCCAGACCTTCAATATGTCTACATACAGGTCACAGATCATCAAGAAAATCGAAACTCCTACTGGATTTTCCATATTTTGTGTCAATCCCACCCACATCCAACCCTCTGTTTCAAGTTGCAGAAAATTTAACAGGTTGTTGCTCATTATCAGGAAGGCCTGATAAAACCAACTTCAGGGGAAAAGAAAATCCCTGAATTGACAGGCTCAGAGAGTTGGGGCTGTTCAGCCTGGAGAAGAGAAGGCTCCGGGGTGATCTTATAGCAGCCTTCCAGTACTTAAAAGGGGCCTACAGGGAAGCTGGAGAGGGACTTTTTACAAGGCTGTGTAGTGATAGGACAAGGGGCAATGGCTTTAAACTGAAAGAGGGCAGATTTAGATTAGATCTAAGGAAGAAATTCTTCACTGTGAGGGTGGTGAGGCACTGGAACAGGTTGCCTAGAGAAGCTGTAGTTGCCCCATCCCTGGAAGTGTTCAAGGCCAGGTTGGATGAGGCTTTGAGCAACCTGGTGTAGTGGAATGTGTCCCAGCCCATGGCAGGGGCTTTGGAACTAGATGATCTTTGAGGTCCCTTCCAACTCTAACCATTTTATGATTCTATGATCCTATGAATTACAGTTAAAACAGACCAGCCAGCTCTTGAAAGCTGCGAAGATGAGACATCAACTCCTTTTTGTTTGACAGGAAGAGACAAAAACAGGTGATAAAGTGACAAAGCTCAGACCAGAAATGTGAAGTATGCTCAGCATTTTGAACTTTAGGTTGAACTCGAACTCCCAGCAGACATTGCAGCAATTTCTGTGTTTAGTTCTGAATGTTGCTTTGATCCTTGCTGTTGGCTTGCCCGGCTTAGTAACGTGCACCTCCCATTTCACCACCAACAGCTGAGCCCTGGCATCTTGGGACAGAGCAGACAGAAGAGAATACTTAAGACATCATCATCGCTGCGGGCCTTCAAAATGCCCCGGTCCCTGCTGCTCTTCCCTGGCATCTTGTGTGATTTCAAAGTGAAGACATAAACTCTGTGCACTTTCTTGTTGCCAAGGGAACTTGATGTCTGAGTTATTTGCACCTAACACACTGGATTCTCCCTGAATATTTATAGACCTTAAAGAGGATCATATTTTTTAAACCAGAAACATGTTTCAGACAAGACAATTCTGAGCACAAGACATATAGCTGATATCCTACATTTGTATTTACTTACGTATTTGTTTTAAAACAAATCCTACAAT
Source organism: Tauraco erythrolophus (assembly GCF_009769465.1). Lineage (NCBI taxonomy): Eukaryota > Metazoa > Chordata > Aves > Musophagiformes > Musophagidae > Tauraco > Tauraco erythrolophus. The sequence continues at coordinate 126,699,306 of NC_141465.1, read as the reverse complement.
TGCAGTTCCTACAGTAAAATTGCTAACAGGTTTGGCAAATTGACAAGCCTTCACAGCAATTAGAGACGGGACTGGATTTGGTAAAAGACCAAGAGAGTTTTCCAGTGTAGTCTCTCTTTTCTAAATTGGGGCAAGGTTGCCCTAATTTAACCCTTAAAGTTCCTTGGCACAGATTAAGGTGTCCACCACATTTATAAGATTTTGCCAACTGAATGTTACTGACAATTGTTCCTAAAGACAGGTGTCTATGTTTTTATTTCTAGCTTTATCTGTCAGTAATACCTTTCCTATACTATCAGGTCGTTCCCTGACTATTCACCAGTACTGCTGTCATCCCCTTCCACACATGGAAAAGCACTTACAAAGGAAGAGTCAGTAATATTCTCACTTTATACCTTTTCTGCATGCCTTCAGATAAACCAAAGCTTTTTTTCAAATGTGTTGAGTTAAAAGCCTAAACATCCTCAGCTCTTGCTAAAAGCAAGCTGTAAGTGGTAGGCATTTCTGACAGTGAGACCAGATGTTTTTGAACACATCTGTGAAGAATCAGCATTTGTCTGTGAATTCTGCATGCACAACAATTTATTCCACAAAGCCATCTCAGCTGAATTTCCTAGAAGAGTAGCCTGTAAAACAGATGAACTCATATATCTTCTTAGGTGTGATGTCTTTTTTTGGCAGGAGGAGCAGACTTTTCTCTAACAGCAAGGTAAGATACTGCTGGAACTCAAGTCTGGCTATTTTTCATTCTGATTCTAGTTACAGTAGTAAAAGTCTTTATGGTATTTTCTTAAGGGTCATGATAAAATAAAGGGGACATATTTTTGCTTAGATCAACCTTTGCAGTCTTAATTATCTTTAATTTTCTCATTTGAGTTAGTGCTTATTCTCACATATAAACCACAACATAAAAAATGCAGGACATACATAGGAAAAAAAGAACAAAACATAGGAGTGCGTGGCTGATATTTGGTCGGGAAATTGAGTTTTCTTCAGTGTAAGCAATTTCCAATGTTAAAAATGGATTATTTTTCATGTTATGTGGAAAAATTAAAAATGTAAAGGCAGGGCCATCTATAGAGTTTTAGACCATGAGTCACTCTGTAGACTATCACTGTATGTCTCTGTGCTTTTTTGATTGGAGAACAAAGCTGGATATTAAGCAGCACAGGCAATTATGTCTAGAATTGAACTTTTGTCACTCTTTCCATCATGAGACTCTTTCATTGTCTTCTAACTGTCAAATCTTAATGCTACAGGCTGAAATCTCCATACTGAGGTTCTGCCACTTGTTAAATAATTTTGAATTTTTAGCTAAATCAAGCTAAATCAAGTGCAAAGTATGTTTTCCCTGTGCTTAAAGAAAAATAACTGCATTTATCCTGAAACCACTTCACTAAGTTCTGGAATTTTGACTTAATGCATAAAGAACCCGAAATTTTGCAGGGAGGGGAGGAGAAAAGTCCCAATATCAGAGATACAGTTTTTGCTTCCTCTACTTAAAATGAAAAGCAAGAAACAAAAAATCGAACTGCCCAAAAGTTTCTGCCTCTCAAAAATTTCCAAATTAGATTTTGTTTCAGTTTGGCAGATGCGTTCTCCACAGATTGTGACTCCCCTGACCGTGTTCCCACTGCTCCCAGCTTCTTCCTGCCGTTAGATGTTCCACACACTGGGCACAACCCTCCTGCAGGAGCTGAGCAAGAGCTTCTCAAGCACTCATTTGTCTCAGCAGCAGTATACCATTGTAACGTGTTGTTTTCTAGGGGAAATTGAGGAACTGTATATACTTGCAAAATATATATTAAAAATGTTAGAACTGTGACTTCAAACACTTAAAAGTTAGGAGGTTACTTTTTTGTTTTTGTAAATCTTCTTTCAACCCCAATATGTAACTGCATCATGGTAAGAGGAATTATTCAATCATGGTTTCCTGGGATATTATTCATCTCACTTCATGTTAACTGCCTAAAATATAGATGTTGAGTTGAAATACGTTGCTTTAATGGGCAGCAAGAGACTGGCACCACCATGGACAACTCATTCCATACTATAAGAAATGTCTAAAGTATTTGTTTGAGGAAATAGGGAATTTAGACACTTCTGAAGAGCACTGTGTCTACCTAAGTTAGGGATCCTTCTCTTCTGCTGTAAATACGGGAAATAGTGGGAATCTACTCCCATTCTGCCAAGTTCTTTTCCATAATAGCCAGATGGTTAGAAGAGAAACAAGAGGTCCAGTAATTTCAGCTCCATTCCATTCAACCTGACAGGACTGAACTCTTATTACTCAATAGATCATAGGCCTTCCAATGCCAAGAGATATTTTCCGATTAAAGTGTTCGTATTCATCCGATAGAATTTAGCCTACCTGCATGACCCCAGTGAACTCAGAAAAACAGCAAGCAATAAGACTTTTGGAGGCTTATAGAACGGTTATAAACTTTCACCTTCTCCCCAGGGCAGGCACTTTTACATTTCGGTGGGCAGCTGAAGTTAGAAATTTCAGACTAAGCAAGGAAAATCTTTATGAATGTAGCTGCTTATAGGATTAACTAAAGTGAGGTAGATTGCTTTTTGAGACCTCAGGTCAGTTCAGGGCCTAACCCTGTACATGGACAGGATTTAGGTATACTGTAAGCTACCTCCAGTCATTTCTAGTTACTCATTCTGACTCCCTGATAGGTACCTCAGGGAATTCAGTCTTCTTCTACATCTCTGTTCTTAAACTCTCCTTCCTGTATTTCTCATAGAGGTATGGTAAGTGGAAACACTTTCTGAAAGATTTTTTAGAATTTCATTACAACCTCTTCCTACTGTTAGGAACTAATGCCTCAAGCCTTGCTGGAATATGCACAAAATACTAATCCAGATGCAAATGTTTGTGTACCTCAATAGCAATTCATTCCAAAACTCCAGTACCAAACACCTGCAAGCTTTAGTGAACTTGATTTCTAAATGTGATTCATATTGAAACCTTGATCCTAGCATGCAGCACTGAAACAGCTAGTGAAGGAGTGCAGACTCTGGAGAGTCTGAGATGCCTGTACCAGTCAGCTGGTGGAGGATGGAAAATAAAGCATATTGAGCCTAAACTTGACAGGCAAGTTAAGGTACTCTGCTGTTTTTCTAATGACCTCTGAACGTCCCAAATCTCTTTTCTGGAGTCTATATCTCGTAGTGCTCTTTACAGCTACATTAAGAATTTTTTTCAATGGGATAAATAAAAATGAGCAGGCAAAAGGAGTATTTCAAAAGCTGGTTTTTGTATGTCCAGGGTAAAGCCAAGCGAAGAGATCAGGTCAAATCTTAGCTATATCTAAGAATTTTAAGATGTTAATATACCATTCTTACTGTAAGCCTCTCTACTTCTCACATTGAGTAAGTTGTAGAAAGACTGTTTTGTGTCTCCTCCTTCTATTGCGTGAAAGCAAAGCATATGTTCATCTGTTTAAATATATGGATTTCACAAGTTATAGATATGCATTTCTGGCAGCTTTGAAAAGAGCCTTCCCATTTCTCTGCATTTTACTTGTCTCTTTTTCCTTTCTGCTCTGAAGACAAAAATGAAGTAAACCTTTTCTTTGGGAAGGAGAATTTTAAAAATGTGTCTGTTACTGCATAAACAAATCCCAATGTTGTGTAACCATTCCACAGAAACTAAACAAAGTCATTTATTTCATCACTGTTAAATGCAAATAAGCTCACATTTTAGCAGCATTGCCTGTCTTTCACACAAACATTCTTGCACAGTGGGATAAGATGGTATCTGAGTCTGTATCCATATTAATAAACTGAATAAGACCTCTGCATAAACTCAAACCTTTTCACATGATTATCTACAGATAATCCAGATCCAAAGATAAAATCTTAGCACTGTCCATTGCACGGTTTTGGCCATGTCGTGGTTTAGTCCAGCCGGCAACTAAACGCCACACAGCCGCTCGCTCACCACCCCCCCCCCCCCAGTCCCTGGAGATACGGAAGAGAATTAAAGGGGAAAAGGGAAAGTGGCCCGTGGGTTGAGACAAGAACAATTTAATACTACTACTACTGATATATGAATATATACACATGCATAATGATATTAATATATACAAACAAGTGATGCACAGTGTAATTGCTCACCACTCAGTGACCAACGCGTGTCCTGTCCTGGACTAATGACCCCAAAACACCTAAGTCCCGACACTGTAATCCTGGAGGAGCGAGAGGCCCGAAGCGAGAGCGAGATAGCACTCGGAGAGTCCAAGAGCGAGAGCTCCGGATGCGCAAAGTCCCTTCTTTCTGGTTAACCCTCATCTTTATACTGTGTGTGACACTGGATGATATGGAATACTTCATTGGTCAGTCTGGCCCTCAATCCTCAGTCTACATTCAAATCATAAGGGGATGCAAGTACCCTCTGTCCCAGCCATGCTCCCCTCTATCCTGTTGTGCTCCTGCACACTGACAAGAACACGGCAGCTGAAAAGTCCTTGAGGTCTCAGTGCCAACTATAAACATCAGTGCGTTGTCAACATTCTTCTCATAATGAATCCCAGGCTAAAACCAAAACACAGAGCTCTTCTGGCTGTAAAAAGAAGAACTAACTCTCTCCCAGTTGAAACCAGGACAGGCCAGGACCAATTTAGCACTTTCCCAAATCATGGCCTAACTCATTTCGACACACTTTCCCATCAGCCAGTCTGGCAGTATAACAGCTAGAATATCTACTTTGAATATGAGCAGCTTTTCTTTCTAATGAGCCTGGTAATTAGGAGGTAGCGTAGAAATCCTGGGTTTAGTCTCGAGTGTATCACACTCTCAGCGAATGTCAGAAAGCCGTTGGAAGGATGCTGTGAAAGATGCCTGATTGCTCGTTGAAGGGGACGAAAATGTCATTTATTACAATAGGAAATGGACAATAAGCCAGTATCTTGCCCTAGGATTCACTATGGCTTTGGGAATTTATACCCTATTATGCACTGAGGGTGATTTAATTCAATCAACAAACCTGACTGCACTTCACCATGGCCAGCGGGCACCCTCCAAGGCATTTGGGATCCCGTGTACCGGAGCATACCCCTGGGCTGGTACTCCAGCAGGCACAGAGGAACAGGCAGCCCCGTCCTTTGCACGGCTAGAGCCACCTTTGTGGCTAGGAGCCAGGGCTTGCAGAGCTTGGATGTAGGCTGGAAACTGCTTCTTCAGCGTGGTGGGGTCTTTGGACCAGGTTTTTCTCAGCAGTAAAGAACTACCAGGCTTAAATATTTCAATTTGTCATTTTCAAGTAACAGCATGCACCTCACTGCTGTGAGGCTTAATTTACCTGGAACTTTGATTGCTTTGAGGGGAAAATTCAACAAAAGAAAATTGTATTCCAAGCATATGAAACACTGAGGGACTAATGTATTAACCGGGAGCTTTAGTTCTCTATAGCTCTGGCAACGTGACATATAAAGAGCTGAGGCTGAAAAGAAGCTGAGAAACATTCTTAAGGAGAAATGTTTTTCCCAGACCCCTGTCTCTCTTGGCACAAAAACAATATGTTCTAATTACTGAAAGTATGTAAGAACAGTCACACTTTAATGTTAGGACTGAAAGAGTCTAAAGAAACTCCAGTGGAAAATGTGCTGGGTTTCTCCCAGGCGCTGCAGAGCATAAGTGTTCTATTTTGTTTCCAGGTTTAATTCATGACATTGCTTTTGGTTTTCACTCTGAATCTGTGAAAAACCCAATCTCTGCTGAGCTCTGACAGTCAAAAATATCCCATACAGCAAACACTCCAGGAGAATGTATTTGTCTCTCTGATGGATGTATTCATCTGTTTTTCATGCATCTTGATGCACTTTTCTCCTTTCTATTTTTCCTTTTTTTTTATTCTCCCTAGAACTAGCCTTAGAATTTCAATCATAAAAATCATATAAGATTTTAATGATGCTTGACGAGGTGCTGAGAATTGCCACAGGGCACAAGCGAAGGGGCAACATCCTTTCAGAACGAACGTGGTGATCAGAAGTGCTTCAGTACTAACTTTTTCAGAACTAGTTGGAGCTTTTTAAAGTATTCCACCTGTTAAACGCTTTTTATTGAAATGAAAATAAGTACCTCTAACAAATAAGCCCATAAAAATGTAAACAAGGGGAAATACTGAGGTTGTGTATATTCACCACATTTAGCTGTTTTATTCACATGGTAGTTGGCAGACTTTTCACTTGAACTCCTCACTGGAAAGGTGACATTGAGAATCGCTGAATGAACTCCGAATTTTTCCTGTGCAGCCCAATTACAGAACACCTGTGCTAAATCGTTCTGTGCTGATTCACTGCGATCATTCATAAAGCTCAAGAGCCCTCAAATATCTCTTCCCTCATCTGTAGTGAGGTGGTGATGGTGGGCAAGTGGCTTCAGTATGAAACACGAAAGATTGCTTGTTCAGATCCTCCTAAAAAGGGCTTTTATTTTATTTAATTTTCATGGCAGCATTTGCCAAGAACACCTGGGCTACTCCACTTGTCTCTCATATATAATTTATTTTTGCGTCAATTTTTAACACCCTTGAAAGGGGACAAGAGCTGCTACTGGCATAATTGTACATCATAGTTCCAAGTCAGTTTGAATGTCGATGATGCTTCCACCATGGTGTTTGCCAGAACAAATCCATCTTTTTCCCAGTGCTGCTTCCTAGAGAAATTTCCTCTGGATTTGCACTCATACTGTAGAGCTCTGAGTCACCATGTACGAGGGCTAATGTCTTTTTTCAGCCAGCTGATCTGTAAAGGCCTGTTTTCAAACTGAGAACATGAACTCTGTTTGGAGAATCATTTATGCCTCAACACACCTGTACCACGTTCATCCTAGAACAAAGACGCTTTTATATACCTCATGATGGAAAGAACACAGCCTCACGCTTCTGTCTGTAGAGAAGTGTTTTCAACTTATTTTTCCCTCACTTTGTAAAACCTTCAGAATTTTCCAATACAGCAAATTTGTGCTGTCTGACAGTACTTTCTTTAGCTATATTTTCATAGCTCCCTTGGAATTAGTCCACACCTCCTGCGAATCAAAAATTGAAAAACATAACTTCATTGTACTCCAAAATATGTTTTTCTTCAATCCAGAAAGAATCTTAAGTTTCCTACAGGAAATATCTCCAGTAAAACAGGATTCAGCTTTGAAGCGTGCTGTGCTCCATGCTGTTCCCAGCCATTCATAGAGATTAAAAAGTAAAATAGGGTGCTGAGAGAGCCTCCTTGGTTTTTACTGCATGTTACTTAGTCAAGTAAACCTATATCTGCAAAAATAGATACTGTTACTCCGGAAAGCAAATCCCATATTGCAGGCTAAGCAGCACAGAATAAGTATGTTCATGTCACTTGTAACACACGATCAATTCAAGTGAACAGGTCATGTATGCCATGGCTCTGAATTTAGTTTAAGTCCTAAGTTATAAAAACAGTTAATACTTTGCAAGTGGGTTTCAGTTGGAGATTCTCAGAATAAGGAAGGAACAATGTCACAACCTGATGGACTGGTATGTTTACGGCATGAAATCAATGATTATTATATGCCCTGAGGAGATGGTGGAAGTGTTTGAGAACAAAAGGTATGCTTGAGTAATATCAGAAGATGCTGCTGGGCACAGAGTCAACACATGACACAGTTTGAGCCATATGGTTAACAAGAGGGGTCCCTGGAGCAAACTACTCCACAAAAGAATAACAGAGTCATTTAGGTTGGAAGAGACTCTCATCTCTCTTCTTCTAGTCCAACACCCTGCCCAAGAAGGATCAACTGTAGCAGGTGTCTCAGGATTGTGTCTGGTCACATTTTGATTACCTCTTCAGACAGAGACTCCATAACTTCTCCAGGCAACTTTTTCCAGTATTTGACGACCCTCACAGTAAAAATGTATTTGCTTGTGTTCAGACCAATATTCCTATCTTTAAATTTGTGCTAACTTCCTTTTGTCCTGTCAGTAAATAGTGTTGAGAAGAGCCTGGGTCTCTCTTCATTCCTTCCATCAAGTATTTATACACATTGATAAGATTCCCCGGAATTTTCTGTTCTCCAGACCAAGGAGATTGTTGGCATTCTTTACCATTCTTTACTAAACTCGTAAGCTTATGGTCAGCTTGCTGTCCAGCGGGACCCCAAAATCTTTTTCTGCAGAGATTCCTGTCACTCAGCCCATTTCTCCAGCTTGTCTAGGTTCCTCTGAATGGCAACACCCCCATCTAGGGTATTAGCTACTACTTCCAGTTTTATACCATCTATATCATCTATATCATCTGAGGGTCCACTCTAACTCATGATCCAAGTCATTAATGAAGACATTAAATAGTGTTGGCCACAGTATTGATCCCTGGGGTATACCACTAGTGACTTGCCTCCAAGTGGACATCGTGTTGCTGATCAGAGTCTTCTGTATCCCACTGCTCATCCAGTATTCAGTCTATCTCACTGTCCACCTATCTAAATCATACTTCACCAGTTTATTTGAGGGTGTTAAAGGCAGACAGTGTCAAAAGCCTTACTAAAGTAGAGGAAAACAATGCTCTCCCCTTGTCTACCAAGCTAGTCACCTCATTGCAGAAGACAATGAAGCTAGTCAAGCAGGATTTTCTCTCTGTAAACTCATGGTGACTACTTATGATTATTTTCTTGTCATTCATGTGCCTGGAAACAGTTTACAGGATTAGTTGCTCCATCGCCTTGTCAGAGATTGAGGTGAGGCTGATGGGCCTATGGCTCCCCGGATCTCCCTTCTTGCCCTTTTTGAAGATAGCAGTGACAGTCTTCAGGAATCTCTCCCAGCTGCCATAACCTTTCAGAGATAATCAAGAGCAGCCTTACAATGACATCAGCCAACTCCCTCAGCACTCATGGGTGCAAAGAGAAGGCCTCATGGACTTCTGTATATCCAGTTTTTTTAAGCACTAATTTAATCCTTCTCCACTGAGAGTAAGTTTTCCTTGCTCTAGACTTTTCTTGTGGTCTCAGAGGCCTGAGATTTCTGAAAGACAGTTGTACTAGTAAAGATGAGGCAATGAAGTCATTAAACTATTTGTCACCAGTTCCCCTGCCTTCTGCAGAAGCTGTCCCACATTTTCCCTAGTTTTCCTTTTGGCTATTTATGTACTTGTAGAAACTGTGTGTCCTTGGCTTTCCTAACCTCATCTTTGCATGATCAGAGAGCAACTCAATAGTCCTCCACTCCCGCTTCCACCTCTTGCATACTTCCTTTTTAAGTCTGAATTTGTTTAGGAGCTCCTTGCTCACCCATGGAAGCCTTCCGTCACCTCGACTTGATTTCATACTTGTCAGGGTAGACCTTTCTTGAGTTTGGAGGTGGTGATCCTTGAATATCAACCAGTTCTGTTAGATCCCTCCTGTCTCCAGGGCAATATCACATGGGATTTTTCCAAGCAGATCTCTGCAGAGCTTGAAGTCTGCTCTCCTGAAATCTATGACTGTGGTCTTGCTTTTTACCTTGCTCCCTCCTGTTAGGATCCTGAACTGAACTCAGGCACTCCCAGCAACCAGAGGCTTTCAGAGCCGCATCCTCCTTCTGAAGCCCCATCTGGGTCCAAGACACTTATGTTAAAGAGCAGTTACTCCAGCAGCACCTGGGAACTGTGCCCTGTGACCACCATAGCTAAGAATGAGCATGCAAGACAGAAAAAGTCTGCTGGCCTTTTCTTTGTGCATTGCTGCACAAACTGCTCTGTCCATTGACTACCTCTGTGAACTGCCTTCTGGGCCTGGCTCTTACATAGGCTTACCTCTAGCACAGGCTTAAAGGGTGTTGACCCTCCCCAATTAGCGCTCAGCTAGAACAAAGGCTGCAGGCAACCCTTGATCAAGGACAGCTGACAGATTTTTTTCAGAAACTGCTAGAGGTACCATTACCTTACCTTTAGCCTTAACTGACAGCGGCAGATACCCTCCCATTCCTCTGAGGGGTCCTGGGTCCTAGTTCCTAGAAAAAATGTCCAGAAGCTCAAGAAGATCTTGAAGAAGCAGAGCCCAGAAACTGCTGCACAAACTGCAACATCTGTTAGATGCACTCTGGGTCTGGGTCTGCATCTTATATAGTCCTGAGATTGGGTTTTGTTTTAGAGAAACTTCAGAAGAAAGCCCAGGAATAAAATGACTTCCAGGCAGTATTAACTATCAGTGAGCCAGGAGCCATGTGTGAATGCTGGAGGTACACTGTTTAAAGTTGTAGACATGTCCCATGTTTTCCAGGAGCAAAGGATTAATGATCGGTCTATGAGTGCAAATGGGATAAACAGTGTAATCACACTGCAAGCCAAATTAACACCTGCTATTAGGTCCTTTCCTTGTGCCTCTCTAGCTGTAGTCTCTATTTATTTATTTATTTGTCCCAGATCTAACACTTTGTCAGAAATAGGGACATCCAGGAACAGAAATCCAAGTCCCACTGAAAGCGATGTCACAATTCCTGATAAATTCTGCAATTCATTGTCAGGCCATCCCACTGCATTAAAGGAATTACTTTTTTTCTGCTCTACTTGTATTGTATACTGCAGCCATCACTGTTGAATCTCAAATCCCTGACATGAGTATGGATAAATTAATTCTGAAACTGTTTTTCAGAGCAATGAACTGAAAACAAAAGGCCCAGGCGTTTTTGGAGCCAGACAGCGGAAACAGAATTTCTGTTTTGTGCCCTCAGGGAAACAAGAATTCAAAATTCTATGGTATGCTTTGAAAATACAATATTTAGGGTAAGATATGTATTATTTGACTTTAGCTATCAATAATTCAGTGATGATAACTCAAGTTAATACTTGATGATCAGAGCACTGTCGATGGAAAGTGACAGACACGTTTATAGGAAAATTCAACTTTTTCACAGATAAGCAGGGAAAATTTGTGGGATGAATAACTATATGGAGATACTTCTCTCTCCTGTGAGTATAGCAAGAAGTTATACAGGTAACTTAAACCAGACACTATGTTTTAGAAAGGTAAAGTGAGATGAACATGATTTGGAGAGATAGCAACACAGTCCTATAGGTTTTGTTTTCAATACGTCTTCAAACAAAGCAATCCTGGTCAATATTTAAATGAGTAGTCGCTGTGGATCACAGGAATTGCAGCAAACGGAATTAGTATTAAAAACACTCCTCATGAATAGCCACTGAAACACCATACCAAGATGTTAGATGCTAGATACTCTAAGATGAGCCATAAAACACAGCCAATGATCTTTTATGCACAATAAAAATCCCATGTCCTTTTCACAACAGGATTAGCAGTAGTTGGCTGCAGTGGCTTGTTTTTCTTCCAGTCAAATAATCGCGTACTACATGCTACCTTTTCCTGCACTGGAGAAGACACTGCTTGCATAATATTGCTGTGCTTTGGTTACAGACTGCTGCGCTTCAAGGTTAGGCTTCTTCACTGCGTATGTCCTGAAGTAAAATCTGTGATCCAAGAGAGACAGAAAACTGTAGACTCAACAAGAGGCGTTTCTTTTTGATATTCTCCTAGAGGAAGAAGTATTGAGTGATGCCCTCAGGAAACCATCTCCCAAATCCTCTGGTCTCTGGGGTCTATATCACTGAAGGCTTGACTAACCACATTTGTAAGATCTTTATTTCCTTCCCGGCTCCTCCAGAAGCAGAGCTGCTGTTGGGTACTTTCCCATCACAGGCCTCAATGACATCTGCATCAATTAGTGCTTTCACAAGTATTAATTCTAGCATGAACTTTGAAATTTTTGAAATCTATTGTGCCTACAGAGAAAGAAAAGACCAACCTTCTCCAATATAATGTCTGTTCATCTCCTCCATCAAAATCCTATGGCTTCTTGACTGTCTCAGACAGGAAGGGGAGTATTTGAGAAGTGAGATGAATGTCATGAAGACTGTCAAGAAAATCTTTGTACTTGCATTTCTCTTTTCTGTCTCCTTGAGTTGGTTAATGGTGAGGAGTGGATTTTGCAAGATTTGTTCTGGGATCTATCACTGAAAGGAACTCTCCCAGAAATGTCACTCAGTCATTAATGCCTGCAATTCCCCCTTGTCTGAAATTATATAATATAGGCTTTAGCCATTTTCAAAATGTGTTCATCCAATATTTAAGCTTTCAAAGTGATTATAAGGTTGGACAGGTTTTTTCTTTGGCTTCTGGCTCTAGAAATCTGAAATAATGCTGTATAATTTGAGAAAGAAAATCAAATGTTCTGAGATATAAACCCCAGGCATTTGTCTGTCTTTTAATGATATATCAAGGATCTCAGAATAAAATCTCTTAATAACCATCAACCCAGAATCTTTCATTGTGGATATCTGCCAAAAAGGGATAATGGCAAGACGGATGTTCAGATACACCTTTGTACCCACTGATGTTGAAGCTACCTGAATGGATGTAAACCACAGCTAGTGAGATTCTTATCTCAGCTCTGGACTGGTGGCAGTTTAAGACAGAGGAGTCTGGTTTATCAGGAGGAAAAAAACAGTACAAATTATTGAGCAAATCACTGATCTAGGAATTGGAAAATTTGGGTTATATTCCCAGTCCTGTCACTGACCTATCCTACAACCTTCACTAATTCCTATTTTCCTTCCTTCCCCTTACACAGTTTCTTTGTTTAGGTGGCAGAACAGAATCGAAGAGAACACTTCTGTCCCTATGGGCAAAGACTGCTCCCTCAGCTGGTTCTACTTTATCTAATGTAAAATGAACACAGTCTTGGAGAAAGGGAACAGCCAGTTGCACTGATCAATGGACTACAGGATCTTTCTTCATCTCCATCTCCTGCTCTGGGCCCATGAGTTTTATATTGCTGCCTATGTGGTCATTCAGTTTCAGAAGAGGAGTGAAAAAAAATATTACCTTGTATTTCACCCCCCTACTAGATCCAGTTAATGCAAAGTTACCTCACTGTGAGGTTACTACACAGCTGTGTGTAGGAGCAGTCTACCAACCACTCAGTAGTTACAGAAGACAAATCTTCAGCTACCTGTTACCAAATACGTGACTTAGGCTCCTAAGCCAAGTAGCAATTTCAGGCTCTGCAACTCAACTATACATAAAAACATGTAAAATATATTATGTTTCGTTAAAAAAAAAAAAAGGCTTGGCAATCTAATTTCATGTGCTCTCTTTTGGGTATTTCCTGTTGGATCATAGAGTGAAATTATCCCGCATGCTGGCTTTGGTATTCCCGTTCCACTATCTTTCACCACCATAAGTCTGTTGAAAGGGCAGGGGGTAAAAAAGCCAGATGTATGGCACAATCCTACCAACAGTTATAGCAGCACTGTTAAGATAGCAGTGAAGTGGATTGTGATGTAAGAACAAGTACCAAGAGAGAAACTTCTTATGATATTTTCACTGCCAAAGCAAATAAATCTTGTGATTGCCCTTTAAATCATACAGGTAACTGTGAACACAGCTTTTGGAGACGTTAGCACCAAGAAGCCAGAGAATGCAAGGGAATCAGATGATCTACACATCTTCATAAAAGGGAAGAATTTCTTTCCACAAAGAAGTTCATTGTTCTACTGTATGCAAATCAGCTGTATACTGTTGCCAAATTATTTATATTTATATTTATTTTTATATTTATTTTTATATTTATTTTTATTTTTATATTTATATTTATATTTATATTTATATTTATATTTATATTTATATTTATATTTATATTTATATTTATATTTATATTTATATTTATATTTATATTTGTATTTACATTATCTATATTTATATCTATATATATATTTGCATACTTATCTGCCTGAATTTCATTTTTTTTTAAACTCAAGAGCTCATTCAATCCTGGAGTGAAATGCTTCATTTGAGAGTCAAGCTTCTTTTGGAATGAAAGTGGAAGTCTGAAGCAGAACACTGCATCCTGAATCAAACTGATTTAGCATTCCCCGAATGACTTTTGCTGCTTTTTACATCTGAAGCTTCTAAAATTGTGAAAACTGAGAAAAATATTTTGACGTTTACAAAGATTCATCTTTTTTTTTACTGAAAAATGGATTCAATTAATAGATATCAGCTAGTTTTATTAGGATTGCACACAGGTATCAAAGTCTATCCACAGATACCTGAGAAAAATTGATTCCCATTGCTCAGCTGTATATCTGGAATTTGTGGCTAAGGTGCACGCAGCAAAAAATTACTCGAGAACTTTCCCTCAGCAGGCACAGAGGTCCTTCTGTATCTTCAGATATTTTTAACTTGCTTCTCATAGGATGTGTAACAGTAATTCAACAATTTTCAAAGTAAGTCTCACTTCTTAAGGGGCCACTCTATCCTGCCAGGTTGACAGGATCTCAGTTCTATCCTTCAAGAACGAGACTACAGAGGCAACTGCTCCTTAAAACCACCCTGTTCCAGCACAGAGACCACTGGCTGTTTAGGTCCCAGTGCTGTTTCCCACCATTCTCTGGGTGGCTCTGACCCAGCTCAGCAAGGCCTGACAGGACCACTCAAGGTCTAGCAGCAAAACAGAAAACAATAAATAATTTCTAGGTGTGAGTGATCCCAAAAGATGCAAAGAGTTACAGGAGTCTTTCTAACAGGAGTCAGTAGCATCATCTGTTTTTTTCCATGTCAGATAGTTGCTTGCTTTTTTGTAATAGCTTGGTTTGCTTGTTTTCTTGTATTTGTTAAAATTGGTGGTTACAGGTAGGCTCTGGGAAGGGAATAACTGAACAGTTTGTGAAATAGAGGCAGAACTCCACTAAGTCTCTCAACAATGGCTCCGTTGCAGCAAATTTTCCAGTGCTAGAACTGTTGAGAGATGCCTCTTTCATTTACACTCTAGTAAATCTATCCAAAAGTGACATGACAAGAGCAAATAACGGCTGATGCAGAGCAGATGCATTAGACAAACTCTCTCCCACAACCATGCATCTAAGTACCTTTGGAGACCAGAGGGATTAATCCGCAGATGGTAAATTGTCTGACATGTATGCAAGCTGACAAGAGTTTTCAACCTTCAATTATTGTACTAAATAATTTTCTATTTAACACAAGATTTCTGTCCCTGAACTTTGCTTTGTATTATTATTTGTTAGAAGTCTACTGTCAGCTTCAGGGCTAAAGTACTTCTGAGACTGAAAAGTGCCGTTTACAGCTACTTGTTGAACAAGAGAAGATAAAATTAAAATCTGAGACTACTTCATTTGTTCAGGTGAAGTCACAAATCGGCCCCAGAGACAGATAATCTGGCACAAAACCGACCAACACAAAATGTTACTGAGCTGCTCTGCGATCATAATTTTGCCGCAGTCAGTACTGTAAACACCAAGCACACAGATGGCAAGGCATCAGCGTCAGCTGTGAATGCTGCCTGTAAGCTATTGGAAACACTCATTTTCTCACTCTTCCTTCCACCCTGGTGCAACTCCTCTGCTGCAAAGTTGACACAGGCCTGCAGGAGGGGAACCAAATTCACACCGGAAAGCCTAGGCAACTTTAGTCTCTAACCACAGAGTGGGAGAGGGCTTGCTGCATCCTAAAACCCAGGTCAAGGCAGGGAATTATTTCTATTTTTCAGTTGTAAATGGGCTAGGAGTCTGGGAAAGGCAGATTAGACAAACACTTTGTAAGACACAGTCGCAGTGAACCATCAGACAGTGAGTTCCCAGGGATGCTGGAAGCAGATATGTACAGGAACCTCAGAGGAGAAAAGGCAGCCTCGGGAGACCACTGCTGCCAAGAGCTACCACAAATGTGAACCACGACCTTATGTCTGTTATGAGGCTCTTCTGTTGTCCACATAGTTGGTGAGATGTCTAGTTATTGTGTATGTTCTCCCCCTTAGGAAGGAGGAGAAATGCTCTATTTTCAATTTAAAGTCACTTTGACCTCAAAATGGTCAAAACACCCTTTAAAAGCCACACTTGTCACTTACTGTCGGCAATGTTCTTTCCTTTCATCCTACATGGGAAAAAGAGCATAAACTCTTTGTTCTGAAGCTTTAGAAAAATAAGCAGTGTTGGCACCATGGCAGCATGTACTTGGTTAACTAAAGGACTTTATAGCACGACATACAAGCAGTAACATGTTTTAATCTTACTCAGCATAGAAAGCGTGAATAACATCAGCCAAACATTTATGAATCCAATCAAAATTAGCCTAGAGACAGCAGCCTGTTAAGTGCTTGCCAGTAAATCTACTCTTTGAACAGGAAATAAATTGCCATGGTAATGGTACCATATTTTTTGCCATTTTTTGTTAAATCTTTCCCTTCCACAAAGGAATAGGTTGACTATTTGAGATAAAACAAGTCTGCAGCAGGTGTTGTAAAATATATCGTGTGAACTGACAGCCAAAGCTGCCTCTGCAGACAGATAAATGTACCTTAGCACAAGCAGCAACGTTAGAGTTCGTTTAAGGACCCAACAAAATAACTGACCAGAGACAGAGAGCAAATTTTAAAAGGAAAAGTAAACTCCCGTGAAATGTCCGTTCACACTAGCATATGAGCTGCTCGGAGGAAAACAAATGGATCACCAGGGTACTTCCCACACAGTTTTCTTTGCTTGGCAGTGTGTAGGAATGGCATTGAAGGGACAACACCTGTGACCAAGCTTATGTCCCATTATTTGGCTGCAATTGGCTGTCTTGAATTAAACAGCCACCGAATATTAAGTATAAAAATGCATTTGGCCTCTGCACAAAAAATTACTGAAAAAATTGGCATATGCTCAGGTGAGAGCTCTGCTATGACATGCTGAAGCAGAAAAGGACAAGATTAATTTTGATGCAACCCTACCCAGTCTTCAGTGCTGTCACTTCTTGCCGTTCTTGTCTAGCAACTTCTTATCCAGCATCTTTCCAAAGTGTCTATGCTTAGGGTATGTTGCTTCCTTTTAAAGCACTATTTTTCTTTACTGAGGTGTCTTCAGGCATGAAGGGAAGGAGATGGAGCAAAGGGAGTTCCTTGCCACTACTAAACATAATCTATTATCTCTGGCTCATTTTTTTGTTTTAGTGAGATTATTCTTCTCAACAATGCAGCCATAAATGAAACAGCTATACAAATAGGACAACACATTGCACTTCTGAGACCAAAATGAGCAGCAGAAGGGGAGTTATCTCAGTCTGGAGAGGCTTTGTTGCTGGGGGGAGAAAACACACGTTTCAGTCTCTAGATGTTATGCGGGGATTTCGCAAAATGCTCTTCCACATGTTACAGCTCCACTCATCCTTTACTGCTGTGTGCTAGCAACAAAGCTTACTGCTTTCGGCAAGAGTGAAGCTTATGCTGATGCAAACTTTTCAGATCCACTCATTAATCTAGCATCTGGAAGCCTGTTAATCAGAGCTACAAGGCTACTTTAACACTCCCAGTGGCTTACACTTCTCGACAAGACTTTCCATTTTGTGAAACAATTAGTTACTGACTGCGTTACACAGAGAAAGAAGCTGAAATTTGTTTCTGATTGCACTCTCAGCAGCCATCCAGTTATTAAGCAACACACCTGGAAATCACTTGTCTGAAGTGCAACACAATGAAGGTACTAAGTCACCTATTACAGGTCCCTTCAGTCCCAGCTGGTGCTTAATTATCAAGGTTATTGAACCGGCCATTTGAGACAATGCTACCATTAACGTTAAAAATCTTTAGAGTCTTCATCTTGAATTCCAGCAGGTTTATTTGAGCCTGAGAAAGTATTGAGATCACTTATAATCTCCTGAGGACAGACAAACAAACATGTATTTATGTTCATTCTTCCAAAGCTGCCTTTGGTATCAGTCTGTTATCATCTAACGACGAGGCTAATCAAACCCAAAAAGGCTGTTTCTGGATGTTATTCTAGCATCCAGAAAGAAAGAGGGAAAAAATGTAAGCTGATTTTTCTGGAACCAAACTGATATTAGGATTTGTGGGGTAATCTAAACAAGACAGAGAACTTGAGTGCTGTGGAAGGGGAATTTCCCCTGAAGACATGTCACAGATGCACTTGGGCTTTGTTAAATAAAAGAGATTTTTTTTTCTTGTGACTTAGTAGACATTCACTCATGTCTTGATCCAATGATTTCGGAGGTACCTTCAGACACCTTGCTGCCTTAGGACACAGTGGTCTTGGAAATTGCCAGCATTTCTTCACCTGTACATCGGATTACAGACATATATTTTGGGCAAAAGAGAAAGCGTGCTTCCAACTCTAACAAATTAGTAACACAAGAATGGATTATTCTGAGGAAAACTCAGTACTGACAAGAAAAAGAAAAGTAATCTTGAAACACATTTTTGTAAATCTTCCCTAATTAAAAAAAAAATATATATATATCTCTCTATCTATCTATCTTAGGCTCAATCCACAGCCATTCCTAAAGCAAAGGAAGTGTCTCCTGAGACAAATGATTGTCTATGCATGGTTTCCCCAAAGCTATTTTTTCCAGTTCTTGCATCAAGTTTTCTTATCTTCTGGCAATTCAGGCACTTTAAGTAAGGAACATTATTCAGAAAACATCTTTGAATAAGTTCTGGTCACATTCCTCTGCTTCATCACTCTATTATTTCCTTTCTCTGTCTGCTTGTGCCTGGTCCTGAGAGAAAATCTTTGCCATAAAATGTTGCAGCTTGACAAACATTTTGGAGGGAAGGTAAGGCCCTGAGACACTTAGAGTACTATAAGAAGTAGAATTGAGCATTGGTGTGAAAATATTTTTATAAAAATGAGGGAATTTTAAATGTAAAAATACGTTTTCGTTAGATGAGAAAATGCTGCCCTTACTCTGGCACTCTTCTTTTTAGGAAGAAAAACTCCAAAACATCTTCCTCATCCAAATAATGAAAATTACTTATCTTCTTGTGAATTTTGTATCTAAATGCCAGGATTTTCTCTGTGGTTTGTCAGCTTTTGGAAAATGCACCAGAATAATTTTTTAAAAATAGCATAGTGCTATATACTATGTCAAAGTCACTTCTAACTATAAAATGAAGCTGTCAAAGAAGTATAAAGTAGGCAGCCCAGCCAAAATAGAGAAGGGAAGGTGCATCAGAGAGCCCTCTGCACAGAAAAAAACAGAGGGAAACCCCACAATAAACAATTTCTAATTCCTGTATGTCAATATTAGAACGTTTATATTTGACTTTTATATGATCAGCAAATATTATTTAGTTATTTATCTTTCGCTTTTAGAAAATGAAATCTGGCCATTTCCCCAGTTAAGAAGAATCATCTGTAAATCACCAGTACTCAGTCTTCCAGGGGACATTTCAGTTCCTTCCCATTAACTAAATATGAGTTGGAGGATTTTTTAAGAAGCAAATTGTTGCTAAAGGCCTCATAGTCATTGACAGAAAAAGTGTAGTCTTCTCACCTACCCAGACATTTATAACACAGTCATGAACATGTGAGCAAATCACTTCAAACTAACTCCTGTTATAGTCACTGGGAAGAAGTAGAGGTAGTCAGATCGATCTGACTGTTTTTAGGACAAAATGAATCACAAGCTAAAATGTGCAGTTACTCTGCACTGAGTGCAAAGGAAGCCAAGACAACTAGCTCAAATGTATAAGTCTGTATCTGGTCAAATGAACCCCTAAAAATTGTCCAGTGAGATCAGCAGACAGAAATTGCTCCCAAATCTGTACTGAGATTAATGAAAGATGGTAATATTTCTACTGTTGTGTAAGGAGTGTATAAGGGGAGTATTACATTATATAGTCAAAAATGACAGGAAGGTTACTGGTTTTTATTAAAATCTAGAGGACAATAATCATTTTGCAGTCACCAGTCTCTCCCTCCATTTGCTTCATATACATTTGCAGCCCAAACCCACTTTATGCAATCCCAGGCACAGTTTTTCCTATGTCTTTCATCTCCCTGTGGTGGTGTTCTTTCTTTGTTATAATCTATTATGGACTAATGGTGGTTAGAGAGGTCTTCATAGCTAACCAGAAACACATATAGAAACTAGTGTGGGCCCTGGGAAAGTTGTCTTTCACATAATTAACAACAGAGCAGGGCTGCCAACCTCCCTCTCTGACAGTTTAGATTGAGGAATCTAGTTCTTTATCTGAACGCATGCCAAAGACAAAGGATTTTCCAAGCCTCACACAGGATATAGGGAAAAATACACAGAAGGACATTTCCCTACCCGTTCAGATGTCTTCTTGCTAGGCAGTTCAACTGAGAATTGGTACATCACTTGGATGAAACACACGTGTGCCTTTGGGTGGCAAAATCAGCTCATCTAAACGGTTGTGGAGTCACAGAGAAATAACATGATTTTCCTATGGCTCCACACACTTCCTCTAGTTGCTCAGTGCAGTCTATGGAGCAAGGTACTGAATGCAATCCCCCACTCTCTGTGAGAGTGTCTGGATGCTGAAACCCAGATAGTCCCAGGACGTGTAGTTTTATGTCCTGTAGTTTCTTGCTTACAACCCCATCCTGAATGACCTCTACAGAAGTATAATTAAAAGTAAGCTCTTCTACAGGTATGACACACAGCCAAAATATGAGGCCAATCATCTGCCCTGCATCAGATTTTCTCACAGATTTTTGGTGGAAAAATGAACCTGACTTAGGTCTACAGCAGTGGGTGAGGCTTATTTTGTGAAGGTGTGTTTGCTGCAATTTTTATATAGATTCTAAACCATATTCTTGAGTGTACTGAGTCATTATTGTCTTTGTCTTTTGGTTTTAGTACTTTACAGTCATAGCAGATGTTTAGAAAATTGTGTTCATAGGATTGGATCCGTTGCATCTGCTTCTTCTGATACATGCTGCTTTTCTAGCTCATTGCACTCTCTTTAAATTAAAAGAAAAGCCAAGAAATCTGATCTCATGCTTGACATTAATCAGAAAAAAAAAAAAGGTAATTATGTTTACATGTGCTTATAGGAACTTGTTTGTAAACCAGAACAAGATTCCGAACAAAAAAGTTGCTCACTTTCTCTGAATGATCATTGTTCATCTCTGTCAGCTGATTAAAACCACCATTTAAATAAACAAAAAACATAGTATTAAATGATGGTTGGGATTAACATCATCACACAATAATTATCATAGGAGGCAGGGTAGCCAAGGCAGCAGCAGCATACTGCAGACTGTCATGTATTCAACCTCTTCCATGGCTTTGAACTCTGGGCTTCATTTTAGCTATCTGTAGAAGGAAGAGTAGGACAACTGTTCTTACTCCTCCTGTTAAAGCACTTTGATATCACTTGTTAATAATGATTTATAAAAGAGCTAGCCATCATTGCTGTTTCATAGCCTGCAATCACATTCTGTGTAAGTCTGTTTCCCAGCTCTCCATTTTACCAATGTGGGACAAATTTGCCTTGAAGACCAGGGAGACCAAGGATGTTGCTGTCTTGATTTGTATTTGCTCTGTTCAAATTGGCTATACTCTAGCCACTTCTCATGCAGCTAAAAGCATAGAGCAGACAGTCACAACTCTCTGGTCATGTGGAAACCACGTATCAGAGAAACTTTGACTTCTCCTTTTACAGGATTTACCCAGAGTTCTGCTGGGCTAGGAAATATCACTTGGTAAGCCATTTTCAAACTACTCACCCTGGATCTTTAATCTATGCTCTTTTGGCATCAATTTATCCCACGTAACGTGAGGCATTTAAGACGCTGACATTCTGACTTGCCCATTTGAAGGTACCCATTTCTTCCTACTGATCATGCTCCAAAGCACTTTTTAGTTACCTTTGTGTTTTATCTACATACTGGAAAAGAAGATCACTGGGAATGTATAGTCATTGATCTGTATGTAAAATCAAACAAGATAGGGTTTAGACTGGAAATATTTAGCAAAGCAGACAAAATATATACAACGAGTGCCTGACAAGAAATATTTAATGGATGACTTTTGGTTCCAGAGATATCAGGTTGTTTCAGATTCATTTCATCTAGATTCTAAAAGTTAGGTACCTATTATAAAACACTTATGAATACTTTGTCTATATCACTGGAGAATCAGAGGCGGCTTTAAGGAACAACCTATTCTACAATCTCAGAAATCTTCCTTAAAATGAGATGCATAGTTCTCTGGGGCTCACTTCATCTTTTCTTCTCTCTCTTGTCTGCAAAGGAAGCCTAAGAAAGATACTCAGTTGCCCACACATACTTATTTAATCCCATTTCAGAAACCCTAGAGTATCTAAGACATCCATAAGGGACTGGCAGGTAAGGCACAGGATCTACAGGTGTTCTTATAACACAGTAGAGAGAGACAAGGTGGAATATCTTATATAATCTCAAATCAGAAAACACTTTGTATGTGGACAGCTGAGATCATCTTATATGAATGATTAGCTTGGACAAGACTTCCACCTTTAGATGGCTAAATTTGGGTGAGATTAATCCTGCTTCCAGTGCTCAGTTTGAGTGTCTTGGGGTAGACTTGATTGCTTGCATGGTTTAGTATCATTTGAAATGCTCTAGAGTATCCTTTGAGATGCTCTAGAGTATCCTGTCTGCACACTAGCTGCCACTTCAGGACAGAGATCTTACATAGTCCTGCATCATATCTACCAACCAACATATCCAATCACACTATGTGTTGGCAATTAACTCAAGTCATTGTCTACGTTGTCTCAGTTCAAGAGATTCAGTCCTCTGTTATTCAGGCCTACCAAATTTGGCTCTGTTTCAAAGAGAAGTAGCCAGGCATAAAAATTAGACATCTATTCTGCTTACAACCAAACAACATTTCCTATAATATTCACTCTTTTCTATCTGTGTAGACTATAATATCTGCCAAAATCCATAAAGTGCTATGCTTTTCACTTACTTGCTGAAATTCAAAATGTTTTTGTGATGCATTATGCTTCCCAAAGATGTGATTCACCATAAAATATAAGGACACAAGCTTACTTGGATCAAAATGACAAAAAGTGGTCCCAAGTAGCTCTGCAAAGAGAATCTACATTACACTTAATTTATGTATAAATGTAAGTAGAAAGAGACACAAAGCACAGACATCTCAACAACAAACAGCAAGAGAAAAGGAATGCTGGTTACAAAAGCCATGCTGTGGCTAAGGAAACAGAAAAAGAGACAAAAACAAGGAGCAAAGAGCAAAATGTTGAACTACAGAAAAAGTTTTGAAGTGTCTAAATAACAAGGTGGTGGAAAATATCAATGTAAACGTCCCGTGCAGCAAAAGGGCGTATGCGCTTCTAGAGAGAGGCAGAACTGTACATAATAAATTATGTAAAAGACAGGAAGAACTGTTGACATCAATCTGGCATGTCACCGCTGAGTCTGGTTGAGGCTTAAGTGAATAACAGGCTTGAGTTATGCACTCTTCTTTTGATCAGCGTTTTGGAAGTACCACTGGAACACATATACGGCTGTTGGAAGTCAAACGCAACAAAAACGTTAGTTCAGAAAGTGTGGCATCAAATGTCATGCACATGCTTATTATTGATATTCACATAAAAACCGTATCTACAAGTTCATAGCCGAGAGCACACTTTTTCTCAGTGCCTGATACTCAGATGCTGTAGTCTGTGAGCACTGGAAATTTACAGAACTAATTAAGAAAGTTTATCCCCAGAAGTAATTCATAGATCTCTAAAAGGTCAGTCCTTAGATTGAAGTAAGGTTTTTCAAAAGTGCAACATTTATTAAGAAAGATAGAAAGCCAAAAAAAGGAAAATATTCCAAATAAATTTCCATTTGGAAGCCTATTAAGCTTGACATTGCTTGCCTTAATAAAACGTCTCAGTATGTTTTTTCTGATGCCTAATCACAAGTTACATAGACCTGATTCAACTCATGATCAGTCTGCCTTAGTCCCATGCACTCAAACTTTTGACATAACTTCAAGATCATGGTTGTAAATGTCTTGGTTCTCAGAGATCCTAAAATCTAAGGACAGATCTTTCAAAGTCACTTAACTTCTATATTGAATTATAAAACTATGCTAACATCTATAAGTTGTTATGGACTTGGACAGAAAAATAATTTCTTATCCTGTCAATGTTTTCAAAATTTCACCTTTTTTTTCCCTCTCTGCTTCCAACTGGTGTGTCAACAAAATTTTTCTCAATGGTAAAGAGAGAGAAAAGATGAGACAGAGAAAATGCTATGAAGCCTGTTGAACAGCTGCTACTGCTCTTGAATACTGCGTCCTCTGAATTTGCCCTGAGGTTGCTGTATTCTGAGCTGATTTATGAGCAGAGAATCTACTTTCCTCAGTTCAGTGCACATTCTCAGGCCCTTCAGATCTCTTGCAAAAGCCAAACCTCATTTCAAAAGTGGAGACAATATCACAAGTGCAAATACTGACTACTTAATGCCCAGACGGAAATTTAGTAGAGAAGGAGGACACTTGACAAATTAGTACATTAATTTTTTGCCTTTGGTAATAAGAGGAAAGGAGCATGTGACTATCACGAGACAAAGATGAGGAGTGGCCTTTTTAAGTGAGAATTATTTATTAGAGAAAAGAGGAATGAACTATGATACAAAGACAGTCTCCACAATGATCAACTTCCAGTCTTGTTTTTCTTGTTCACCGGGGTGCAAGTGCTGGGGTTTTTGTGGGTTTTTGTTGTTGTTGTTGTTGTTGTTTTTTAATTTTTCTACAGCATCAGAGACATCTAGTGGCTGAAAAGCATAAAAAAAAAGGACGTATCCTGACAGGTCCTACTCCTCCCTGAAATCCAGGAGAAAGGATGGGCCAGTCACCCAGTCCAACAGAACTGAGGAAAAGGAAACCATTTTTCCTCCTCCCTTTGCCATTCCCAGCATACAGAGCTGAGAAAAGAGAATAGAGGTGGGTGAATGATGATAGAAGGTACATGTGGGCACGGGAATGAGAGAGTACTTGAGAGATAGTGATATCTAAGCCCAGAGTATAAAGCAATTCAGCTGAACTTTGTAAAATGTAAGTCTAAAGCTCAGTCAGTTCCTGTCCTGAATCTCATCCAAAACAAAAAGGGGTGTGTTTTTTTTTTTTTTTCACAGTCCTTGGAATTGCCAACATAGAACATGACTGGAAATATAGCTCAGGTCATCAGCTATTACATGGAAATCAAAGAGGTTTCTGGAAAAGCCAAGCAGATAATCTCCAGCCCACTGCTGAGAAAATATCTCTGTTGCAAACTGAAAAGACCATAACAGACTGGAATTCAACACTTGGCTGGACAAAATAGGACAGTTTTTTCCCTGCTGCAATTCTTCTGAAATCAGGGAGTTATATAGTAGATCAATTTGGCCCAGTGTATTTCAAAAATGGCACAAAGATCTTTGCTTAAAAAAAAAAAAATTCAACATATAGTTCAAATCTTGACTTCTGTTATCTGTAGTTAAAAATTTCTCTCAAAAATGGGCTTTCATTCTAGTGCACTTGCAATTCATGAGTCCTAAGGAAAATCGAAGTGCACAGAGATGTGGTGAACATCTACATCTTATCTTCTAAAAGGAAAATGCACACTAAGATATACACAGCGCTCATCAGCCCCATAGTTTAGATGAAATCTACAGACTCCTCAGATGGTTTTGCTATTTTAAGCCCTAGCACATATGGACATTGTATAAAAAATTAAATAGTTCGTAAATACAAGCACACACTTCTGTACATTCTCCTTTAGGCAGTTACACCCAGCCCATTTAGGATAAGATAGAATATCTGTTCTCTTATGGTGTGTATAAGTTACTCAAACATGTATATATGAATGGTGACTGAAGATGGATGTGTTTTGTTGACTTGCAATGTTTTGTTGCTCAGTGTAGCCCAGGTGCTTGTTTTCCTCGCTGCTTCACCCTGGGGCGTGTGCATCCTTTTAGGGAGAAAAGACAAAGGCACTTTCCCAAAGAGTATCTGAGGATGCTGAGCCAGGAGAAGTCTCTGGGATTCTGAGTGAGGTATGGACGACAGAGGAGAGGAGACACCCAGCCATTAGGGAGCCTGCAGAACTCTCAGAAACTGGGAAACCACTGAAAAGCTTGGGGACACAATAGCCCTGCCAAGCCTCAGAGGAGATGGAAAGCAAGAGATTTTTTGTAGGTCAGCTTATAGTTTCTTCCAAAATAAACTCTACCATTGAAGATTCAAAGACCTCTGTGTGCCCTTGGTATGTTGTACTTAAAGTGTAGGTGAGGATGGTTACACACTTTCGAAGTGTTGTACGCAAGAGGATGTGGTTCTGCCTGGTTTAATATAAAGCAGAGAGAGGCCACGGTGGAATGAATATAGCACAGCCCACTTCCCCCAGCATAAGCAGACTGTTGGGCAAGGGAGGAAGTCTGGGACCTGATCTCTTTCAGTCTCTCTGATTAAGCTCTAGGCATGCACATTATCTGCGCTTTCCAGAGAATAGAGGATAAAATTGCCCTTGGCAGTTTTCCCTTCTTCTTCATGCACGCCAGGGCAACCCAAGCCTGTAAGCCCACGCATAAACTGCAGAATGATTTGATTCATTGAATCTACAGATTAATAATGAGTTCTAAGTTTTTGAATTAATGAGAAATATAATGGGCTCTTTCCTAGCCCAGGTGCTTTGTTTATTATTTTTACAACTGAGGATTTTGTTTCATTTACCCAAATTATCCTCTAATTGTCTCAGTCTGGTTACATATAAGCATTTGGTCCAGGTTATCAAATGGAACCTGTCAGGAATCTATTCACTGTACAGACCAGCCTTCCAGTGGCAAAGATGCAGTGGCCCTCATTCAGAAAGTGTTAAAAAATTACTTGGCTCTGGCATCACCATGCATGTCTCAATCTGCTTCTCCCTTTTTTTTTTCTAAATGTCTGTTTTCCTGTCAATACAATAACTGCGTCTCCACAATAACCATTATGTTCTGTCATGTCAGTTATCCAGAGCACCTGTTAAGCTGACCCATCATACAGTAACTCTGAGCCACTTACATTCTAGTTTTTTGGCTGGTGACCAAGATGCTCCAATCGATTTTTTTTTTTTATTAATTCCCGGCAAGATCAATGCGCAACTGAAATTTAGTGCCACGCGGCTCTCTTCATCACTGTAATCAGATAGCTGGCTGCAGCATGCAGGAGACACAAGGGCAGCAAACAAAAAATAGGTGGAATTGGAGATAAGGTACATGTTATGCTGCAAAATGCCACATGGCTTGGAGTTTACTATACATTGCTGTCCCCTCCAAACCAATGCTCTTACTTCCTGCAGGGATTGTATCACTGTTCATGAGCTAAGCAGTTTAATTTTTGTGTTGGTCTGTACCCGTGTAAGGGCTCA
This sequence comes from Tauraco erythrolophus, assembly GCF_009769465.1. Lineage (NCBI taxonomy): Eukaryota > Metazoa > Chordata > Aves > Musophagiformes > Musophagidae > Tauraco > Tauraco erythrolophus. The sequence goes on along the minus strand of NC_141465.1, from coordinate 126,672,125 downwards.
TTTTGGTTATCTATATCTGGGGACGCAATTTGACTACATATAAGCAGAAACTTTCAGAGATATGTGATGCAACATGACAAGGTACCTTATCCCTTATCTTGATCTCTTGATAACAGCTCCTTGTTTTTCATCTCTCCAGTGACTTCACTTTATTTGTTGTGTTTTGAATCGAACCGAGGAACTGCAGGAGACAGAGACAAAATTTTTCTATCTAATTTAACTAAGTGACAAAATTACAAAGAGCTGATGATGATTCTGGCTAATCCTATGTCAAAAAAAGTAAACAGGACAAACACACATCCTCAAAGAGGGGTGCATGATCATCTGTGCCAGCTAATTGCCATCAAACTCCTTGGCACATTTGTGGCCAGTGTCCACACTCCCAGACCAACCCTGGGATCAGTGAGGGATTGCACAGACCAACAAGGTGACAGTCCACACTCGCTTACCTTACTCACTTATTAAACCCAGGGCAGATAACCAATATCAGTCCTGCTCAGCAAACACTCCCTCACTAATCTGCCAGACCTCTTGAATAGGGAATAATGATAACTCATAAGGTGTTTTTTTCAGCTTGAGGCCCTAGAAGCCTTTATGATTCATAACTTTGTTTTCCTCTTGCATTTATTCATTCAACTTTCCAAAGAACAAGAACAGCCATATAAATAAATTGATCAGTTGAATTGAAGTGCCTCCAGTGTTTTTGAGCTATTTTCAAAATTTGCCCCTGCAGGTTTAGGGCTTGAAGAGAGACTATACAATATCTGATGCTGCATTTTTGCAACAAAAAAGGAGTTAGAATATACTAATGATATTATATAACCTTTAATGACTCTGTTTTTCTACTTAAGTAAGAAGGTATGAATCATAAAATCACCCACGTCCTCCCATTGAATGTCCAGCCCCAGGAAAATTATTCATCTGAAGTCCATTGGCTACCACGTGGCCACTAGTTTTCCCCTTGGCAAAATTAGCTATAAGATCAAAGCTTATTTCAAACAACCAATAATTGAAGCAGGCTTGTATAAAACAATTTATACCATCTCCTCTGGCATGGCAACAGCATTTTTAGTGAGCTTTCAGTATTCCAGGTATCTATCTAAATGATCTGTGCTGTACTATTTGTCACAACTTTGCCCACCCTCTGCAACTGTGTTGTTCCAAATTACGTATCAGAAAAACCCTGTTGGGAATTACCACATTTGCTTTGCTGAAATTTCCGTGTAGATTATAACACAGCCATTCTTATAAGCCTATCTGCTGGTGTTACTAGGAAAATAAATCAGATCAGGTCCATCTCAGAAATAAATGAAGTACACCAGCTGACACTTAGAAATCTTGCTGCTTTTGTTAAATGTCAGCAGGCTTTTCATTGCTTTTGCTTACTTTTATTTCATTTTAAATTTTCTCATAAATGCTCTATACTTAATGTCTTCCAAATCCATTACTCTCCTAGTTCTTTGATACATAGTATATCTCCTCTGCAAAATCACACATGGAGCCCTCGGGTAATATATTCTTCAGCCTGTATCATAATATTCTAATTACTATTTAATGGCTCTTTCTAGAAAAAAAAAGAAAGCATAAAAAAGCGTAATTAAGCAAGCCATCCTAAGGCCATACCAATCCTAGAGGTTAACACAAAAATATTCCCATATATGCTGGCCACTTTAAATAATCACCCAACAAGAATTAAAATGTAGCTTTTCAGAGAATCGAAGGTCATTAATCCTTGGTAACATGTCGGTTCCCATCATGAAAAAAGAATATAAATAATAATTCCATGGTTTATATTAGATTGCATATTGCATCAATATAAGCAAGATTTCTCTCTTCAAATGAAATTATAAATATGCTCATAAGGTTTTCTCTTTAGCTCACCTCAGCCTATAATGCTTGCACACATCTCACAGAAACGATTTCCTGACAGATTATTTGGAGTGAAAAATACTAGCTCCAAGCTCCATCAAAGTGTACCATTAATAGCTGCAGAGGTTTTTCAGTAATCTAACGATTACAAAATTTTAGAATTCAGTTTTCTGAAACCGAATGTTTGCACATTTGTATTGCCCAAATACATAATTTATTATCTTAAAATTATGTTTATACACATCAAATCGTCCATTCATCAAGAGAAAAATGACGTATGAGGCACTGGGTGTTGAAGTTGAGATTTTTCTTTAAATAGGTGTGTTTCTCCTGTATATGGAAAGTAGTATTAAGAGTACTAAATCATCTTGTCCCTGGGAACACATATGAACTGTGAACAAATGAGGTAGGCAATTTTGCTTAATTAGAATCAATAGTATCATCCTTTAATTAAACAATATTGATTGCATTATGCAGAGGGCAGCCTTGCAGAGGATATGTTTTAATGTGATTTCTGTTTGACTTGCAAAACTAAGTGAAGGGTCAAATTGAACTCGTACGTGGAACATCCCATTCAAGGAGAACAATCACTCTGAATTCATCCAGGTGCTCACCATAAAGTAAACATGAGTGGAAATTCAGTGTTAAGTCTTTGTAAAGAAAACAGAAGGCTTTAATAGAAAGATGTGAATTGTTTTTTGTTTCAGTTCCAGAGGAACTTCGGAGTACGGCATCCTATTTTTTTCCTGTTTCCAGTGTCAGGAAGATCAATAGAGGACTGCATGGATCAGGAACCTCATAGCTTTTGCAACATCTCTCATGCACATACAACATATGATTTCATGTCAGTTCAATGCATGGAATGATAGGAAAAAATAAGTGGTCTCGTGTGTCATCTTTTTTTCAACCTGTTTGCAGTAGCTTCCAGCTATTACTGATATAAGAATGACATGTGGTCCCCGATGCTCCCATTTTCCTGTACACAGTCAAAGTGAAAGTAATCTCAGAATTGTAGAGTGCTGAAGAGTGAAAATGTATTAAGCCACCAATTAAGTGCCAAAACACACATCATTTCATGTCAATAACAGTGGCAAGAGGAATGCTCTTTAAAAAACAGCCTATGCAACTCTGAGACATGTATTTACAGTAACCAGCTAAGCCATACATCACGGGCAGAGTAGAATAAAAAAAATGTGAAAAGCTTACTGTGTGCCTATCTGTGAAGTCCCTGCAGACTGAAATTTAGCCGACCTGTTCAAGGGGGAAAAAAAACACAGAAGTATATACAAATATGTTCCAGGAAATATTTAAACACCAAGGAGAATTTCACATTTGAATATATCATGACCACCTCCATGAGGAGGAGAGGATGAGTTATAGTTGTAGGCAACTCTCTTCTGAGGGGAACAGAAGGACCAATATGCCAGGCAGACCCTCCTTTTAGGGAAGTCTGCTGCCTCCCTCATGCCCAGTTAAAGGACATCACTGGGAAACTCCCTAGCCTGGTATGACACCTGGTCTATTACCCGCTACTGCTCTTCCATATAGGTAGTGATGAAGCTGGAACACATGGTCCAAGGGTGATCAAACTACTTCAGGGCCCTGGGACAGTTGGTAAAGCAATCTGAAGCACAGGTTATTTTTTCATCTCTTCTTCCAGTTGTGGGTAACGACATTGGAAAAAACAGACGTGCCCAGTCTTTTAATACATGGCTCCTTGGCTGGTGTCATTACCACAATATTTGTTTTTTAAATAATGGGATGGCGTACAAGACACCAGGCTTGTTGGCACCAGATGGAATTCATCTTTCTAAAAGTGTCTTTGCACATCAGCTAGTGGGGCTCATTGACAGGGTTTTAAACTAGATTTCAAGGGGGATGGGGATAATATTAAGCTTGTCCAAAACACGCTGAGGGCACCTGTAGAGCAGCAGAAAGGAATTCATAGAACAGAATCATAGAATGGTTAGGGTTGGAAGGGACCTCAAAGATCATCTAGTTCCAATCCCCCTGCCATGGGCAGGGAAACCCTCCACTACACCAGGTTGCCGAAAGCCTCATCCAACCTGGCCTTCAACACTTCCAGGGATGGGGCATCCACAACTACTCTGAGCAACCTATTCCAGTGCATCACCATCCTCAGAGTGAAAATTTTCTTCCTTATATACAATCTAAATCTGCCCTCTTTCAGTTTAAATTCATTGCCCCTTGTCCAGTCACTACACGCCCTTGTAAAAAGTCCCTCTCCAGCTTTCCTGTAGGCCCCCTTTAAGTACTGGAAGGCTGCTATAAGATCATCCTGGAGCCTTCTCTTCTCCAGGCTGAACAGCCCCAACTGTCTCAGCCTGTCTTCATAGGAGAGACACTTCAGCCAGTAGGTCAGCTTCATCAGGGGCCCAAATTAAATGCCTCTGTGCAAAAGTACGTAGCATGGGAAATGAACAAGAAGCGTTAAGAGACGTGTGCGTGCCTGCACAGTTATGATCTTACTGGCATCACAGAGACATGGTGGGATGAATCCTATGACTGGAGTGTTGGAATAGAAGGATACAGGCTCCTTAAGAAGGACAGGCAGGAGAGACGAGGAGGAGGTGTCACCCTCTATGTCAACGATCGGCTAGAGTGTATGGAGCTCTGCCTGGGGTGGATGAGGAGCCAACAGAGAGCTTATGAGTGAGGATTAGAGAGAGGGCAGGGACAGGTGACATGATACAGGGGGTGTGCTACAGGCCATCTCATGAGAAAGACCAAGCAGATGAGGCCATCTATAGACAGATAAGAGCAGCCTCACATTCACAAGCCCTAGTCCTCATGGGGGACTTCAACCACCCTGATATCTGTTGGAGGAACAACACAGCAGGGCGTAAGCAATCCAGGAGGTTCCTGGAATACATAGATAATAGCTTCTTTCTCCAAGTGACAGAGCAACCAACAAGGAGAGGTACTATGCTGGATCTTGCTCTCATCAACAAGGAGAGGCTGGTGGTAAACATGAAGCTCAAGGGCAGCCTTGGCTGCAGTGACCATAAGATGGTAGAGTTCAAGATCCTTAGGGCTGTGAGGGGAGAGAACAGCAAACTCACTACCCTGGATTTCAGGAAAGCAGACTTTGGCCTCTTCAGGCATCTGCTTGGTAGAGGACTATGGGATAAACCCTGGAGAGAAGAGGGGCCCAAGAAAGCTGGTTAATATTCAAGGATCACCCCCTCCAAGCTCAGGAGCTGTGCATCCCAACAAGGAGAATGTCAAGCAGAAACACCAGGAGGCCTGCGTGGATGAACAAGGAGCTCCTGGACAAACTCAGACAAAAGGAAGCCTACAGAGAGTGGAAGCAAGGACAGGTAGCCTGGGAGGAATACAGAGATATTGTCCGAGCAATCAGGGATCAGGTTAGGAAAGCTAAAGCCCTGACAGAATTAAATCTGACCAGGGACATCAAGGGCAACACAAAAAGCTTCTATAGGTACATCAGTGATAAAAGGAGGACAACGGAAAACGTAAGCCTTCTCCAAAAGGAAATGAAAGACCTGATTATCTGGGATATGGAGGAGGCTGAGGTACTCAATGAGTTTTTTGCCTCAGTCTTCACTGGCAAGTGCTCCAGCTGCACAGCCCAAGTCAAAGAAGCTGGGTCTCTTTAGCTTGGAGAAGAGGAGACTGAGGGGGGAACCTCATTAATGCTTATAAATATGTAAAGGGTGACTGTCTTGAGGATGGAGCCAGGCTCTTCTCACTGGCATCCAATGATAGGACAAGGGGAAATGGATATAAGCTGGAACATAAGAGGCTCCGCTTAAACATGAGGAAGAACTTCTTCCCAGGAAGGCTAACAGAACACTGGAACAGGCTGCCCAGAGAGGTTGTGGAGTCTCCTTCTCTGGAGATGTTCAAAACCCGCCTGGACGCATTCTTGTGTGATCTAATCTAGGTAGTCCTGCTCCGGCAGGCAGATTGGACTAGATGATCCTTTGAGGTCCCTTCCAATCCCTAACATTCTGTGATTCTGTGTTGTTTGAGAAGCTCAACATGAGCCAGCAATGTGCACTGGCAGCACAGAAAGCCAACCATGTCCTGGGCTGCATTCAAGAAGCTTGACCAGCAGGTCAAGGGAGATGATTCTGCCCCTCCACTCTGCTCTCGTGATGCCCCATCTGCAATACTATGTTGCTCACCAGCCTAGGCTGCAGCTCCAAGGATGTCATTGCATCTTCCACAGCCAGGAGGAAATGGCCCACCTTTTGTAGGCAGGACCTAAACCTTAATTAGATCACTACAAGCCAGCTGGGTGGTAGCCATAATTAGATATCATTAACAATACAAGCCAGCTAGGTGATATAACCATAATTCCCCCTTTTTGTTTTACAGGTTTTTTGTTTTTTTTTTTTGTTGTTGTTGTTTTCAGGAAGGCTTTACAGTGAACAGAGGCCTAATTCATTCATTCCAACTCCAGTTCACTTCCCTCTTTTGGGGTAGCAGCTTTACCTTCTTTATTGAAGGACTTCTCACTCCAGCTCTGGCTTTTTCGGCTCAGGCGAGTGAGTCAGGGTCGTGATCTTCAGGGTCTCTCATGAGGGAATCACATCAGGGTCACCAGTTGTTACTCACCAGCCTAGGCTGCAGCCCCAAGGATGTGTTACACCTCCCACAGCCAGGAGGAAATGGCCCGCCTTTTGTAGGCAGGGCCTAAACCTTAATTAGATAATTACAAGCCAGCTGGGTGATAGCTATAATTAGATATCATTACCAATACAAGCCAGCTGGGTGATATATCCGTAATACTGTATTCAGGTCTGGGGGCCCACATAAGAAGGACACGGACCTGTTGGAGCAAGCCCAGAGGAGGGCCACAAAGATGATTTGAGGGCTGGAGCTCCTCTGCTGTGAAGATAGGCTGAGAGAGTTTGGGTTATTCAACCTGGAGAAGGGAAGGCTCCCAGGAGATCTTATTGCAGCCTTCCAGTACTTAAAGGGGAGCTACAAGAAAGCAGAAGAGGGACTTTTTACAAGGGTGTGTAGTGATAGGACAAAGGGCAATGGCTTTAAACTGAAAGAAAGTAGATTTAGATTAGGTCTAAGGAAGAAATTTGTTACTCTGAGAGTGATGAGGAACTGGAACAGGTTACTCAAAAAAGTTGTGGTTGCCCCATCCCTGGAAGTGTTCCAGGCCAGGCTGGATGAGGCTTTGAGCAACCTGATTTAGTGGAAGGTGTCCCTGCCCAGCAGACGGTTGGAACTACATGATCTTTAAGATCACTTCCAACCCAAATCATTCTATGATTCTATATGTAGTCACTAATCAGTAACTGCAAGTCTTTGCAGCAGCTACTTGTTTGCGCATTGTAATTCTTATCATTATTAGTCATTACTAGAATATCAAGGCTTTAAAATTCTGCTCAAAATCACACCAACATTACTTTTTTTTTAAAAAAAGACACAAACATATGCAAAGAGGCAGTCCTGTTTCCCTAAGGTCTTCTAAAAAATGCTGGAGCAAGGAGGGAAAAACTGACACAGAGAGATGAGAAGACCCCCAGTCTCACAGTGGCTCACAGATGAAAAGTCTTGCAGTCTTCTAAGTCCCAGTTTCATGCTCTCAGACCTGGCAGCAGAGACTAATACGTCAGATTTTGCTGTGTAAACACAGGTAGTTAAGCCACCAGTTAAATGTGAACGTGTAGTAACTTCTCTCGTTACAAAGTTTATGTCCAATAACGGACACACATACACACAGAATTCGTCTCTTAGAGCACATCAAGAGTGAGGATCATGGACATGCAGAGCATGGAGGCGCATAGACTTTTACATCCATGGAGTACATATGGAAGGTTTCCATGAGTCAACATGCACGGCGTTACACTGGACAGTCAGTCTGTTCAACCCACCGCTGTCTTTCCCAGTGCATCAGCAGAAATGATAATGCATCTGCTCTCTGCACAGCTGGAACGTGGCTGTGTACTCATGGACTGTAAGAATGGGCACCCTCTGATGGAAAATGTAAAGGCTAGCAGTTACTCCTGTCGATAAATGAGATAACGGTGCGACACCCTCTCCATCAGTAAAACAAAAAGGTGCTACGGGCATGATCATCACTCCGTAAGCAAAGCAGCAAGGGCAACAGTGAACAAAGATACCTCCATTCATTTAAATATATTATATTGATCGGGAGTAACATTCAGGTCAATTTTTCCTCCAGTCTTTTAAATGAAATTATATATTTATTCGATTGATCACATTCAAAGTAGTCTCCATTGCAAAGCTTCCCTTTCTGGCTTATTTTCCCCCAGCTATCATTAATACAATGCCAAGGCTAATGAAGCACTCGATAGAATATAAATACTAATGAGGTGTGCTGGACTGACTAGGTAGCAGGCCTGTAGAGGGAAGAGAATTGAACAGGTGAGTGAAACCGTGTATATGCATAGCTGTTATGCATAGGACAGTCTGGAAGGTGTTTAGGTCTGTTTTTTTAACCCCTTAGTCTTTCATATTCCTTGTTCTTTAGCCTCACTTTATCCACACAAATCTTTAGGTTGATATGAGCCAAATAGGTAGAAAAGCTGTTGCTGAGTTAGTTGCAGAGGAAAATAGATGTTGCTCTTTTGCCAGTGTAGGTAAGTCTTTCCCCATAATGACATGAGCTATTTAAGTAGCCTTCTCCCTTACTGCCAAAAGCGAAGCGTATTGAGAGCTTGCAGACACAATTATGCTCATTAAAGATCAACATTTTCATGCTTCATCCTGTGAGATGGGCAAAGCCTAGTAGTGTACAGCTGATATTTGTAGGAAGCCATCCCTCATGTACTCCTCACTAATCTCAGCTTGCTTTTCTTCTGCAAGCAAGGATGCTGTGGCTCTGCAAAACCCAAACTTTGTGGCAGTGGTCAAAAAAAAAAGAGTCCTTGCATGCATCCTTCACTGGTTACAAATGAGAAACCACCTGCCAAAAGCAATCTGAGAAAGTCCAATTAGGCAAATAAGGTAGCATTAAGTCTCTGTAATTAATGTGGTTTAAGTTAACCTATTTCCCTTTGGCTCTTACCTTGCTGGTGTCCTACAAATTACCAGTAATCTCCTCACAGCAGGAGAGGCCCTAACTAACAGCTGAGTAGCAGCAACTTGTGAAGACAGGATCACAGGTAAGATAATTGTGATTGACTGATGATATATCGATTTGCCAATGCGTCTATCATCTAGTAATGAGGAACATATCTCAGTGATTAGACTCAGGTAGGACATATCTCTTTTTCCTTTTCTTTGACACACATTTAGGCAAGACTCCAAAATTGTTTCTCTGCACCTCAATATCCTAACTGCACGGTTGCTGTAATAACCATCACCTTCTCACTAATTTTCAGGCTGGATTAGCATGTTAGGTGTACCTGTACAAAATTTACCATAGGGAGGCTGTGATTTCAGCAGAGAAGTGAGGGTAGTACTGTAAAACCAGACTTTTAAATGGCCACGGAGAACATGGCAAGTAAATCTATGGATTGGATGATAATGTGGGGTATTTTACTCTTCCCTTTCCTGTGTTGGTCCAATTCTACTCATGAGAAAAAGGTTAGAAAGGTGCACAGTGTTCTTCTGAATGGTTTCCCAGCAGAGGAAACTCTCAAGCAAAGCACAAATAAGGTATTCTCCATGCTTTCAGCCAGCACTGATGTAATGACCCTATCATGTAACACAAATCAGTGAATTAATTCTTTACTTTGCCTGTTAAAAACATTTGTTCTCTCTCAGCCTCTCTGGCAAGAACCATGAACTAGGCCCCAGAAAAATCCTACACCCCCTCCTCAAAAAAAAATCAAACCACAAAAGTTGTCAGTCTCAGTCACCATAGCATTTCTTTTTATTAATAGAGCCTTGACATGGAAGAGTTTTCTGGCCAGGCATTTTTCACACCCCAATAGGCTCAAATAAAAAATTATTGCCAGCACAATGATTTAAAAGTACGATGTAACACTACAGCACTTGCCTAGCTTGATTTTTTAATGTCAGCTCCAATGTGTCTGACACATGCAAGACATAAATGAATATCCATATTTCTTTGGAATTAAAGGTTCCTTGACAGCTCACGGTATGGAGCATATGGCACTCCCGATGGGTCGTTACTGTGGACTGGCATTATTTTCACCTCCTTCACTCTTCCCAGCCAGCTTTACTAGTGGAAGCCAAAAGACTCTCCCTGCTAACCTCAAGGGCAATTGTCTCAAAATATTTGATATAAACCAGTCTATGCTATATTTGTTAATTGTGTTTGTCAATCTCCCTTGCCAAAATTTCTTCAAGTCACAGAACCACTGGCAATGAACATGGAGATCTATGTATTTGGGTAGAAGGAATGTTTTTTACTGTGCATGAGCTAAGAGTTATAAACAAGAAATGACTCCTTGTTTCGTAGAGTTGGTCCATAGAGCTGCCTCAGTTCACACAGTATCAAAATTGGCACCTTTCTCCCTTTCAAAATAACTTTTTCTGATGAAGGTCTATTCAGCTTCTTTCTCCTCCTCCTAATCTCTTTGTTCAGTATTTCCTTGCAACACAGAGTCATCACACCATTCATCTGCATCAATCTGTCTTCCGCTCGCAGACTTTGCTGGGTCTGCCTCATCAAGTGCAGTCACCAAATTTATATCTTTTTTCAAGTCAGTAATTGCCTTCAGCTTTACGCTGTCATTTTTGCTTGTGTTGATGTCTATTAGATTTTGGTCTACTGTTTCAGAAGTCTGTGCTGGGTTCCTTGAGTCACGTGAACTCCCGCTCTGCCAGTAATTTACTGGCCCATCTTGTCTGAAGCTGTTTGTGCACATACAATTCGCTGTTCAGCATGAGAAAGATGGCATACCTAGCACCTGTAGCTATGTGCCCCAATACCAAGCATAGAATTTATCTCCTCCAACTTCAGGGTGTGACTCAGTTCGAGATAAAACTACTAACTTAATATACCTGCATGTAAGTATCTACGTGAGAGGCAGTGTCCAAGCTCCTATTATAGCAGTGCAGACTAACTCTCAATTCATTTGTCCTCACTTAAGCCTCTAGGGCTATCTGAGATGCCCTTAAGCTTTCTATCTGGCTTCCAGCCACAGGCCTCAAGTCCCTTGTCAATATAGGAAGCAGAGTCTAGAGCAATTCAATTTCTCCTAAGTCTGGCTAAAGCCGGCAGGTCAGCTGAATTGCTTTTCAGGCTCCAGTGTAGTAATTAAATTTTCATTGACTGAAGCAGGAGCTTAGGCGCTTAACTCACATGTGGACACCTACATGCAGGCATCTGAATTTAAATGTCTTAATCTGGAGCTGACTTCCACCCTACAGGCTCCGTGCAGTTGCCCAAACATATGGTGCAATTTGCAACACTTTGGAGTGTCCAAATCATCCACAAAAGGCTGACAGATATGACATGAGTTACAGGAGCACTACTCAGAGCCACATGGGATACCCTGGGGCATCTCAGATGGCACTAGTAACCCATGTCAAGGCTACTGAATGACTATATGTCTGCAATTAGGTGCCTAAAAAGGATTAATTGGCTAAGCTCTTGTGATGGGTTGATGTAAAGGGGTTCTCGTGGCAGGAGAGGGGATTTGCTCCCTGTGACTTCCCTGGTTTCGGAACCGGGTCAGACCCAGTTCTGGCCACCAGATCGGACTCCCATCCCCTTTGGGGTTGAGCCAGTTGGTGCCTCTGCAAATTGCCCTATTTAAGCTAGGACAAAGGAACCGGAAAAGGTGCTTTGCCCAGGAGTGAGGAGAGAAGGGAGGAGGGCGCTGCCCCCGTTCTCTGGCTCCTGGCCGGGCGACAGCCCGTGCCGGGCTGGTGCCACCCGCTGAGGATGGTGATGGCAGAGCCACTTGGGGAAGTTGGGGAGCGCCCCACTCCCGGGGTGCCCGCTGGGCCGAGTTCACCTGGAGAGGACTGAGATCTGAGAGAAACGGCCACACAGACACCAGGTCAGTGAAGATGGAGCGGGACGAAGTGTGCTGGAGCTGAGTTTCCCCTGCAACTGGTGGTGAGATGGCAGACGGCCCCTCTGCAGCCCGGACGGACTCAGTGGAGCAGAGACCCAGTCGCAGCTTGTGGAGAAGTTCACATTGGAGAAGAGATGCCTGGGCCTGAGGACGGTCATGGAGAATGGGACACTCAACAAGGTAGAGACGCATCTAGAGTCTGTGGGACGACCCACGCCAGAGTGAGTGGCAACAACTCCCTAAGAATCCGTGACTATGGTAAAAGCCCACACTGGAGCAATCCGATGGAGAAGCATTGCATCCTGAGGGTAGGACTCGCGCTGGAGAAGTTTGTGGATTTTCCTCGTGAGTAGGGGATCCACCGGAGCAAGGGAAAAAGGGTGTAAGCACTCCTCCTCCTTTAAGAAAAGGAGCGGCAGTAACAACATGGGATGAATTGACCTGCGCTCCCTCATTCCATGTCCCCCTGTGCCACTGGGGAAGAAGGTAGAGCCAGGAATAAAAGGATCTGGCTTTGTTTCTTTTTATCCTCTCAAGTAATTGTTAATGTTTTTCTTTTTTATCCTTTCAAGTAACTGTTAATAAATTGTTTTGCTTTATTCCCAAGCCAAGTCTGTTTTGCCCGGGACCATGGGTGGTAGGTGTTCCTTCTCTGTTCTTGTCTCGACCCTCAGCCCTTTTACCATATTTTTCTCCTCTCCGCTTCCCTGGGGAAGGAGTGAGAGAGTGACTGTGTGGAGTTTAGTTGCCGGATCGGCCTAAACCACGACAGCTCTGTATCTGATAAGGAAGGTGGCATAAGGTTTGAATGGTACCTAGGAAAATTCAGTGCGAAGAAGGCATAGTCAGAAAAATACAAAGAAGCTTTGACCAGAAACCCTTGGATATATTTGTGATCTAAAAATTAACTACCAAACCTAAGCTAATTACCTAACCTCACTCCATATTAATACATATATAGGTTCCTTCAGATTTCAATAAGAGAGACGTTTAAATTAGACAGGACAAATTGCCCTCTAGAGAGGTCTATCATTCTCTATAGATTGTGGAAGAAACCCAAATAAGTATCTTAGATATCTAATATTTTAACAGGCTAATGCTGAACAATATTACATTCTGCCTTTCCTCTCATGATTTAAGATTAATTACCCAACTCTCTAGGTGTTAAATATGTGAAAATGCTTTTCAGTAGATGCAGAATTTAAGTATTTGTATAAAGGATGAGTTGCTGTCAACTTCTTTTATAACATCCGTTGTTTTAAGGTAGATGTCCCACTGACGCGGGAGATTTAAACGCGGTCAGTCAGCACCAACGGTCATTCAGCGACGCTCGGCGGCAAGGACGGTGAGTTCTGCGGCCGGGAGCTGGATTGGGGCGGAATAAGCGAGGCAAAAGCGAGGCAAAAGCGCGGCATCGCCGGCGGGGAGCCAGGTTCTCCTGTGTCCCGGTTCCGGCAGTGCCTACGTGACTGCTGACGCGGGGGGGGCGGCCCCGGAACAGACGCGGGAGATTTAAACGGCCCTGGGGAGCGCTGCGACCCGGAGCGGGCAAACAGGGGCGTGGCGCGGCAGAACTAGGGGCGCGGCAGAACTAGGGGCGCGGCAGTTCGCGCGGCAGTTCGCGCAGGCAGGGCGCGTCAGGGAGGGCGCCGACCCGGGACGTTTGCTGTTCCTGGTTCTCAGGATAACATGGCCAACACCCGCCTTAGAGCAAGGGCTGCAGCTTCGGCCGCGAGGTCTGCACCGGCTCCCCCTGCGGCAGTCGATGCCTCCGTGCAGACGGAACAGCCAAGGGGAGAGGCGGCGGTGCAGACCCTGGGCTGCAGGCAGTGCCTGGATCCTACTTCTGGGGCAGGCACCAGCCCTGACTGCAGAAGGTGCATCCAGGTGGAGGAGCTCCTGCGGCAGGTGGCTGAACTGCAAGAGGCTGTCAGGAGGCTGAGGGACATCAGGGAGGCTGAAAGGGAGCTGGATGCTTGGTTCCAGGCGCAGTCTGCACCCGAACCGCAGCAACCAGTGCACCAACCAGAAACCCCTCCACTGACACATAAGGTAAGTAAGAAGGCAGAAGATGCCAACAAATGGGAAGTTGTACGGCACAGCAGGCGCAGCAGGAAGAAGCAGCAGCTTCCCCAGAACCCCACGATACCCCTGCAGAACCGCTTTGCCACTCTGCAGACCGAAGAAGTAAAACCTAACACCTCGGGGGAGGTACTGGAGAAAGACGAGGCAGCTCAACCAACAAGGGTGGTAACTAGCGCCACCAAGAAAAAGAGGCGCGTGGTGGTAGTGGGTGACTCCCTCCTAAAAGGTACGGAGGCACCCATCTGCCGACCCGATGCGCTGTCTCGGGAGGTATGCTGTCTCCCGGGTGCTCGTATCAGGGATGTTACCAAGAGATTACCTAGCCTCATACGGCCCACAGACTATTACCCACTACTGGTGTTTCATGTGGGTACCAATGATACAGCTGTCAGCAATCTGAAAAACATCAAAAGGGACTTCAGGGCCCTGGGTGCAGCAGTCAAGGACTCTGGGGCACAGATAGTGTTCTCATCAGTGCTTCCAGTCGAGGGGCAGGGACCTGCAAGGGCCAAATGTATCTGGCAGGTTAACTCATGGCTCAGGGACTGGTGCTACAGCCAGGGCTTTGGGTATTTTGACCATGGGGTAAATTTTGAGAAGCCTGGGTTGCTAGGGGCAGATGGCGTGCACCTAACCGAGAAAGGGAAGAAGGTGCTTGGACAAAGGCTTGCCAGACTTGTGCATAGAGCTTTAAACTAGTATTGCTGGGGGAGGGGGAGCACAGTTCAGCCTACTGCTGTCAGCATGGCGCCAGTGCCAGCACCGAGGGTCCAGAGGCTGAGGAAGGATCACAGGTATGTTCAAATGAACTTATGCTGCCACCCAAGAGAACCCCTGTCACTCCAGCCAGCGAGTCGGCTTTGTCGGGAGCCCAGCTAAAGTGTATGTACACCAACGCACGCAGCATGGGAAATAAACAGGATGAACTAGAGATGCGTGTACATGAGCAGGGCTACGACCTTATTGGCATCACGGAGACGTGGTGGGACGACTCCTATGACTGGAGTGTCAACATGGAGGGGTATAAGCTTTTTAGAAAGGACAGGAAGGGGAGACGAGGAGGGGGTGTTGCTCTCTACGTCAGCAACCGGCTGGAGTGCGTGGAGCTTCACCTGGAGTCGGAGGAGGAGCTGACAGAGAGCTTATGGGTTAAGATTAGAGGACGGGGACGGATAGGGGATGTTACGGTAGGAGTCTGTTACAGGCCACCTGGCCAGGAGGACAGAGCAGATGAGGCGCTTTATAGCCAGATAGGAGCAGCCTCGCGGTCACAAGCCCTGGTCCTCATGGGGGACTTCAACCACCCTGACATCTGTTGGAGAGACAATACGGCAGGGCACGGGCAGTCCAGGAGGTTCCTGGAATGCGTGGATGACAACTTCCTCCTGCAGATGATAGAGGAGCCGACAAGGAGGGGTGCCATGCTTGACCTTGTGCTCACCAACAGGGAGGGACTGGTGGGCGATGTGAAACTTAAGGATAGCCTTGGCTGCAGTGACCACGACACAGTGGAGTTCAAGATCCATGGGGCAGCAAGGAAACCATTCAGCAAGCTCTGTACCCTAGACTTCAAGAAGGCGGACTTCGGCCTCTTGAAGCACCTGATGGGCAAAGTGCCGTGGGAGGTGGCCCTGGAGGGACGAGGGGCCCAGGAAAGTTGGTCCACATTCAAGGAGCACCTTCTCCAAGCTCAGCAGAGGTGCATCCCGACGAAGAACAAGTCGGGCAAAAAGACCAGGAGGCCGGCGTGGATGAGCAAGGAGCTCCTGGACCAACTGAAAATGAAGCGGTTAGCCTACAGAGGGTGGAAGCGGAGACAAATAGCCTGGGAGGAATACAGAGTGACCAGGGATCAAGTGAGGAAGGCTAAAGCCCTGAAGGAATTGAATTTGGCAAGGGATATAAAAAGCAACAAGAAATGCTTCTATAGGTATGTAGGGGACAAAAGGAAGTCCAAAGAGAATGTAGGCCCCCTCCGGAAGGATACTGGTGCTCTGGTTACCCGGGACATAGAGAAGGCTGAGGTACTCAATGAATTTTTTGCCTCAGTCTTCACTGATAAAGCCTCTTGTCTTACCACCCAAGCTGTGGAAAGAACTAGCAGGGACTGTGAGGATGAACCACCGCCCACTGTACTTGAAGACCAGGTTCGAGAACATCTGAGGAACTTGAAGGTGCACAAGTCCATGGGACCTGATGAGATCCATCCGCGGGTCCTGAAGGAACTGGCGGATGAAGTTGCCAAGCCACTGGCTATTGTATTCGAGAAGTCGTGGCGGTCTGGCGAGGTCCCCGATGACTGGAAGAGAGGGAACATAACCCCCATTTTTAAAAAGGGGAACAAGGAGGACCTGGGCAACTACAGACCGGTCAGCCTCACCTCTGTGCCTGGCAAGGTCATGGAGCAGATTCTCCTGGGAACCATGCTAAGGCACATGGAGAGCAAGGAGGTGGTGGGTGACAGCCAACATGGCTTCACCAAAGGCAGATCGTGCCTGACCAACTTGGTGGCCTTTTACGATGGGGTGACAGCATCGGTGGACAAGGGTCGACCAATGGATGTCATCTACCTGGACTTGTGCAAAGCTTTTGACACTGTCCCGCACGACATTCTTCTCTCTAAATTAGAGAGGCATGGGTTTGATGGATGGACCACTCGGTGGATAAGGAATTGGCTCAATGGCCACACTCAGAGAGTAGTGGTCAACGGCTCAATGTCCAAGTGGAGACCGGTCACAAGTGGCGTCCCTCAGGGGTCTGTGTTGGGCCCGGCCCTCTTCAACATCTTTGTCGGTGATGTGGACAGTGGCATGGAGTGCACCCTCAGCAAGTTCGCCGATGACACCAAGCTGTGTGGTGCCGTCGACACGCTGGAAGGGAGGGATGCCATCCAGAGGGACCTTGACAGGCTGGAGAGGTGGGCCCGTACCAACCTCATGAAGTTTAACCCGGCCAAATGCAAGGTCCTACATCTGGGTCGTGGCAATCCCAGGCATAAATACAGACTGGGTGGTGATTGGATCGAGAGCAGCCCTGAGGAGAAGGACTTGGGAGTACTGGTGGACGAGAAGCTCAATATGAGCCGGCAATGTGCTCTTGCGGCCCAGAAGGCCAACCGCGTCCTGGGCTGCATCAAGAGGAGCGTGGCCAGCAGGTCGAGGGAGGTGATTCTCCCCCTCTACTCTGCCCTCGTGAGACCTCACTTGGAGTACTGCGTCCAGTTCTGGAGTCCCCAACATAAGAAGGACATGGACCAGTTGGAGAGGTCCAGAGGAGGGCCACGAAGATGATAAGAGGGCTGGAGCACCTTTCCTATGAGGACAGGCTGAAAGAGTTGGGGCTGTTCAGCCTGGAGAAGAGGAGGCTCCGGGGTGACCTTATAGCGGTCTTCCAGTACCTCAAGGGGGCCTACAGGAAAGATGGGGAGAGGCTGTTCAGGAGGGCCAGTTATGATAGAACAAGGGGTAATGGTTTTAAAATAGAGGGAGGTAGGTTCAGGTTGGATATTAGGAAAAAATTTTTTACTATGAGAGTGGTAGAACACTGGAACAGGTTGCCCAGAGAGGTGGTGGATGCTCCATCCCTGGAGACGTTCAAGGCCAGGTTGGACAAGGCCCTGAGCAACCTGATCTAGTTGGAGATGTCCCTGTTCCTTGCAGGGGGGTTGGACTGGATGACCTTTGAAGGTCCCTTCCGGCCCTAGCCATTCTATGATTCTATGATCATGACTTCCGCTTATAAAATCACTCTGAGTTCCTGTATCTGCAATAGTTATTGCTAATTTTGCAAACATTAGGGCTACGCAGACATGGAATTCTTTATCATACACTAAAGATTTCCCTCTACAGAAGGACTGAGCCATGAGGATTTGCTTTCACCTAACTGGCCAAAAAGCCACAGATGTATACATCTGTGTACACAGATGTGTATACACAAACCAGGCAGCATCCTGGTAAAGACAAACTTTTGCACAAGAATGATAGGTCTTTCTCTTTTGTTGTAAATCACAGCCAAAGCCGCCCACTTTTCTCTAAACAGAAATGGGAAAGATGAGGTACCTGAATTCCGAGTAAAGCCAGCAAGGGTCACATACCGTCCGATAAGATATCCTGAATGCGTTACCAATCCTGACCATAAATCTACTGTCTACATAAAGATAACAAAGAACAACATCTGCTTAAGTGCAAGCTCCCAAGAAGTGAAGTAGAATTCGTTCTCTTTGTATGTGACAATTGCCTTCATCTTTTATTTTTCCTTATTATTTTTTCAATTATATTATATGCATGTGTCAGCGTATGCATAAACAATTCCTTAAATAATTTTTTTAAAGTAAACAGTAAGAATTGGTAGATTTTTCAGGTTAAAATGATGTTATTCAAAAGCAGATAATGTGTATGATTTATCCGTCACCTCTGTGTGAAGTCTTTGAAAATGTTCTTTTGTTCTAAAGTTAGGGGGTGGAATAAGAACAACCACAATAATGCATAGCAGTGAGATTTAAGGAGGAGACATTCAAATGGCATTCATCTTGTCGCACTCTCCCAAGATGAACAAAGGGACTTCATCAATTGTATTTTCTGAATTGTATTGTCAAAGGGCTAAGCCTAGAACAAATGCTCAGGCCCAGATCAATTTTACCTAACCTTAAAAACTGAATAAAAGTTAGATGACTGAAGTAGGATTTTTCATACCTAAAATAGCTGTCTGGTCTAAGCTAGTCATGTATACACTCTTTGCACAAACTGGGGAGAGAGATTTCCAGAGGGCAATTCACTTTGCCTTAAATTTAATGTTTAAGACCAGAAAAGCAGAATAGATCTGTTTTGTGCCTCTCTTTGTCACTTCTACAATGACTACATGACTACTTTAAACTTGAGGTCTAACATTCAGATGAGCGAAGTCAGAAGAGAGAGAATCTGCACTTAGATTAAGTATAATTTCATCTTGTGGGAAACTTTTTCCTTCCCCAGGAATATTTGTACATGTAGCTAAGATCATAGATGAAAGAAATCTAGCTCATCCTTAAATTTTTCTAAGGAAAAATTAACTTTAATTCAAATAATGTCAAACTCATAATTTGATTGCCTGCACTATCAGTTCGAAAGTTTAATCTTGTGAACTCATTGATTCCTTGTTGGTTGTGATCTCAATTTGATTATTGCTTTCTGCCACTTTTGATTAGCTTAGTGAAACCGCAATACATTTGGCTTAGCAACATGTGTAAGTGTGTATTTGCTTGTTCATACTGTTTTACAAAATTTTTGAAATATTCACAATAGGCTTATCCATCTAAAGTACCATATGGATCACAAATGCTGAGGGAATGCATTCCCTTATTTAAGAAATTTGCAAGTCACTTTGCCCTGATCCTAAATTAATGAATTATTTTGTTTAAAAACAGAAATTTATGAATTACAGCTGACGTGCTGACGAACAGCAGTGGGTTATGGCAATTTCTCCTTCCAAGTGTTCAGAGACATAATCAGCTGAGAAAAAGATCAGGAGAAGAACTGGTGAAAAGTAAAACAAAAAAAAAAAACCCAGCACTTTTCAAAAAAATAAAAAATCCTACAAAGCAAAAAATACTGAAGAGATTATAAAACACAAATTTCATCAATTTTGAAATGAACTCTAGGAATATACTGATTTTAAAAGCCTTTTTAACAAACAGTCCCAATTAATTTTATCTAGGTTCTTGTCCAGTTTTTAAGTTTTCATCCAATTGCAACTCTAATACACATTGGAGATGAGGTTATCAGTCTTCATGATGGTGAAGTGTAATATGAAAGTGTACGGCATGCTGGCCAGAGGTAATTGTAGGAAAAGAAATCCTTTTAATCCTTGTCTCCTACCAATGCCAGTAAAGAATAAGCTCCATTTATGGGACATTAACAAATTTCTTTGGAAATAAGGGCGCTCTTCAGCATGCTAAGGAAGAGAAAGGAAATCAAGTATAGCAAAGAGCAACTTTGCTGAGGCTCGCTGAGCTCTGAAAAGCAGTAGAAAAGAAATAAAGTGACTGTCACTCTCTGATGCACAAGATTTCATTTCACCTCTGGAAAGCCGAAGTGGAGTTACTGTAGTCACAAATGTCTAAAGAGATGATGAGAAAAGGAGGTAATGCTTTTGCTTCGACCGATGCTTCTGGATAAAACAAACAAGTTTGGGGGGATGCAATACATAGAGTATTCATTATTCCTGTTCGAAATAAATAGGAGCCATGACAAAGTATTGAGGATTTAGGTCGGAGGATGATTGAGACAGTGCCTCTTTGAGGCAGTTCAGACATGCAGTTCTCTATCTTTCCAGGTTTCCCTTCTATTTCTTTCTTACCTTTATTTATTTTTTTCTCTTCCCCTTGGCACAGCTGCCTACTGTTGTTCAATTAAGCGAAGATGGAATTCACTCTTTTCTATACTACTCGAGTCCTTGTTCAATGAAAAGGTTTGATGGGAAGTACAGCTAGCACCCCTCACAGATTTCCTCCTTCTTTCTCATGCCACGAGAGATCAGGAGCTCAACCTATTCCCTCAGCTATGACTTTCCTGATCTTCCTGCTTCCCCTGCCATCAAACATGTTTGTTCCCTGGCAGTCTTTGTTCTCTCCCTCTTTCCCGAGCCCACAGGAAAAAACAGTGATGCCCTACAACTGAGAGATTTATGATTGCTGTGCACATGGGATTTTTCTCAGCTTTGGCAGGTTACTCCATTATGGCACCTGAAATCAGTGATACCTAGGCCTGATAGCCTATACTTTTCAATTCTTTGGTCTTAAAAGGAAGATCTCTGTTACTGACTAATGCACATTTATTTGGGGAACGAGGAAGAGAAAGAATCACTGGGACTCTGCTAATGGCATGTCACATTCTGTTATTGTGCTGCACTTACTTCTTCTGCCTCCTGTTAAGAACGTTCAATTCCAGCTCCTGAGGATGTTGGTTCCATACCAATGAAGCTAAAAATATTTTCAGAATGCCCAGGGGGTGAATATTTTTATGTCCTTCCACTTAGATGAGGCTGTTTTAAGATGATGCTGACTCACACACAATATCTCTTGCATACTAATCAATGTAACAATAGTTCAGGTCATTTGATTTCAAAGCATGTTCTCTAATGTGTTAACCTTTTGCTGTTAACCTGCAGTATCCTCCTTCATGCGGCACAAAGGGATTGAACCAAGCAAGGGGAGGATGGGGAAAGACAAATGTGAATTGAAACTAAAGGATGATGCTTAGATTATTCGCATTGCAATACATTTAGATGCAGAAATTGAACTCTGATATCCTGAGTCACAGTCCACTAGTTTAATCACAAGGTTATCCTTCCCTTCTGCTCCTTTTCTGCAAGAACGAAAGCTTGATGACAGTGATAGTCCCTCCAACACTTCTTTGAATATTTACACCACAGGCAACCCAATTAAACCTTTGTCCTGCTTGTACACATTCTGTAGAGCAATATAAAGAGGAGAAAAACCAACATGTCACTTGCGTAACCAATAACATTGGTTGAAAAAATATGCTCAAAACCAGCAGCACAAAAAAAAACAACCCAGTTTGAAACTAATTCATCAACTGAAAGCCATCTGTGTGAAACATTCAGGGAATCACTTCAGACATATATATATATGTATATATATATATTCCCAGCTGTATTTGCAGATCGTTTGCACTCAAAAAATGGAGAAAATAGTTTAATGTGTTCTGTGTTACAGCTAGACTTCTCTGCTCTACTTACATGTGTTTGTGGTCACTGTTTTTAAAGTTTTTAAATATAAATGCAAAGGCTCTCAATATTCAAAATAATTATTTGCATGGTGGCTCTTGTTTATTTCTGCATTGGTTAAATACATTAATTGTAAAATCAAATCAGAGTGAAAAACTTTTAATTCCCAAAGCAGAGAAAATTACAACTCAGCATAGAGACATTGGCATCATGTAAAATTTGTGACATTTTCTCTTCAGCTGTGTTAAGCAAAGGAGCTGAGCTTATAGTGATGAGTTTCTACCATGATCAACTTTACTTTGATGGAATGAATAGTCCCATTTTTTTCTAAGTCAAACTCAGTGTAGTATCAATTTAGTGATATTCAACACAAAGGGCTCAGAAAAGTCTCCTCTGTGTTAAGCATCCAATGAGTGAGTTGATCTCAGTTTTTATCGTGCCTTGCTGAACCAATAGGGCTGCTGACCCAATTTTTTACATATGATTTTAATTTAGTATTTTCTGTGAAATGTATTTAGGACATATCTAGAGACTACTCAAATCTTAACAGCGTATAAATGTTTCCTTTCTATTTTTGTTTTTAGTAACTGATACTTCCTAGGTTTTGTATTAACCAGCTTTCTCTAAACAGAGGAAACATCTAAGCTTTTAGGAAGAGTTCTACCTAGTGTTAAAAATATATGTGTTAAAAGAGATACCTGCTGACTATCAATTACTTGATTAGGAAAAAATCACTGAAGCATCTTTAAGAATCCGTATTCATAGCATTAAATTAATCGAGATGATCCTATCCAAAGATGGCAGTGACAGAAAAATTTCATTTCTGGTTCCATTTCCAGCTCAGAGCCTAGTTCAACCTAGCTTAGAACAGAATTGTCTTCTTAGTTTTCCCTACGGCTTGAACAGGGAGGCTGAAATTACTATGCTCCTAAATTAGGTACTTTGGTTTTGTGTCAAAAATTATGTGGGTAAATCCAGATTTTTGTGGTTCAACATACATTGAGTTACAGAATCACAGGAAAGTGACCCCAAGATGCCTTCTAGTCCAGTACTTGCTGCAAACCAGGATACGGTTTATCTAAGCACAGTGACAGATGCTCATTAATTAGTTCATGGTGATCTCAGGTTATGGAGATTCTACAGTCGTGAATCTGATGAGGAGCTGTAGAGCTGTAGTCTACCTTTTTCCCAAGTAACAGCCCTCCTACATGATCTTTGTGTTACAAAAGGGAAACTTTTTGTAAGATTTCCCACAAACTGAAATGCAAGTAAATTAATTCCAGGGTGATGTAAATGTTCCATGAGAACACAAACAAAAGTTTCCATTCCAACTTCACCTCTTGCATCATGGACATACATTACTCTTAGGCATAATATAGACATATGGACATATGTCTTTTGTGTACATATATCTAAAATAACATTTTAAAATGGAAACAAAACCATTTGGAAGCAGAAAATCAAAATGTCCTTTATTGAGATAATTTTTATCCTGCTTTCAAAGTGAAATTAAATTAAAATCTATTTGTTCCTATGAAGTATTTGCCTTTGCCAATTCTGACAAGAAAAAGAAATGTTTCCACTCTGAAGACATTTTACAGCACAGATTTGATCTATCCATGGTCTTTTCTAAGTTCACATTTATGACTGTTTCACGAAGTGCATAGTATTGCTTATAGCACCCAGAGTGACTTGTCAGGATATGAGATTCATTGTGCTAGACACTGTGTAACCTGTAAAACAGTGTAAAACTGTCTGGGCAGGATTCAGCTGCCTTTTTACAGGTTCCTAGTGCAGCCTGGGACACCCAAGAGTGTCCTAAACATGTGCAGGGGACAGGTCTGGAAGATCTGCAGCCTTCAGAAGTGGCAGCTGGAAGCCTGAAAGGATACCTCTCTCTACTTAAAATGATGCTAATCTCCTATTTTTAGGCAACAGAATCTTACTCTCCCTGTTGTGAAACACAGTTTGCAAGAAACAAGGATTACAGGATTACAAACTATGTATTTAGAAGAAGACGATAGTAAAAAAAGTACAGGAACTGTGGGAACATAAAATAAGCAGTACAGCATCAAACCTAAGATCCAATTAGCCCACTATCCTGCCTCTGGCAGTGGTCAACAGTAAGTGTTATAGAAAAGCAGAATAAAACCAAGGTAAACCTACAGAGATACTTCTCTGCAATATGACTGTAAACCAATATATTCTTAATATAAGCAGATTAAATCTCAATCAAAGCCTAACAATCAGTTATCCATCCTTTTACGAATAGGAAGCTTTGGCTGGATTAACTTCTAGTAGTTTATCTTGAAAAAAATTGAAAGTTTGGCTTTGCTAACTAGTTTGAGGCACAAAATCCACTGTTACCCTGATGCCTTTGTGCACCGGAGCAGCGCAGTGGCAGAGGGCTCCAGCATTGTCTTGACTGTGACTGAATCAGCAGCTATCGAAATCTCAACTGAGGTCACAGCTAACAACCTGTCTTTAGCATATCATGTTAAGTAAAATTGGATGATACCATGCCACCCAGACCCAACTTCCATGAAGCTTTAGGAAATATTATATCTTTCAGAGGCACATGACATTTTTATTAATAGTAGAGCAGGACAGAAAAATTTTCGTATTCACTCAAATATATTTTTTTTTATCTCAGGTTAAATATTTCAGTTTTACCTGAGTATGCCCTTTGGAAGCTTTGAAACTTCTTAAACAACCTCTACATTAAAAGAGTTTCAGGGTTGGTGATCAAAATTTGGGAATAATTTTGTTTGGAAAATTTTCTCTCTGGTTGCTAAAAACTAAATATTTTGAGATACCGATGTTCATAATCTAAAAAAAATCTTCCCCACCAAAACTCCCTTAGGATTCTAGTTATAATTTTAATGTTTAAAATAAATAGTTATTGTGACTTCTGAACTGGTACACACAGGACTGCAAATCTCAAAATAGTCGTGTTTTTCAGGATTTATGTGATCTTCTGATGATGACATGTTATATTCTGAAGATAAAGTGCTGTTATTCTGCTCATACATTTTAAGAGCAAAATACCAATCTTGCCACAAAACAGTGATTTTTAGAATAAACATGATTAAATATTCCAGTTTTCAAATGTTTCCAAAACAAATATATCATGCTTACTTAATGTCACTGCGGTTAAATACCATTCCATCAATCTTTTTCTCGAACTCTGATTCATCAATGCCACACTTCCAGCATTGATGGTTTTCTGGCTGAACTGGCTTCCCGGGGTCACCAGGGGTTTCATTCTTGCTCTATATCAAATTTACTTAATTCACAGCTGATAATTCCAGCATACACCTGGATGTCTTGGAAAAGAAGCAGCATAGCACTGACAACTGCAAGGGTACAAATTGACTTCTAAAATCTAATTCACTGATGTCCTCACTGGGCAAGCAGCTCCTCACTTATGGAGAGCAGACTTCAACCTTCTTAGGAGACTGGTTGGAAGGGTCCCTTGGGAGTTCGTCCTGAAAAGCAAATGGGTCCAGGAAGCCTGGACAATTCTCAAGAGGGAAATCTTCAGAGCCCAGGAGCAGGCTGTCCCAGTGAACTGCAAGACGAGCCAGAAGGGCAGAAGACCAGCCTGGCTGAACAGAGAGCTCTGGCTAGAGCTCAAGAAGAAAAAGAAAGAGTATGACCTATGGAAGAAGGGGCTAATCACTCATGAAAACTACAAGGATTCTGTAAGACGATGGAGGGAGAATATTAGAAAGGCAGAAGCCCAGCTGGAGCTCAATCTGGCAGCTAACATAAAAGACAATAAGAAAAGTTTCTACAAATACCTTAACAGTAAAAGGAGGGTTAGGGAGAATCTCCACCCCTTGCTAAATGCAATGGGAGAAATAGTGACTGAGGATGAAGAAAAGGCTGAGGTACTCAATGCCTTCTTTGCTTCAGTCTTTAATGGTCAGACTAACTCACTGGGTGATATGCCTCTAGAACCAAATGCTGGAGATGGAGAGCTTTATCAAGGTTTCTTTCAAGAGGAAACGGTAAGCAAACTGCTGCACAGCTTACATGTGCAGAAGTCTATAGGGCCGGATGAGATCCACCCAAGAGTTCTGAGGGAGCTGGCGGAAGTGCTTACCAAGCCACTTTCCATCATTTACCAAAAATCCTGGCTAACAGGGGAGGTACCAGCTGACTGGAGGTTGGCAAACGTGACACCGATCTACAAGAAAGGTAAGAGGAAAGACCCAGGGAACTACAGGCCTGTAAATGTGACCTCAGTGCCAGATAAACTCATGGAACGGATCGTCCTTAGTGTTATCATGCGTTATGTCCAAGACAGTCAGATGATGAGGCCCAGTCAACACGGATTTATGAAGGACAGGTCTTGTTTGACCAACCTGATCTCCTTCCATGATAAAATAACCCATTTAGTGGATGAGGGAAGAACTGTGGATGTTGTTTACTTTGATTTTGGCAAAGCCTTTGACACTGTTTCCCGTAACATTCTTCTGCAGAAGCTGCTGCCTATGGCTTGGACAGGTGTACGCTTCGCTGGATCAAAAACTGGCTGGACGGCCAGGCCCAGAGAGTGGTGGTGAATGGAGTTAAATCCAGCTGGTGGCCGGTCACCAGTGGTGTTCTGCAGGGCTCAGTGTTGGGGCCTGTTCTCTTTAACATCTTTATCAAGGATCTGGATGAGGGGATCGAGTGCACCCTCAGCAAGTTTGCAGATGACACTAAATTGGGAGATAGTGTTGATCTGCCTGAGGGTCGAGAGGCTCTACAGAGGGACCTGGACAGACTGGATGGATGGGCCAAGGCCAACTGTATGAAATTCAACAAGACCAAGTGCCGGGTCCTGCACTTGGGCCACAACAACCCCCTGCAGCGTTACAGGCGTGGGGAAGTGTGGCTGGAAAGCTGCACAGCAGAGAAGGACCAGGGGGTGCTGGTCGACAGCCGATTGAACATGAGCCAGCAGTGTGCCCAAGCAGCCCAGAAAGCCAATGGAATCCTAGCATGTATCAGAAACAGTGTGGCCAGCAGGAGCAGGGAAGTGATTTTCCCCCTATGCTCAGCACTGGTGAGGCCCACACCTTGAGTACTGTGTCCAGTTTTGGGCCCCTCACTTCAAGAAGGATGTTGAGGTGCTGGAGCGGGTTCAGAGAAGAGCAACAAAACTAGTGAAGAGTTTAGAGAACTTGTCCTATGAGGAGCGGCTGAGGGAGCTGGGGCTGTTTTGTCTGGAGAAGAGGAGGCTCAGGGGGGACCTTATCGCTCTCTACAATTACCTGAAAGGAAGCTGTAGGGAGATGGGGGTTGGTCTCTTCTCCCACTTTATGAATGACAGGACAAGAGAGAATGGCCTCAAGTTACGCCAGGGGAAATTTATGTTAGATATCAGGAAAAATTTCTTTACAGAGAGGGTTGTGAAGTATTGGAACAGGCTGCCCAAGGAGGTGCTGGAGTCCCCATCCCTGGAGGTGTTTAAAAACCGTGTAGATTTGGTGTTGAGCAACATGGTTTAGGGACCCTGACAGTGCAGGGTGAATGGTTGGACTTGATGATCTCGAAGGTTTCTTCCAACCAGATGATTCTATGATTCTATGACTCTATGATTCATCAGTGAGCAGCACGCAACTAAGAAGCACTTGAGCTGTCCCTGCTTCATCAAGGTGACAAGTGGGTAAAGACAGTATCAAAGACTGGTGCATGTAGGTGATTTCACAGCTTTCAGCCACTTTGAGGGAAGGACAGCCCAGGTCCTCCCTTGGAAAGAGGTTAAATATTGATAAACAGGGTTCCTCTGAAGTGTACCAGCATTGATATTCAGTCAAAGCTATTGTACATGGTTGTATGCTTACAGAATGACTCAGAACACCAAAGTTTTTGACTTCTGGTCATTTGCAGTTTGTTGTACTAGTAAGTGTGTGAGGCTCCTAAATTTAATTGCATCAATGCTTTGAAAGCAAGCTCTTGGTTCTACCTGTCATATTTTTATTAGCAGGCCTACCACAGTGATGCCTGGGGATGAACAACACATAGAGGTCTGATGCTGCTGGGCAATGCACAGTCTGTGCCCTGACAAGAGAACAAGGTGACCTAGGAGGAGATAATTCCGCAGAGACAAATACAAAGAACTGACCAGTTAAGGAAAGAAAGAGCTGTACAAGGAGGGAGTAGTGAGAGAAAAGAAGGAAAGCTGACAGAAGGGATAAGTGGTGATACAGCTTGAGATACAGAGGCTGGGGTAGGTGTAAACAGCCCATCAGCACCTCTTCACTGACAGCTGTTCAGATGCTCCACATTGACACCATTATGTCTGCTGTCTACTGACTCAACTGGTCCTGTAGCTGTTCTTCCAGGCTTGAGCCTCTGGCTGACTCATTCATGAAGTTGCTTTCTCCAAAGTCATGAATTACTTAGGGATATGGGGCTGATACGAGTAGGTTTGCTTCTGTGATGGCAATGTAATAGGGAAAATGTAGAAAATGTATGTACAACGAGGAGGTTGGCAGTCCTGTCTCTGAAAGCAGAAAGTATTAATTGAAAGCAGACAGTATTGATTGAAAGAGTTGAAATTTACATCAGAAGAGTTTATAACAACTATGTCTTCTTAAGTACTACCTGTATTTACAGTAATTGTTGCCCTCTTACAAGCACCTGAATACAAAATCCCAGCTGGACTTTTCCTTTGGTTGAACAGCAAAGAAAAAAATCACAGGCAAATAAGAGGAGAAGGGAGGGACAGGGATTCGATTGTGGGAAATTAGAAACAGAGAAACCATTAAGGAAGAAAAGTTTCCCAAATATTCCTTTTATTTCTTGCACTTGAATGTAATCCATATTGGTGCTGAACCACCTTTCTTTAAAGATAATGTACAAGTTATATGCATGCAAATTGGTGATATAGAAGAAAGCATATATTAGAAATTATCATGGCCAGAAACTCTGAGTCTTTGCACACTGGAATTGGAACAGAATGAACAGTGCAGAGCTTTTAAATAGCTTAACTCCTTTTGTAAACTTATAAGACTCCCTGAGAAAGTGAAGAGACAGCTCTAGGGTGCCATCTGTTTTGGAAGTGTGTTGGATACACATCATGGTGTAACTCTCACCCTCCATGCAGCAATGATTGCACATGCTTACAGAAGAAGCTGATGCCTGTATGCGTGAATGGCTACACTATCCATAGAGAAGTCACTTCACTTTTCATTTCTCCATACAGATAGGAGTCCATGGAAGCTATTAAATGTACAGTATGGCTGGAAATACTTAGTAGAGATCCTTTTATATTATACTGGTATCTGTGAAAAAAATCAGCTATGGAAAGCTAAAAAAAAAAAAAAAGAAATTTTAAAATTTTAGATGTTTCAAAGTGTTTTTTTTTCCCAACAAATTTGCCATCAAAAAAAGATATAATTCTGCAGGTGAGGTCAGCTACATTCAGTTTCATATCACAAGCTTTATTACATGGCTTTTCCTCAAGACAATCAGTACATTATCTTTGTTCTACTCCTGGAACTATCAAGAAGGTATCTCTGGCTTTCTCCCGCTGACTTCTTGTTGGGAGTCGGGGCCCTGGCAGCTCTGCAAGGAAGGGTATCTGCTCCAAATCCTGGCCTAGCTCGCCTAAAAGTAGTCTGGAGAACAGAGTATGGATTTGACTGAACTTGAAAAAGGAGCTTACCTTCCCATTAACTATAATAAATGAGGTCTCTTGTTTTTCGGAAGGTTATTCAGAGAAAGCTTTGTGGAAGATTTGAATAGGAAGCAAGATTTCAGCAAGCCTGGAATAACGTGCCAAGAAGCAGGCATGCTGGGAACAGTCTCCAGTTGAGAAGTGCTCTGAGAAGGACTATGGGAGACTGACAAGGGGAATTAACTTCAGGTTTGAAGCTGCACTTTGAGTGAGGGATCCAAAAAGCTCATAAAATATGGAGCAGGATCAGCGCATAAGCTGCTTTGTATATGTGCAACAGTGGAAATTCAGGAATTTAACCCTCTTGAGTTAATCAGCAGCTGAGCAGCGAGTTTTGAGGGCTTTAGGTAGCTTAAGATATACATATACGTCTCGGTTCATCTATGAAAAAAAAAAAACGACTCAGCCTGTAATAAAGGAAGCAAAATCTCATGTGCTTCTTATGTCCAGGCTGTCTTGATGGCTTGGAGTTTTATTCAACCTCCTCTGGCAGGACTTATCAAAACAACAGATCACTTTGGCTAATTAACCAATATTAGTTAAAGAAATGTGACTCCTGCATTCTTCAAAAAGGGATGTTAGCTGTGGCTGCTGTTAAAGAAAATGGCATTACTCTGAAAGGCAAATGTGCCAAAATCAGCAAGCATATATATTTCTCTGACTTTTAAAAGGACAAGACACTGTGCAGCAACCGATGACTCCACACAGCTGGGCCAGTCAACCTCTCTGTAAGTAGGGTAGAAAACTGTGAGCAGTGACACGCATGACCATTTCCTCATGATGAGGAGCAGGACCATCTGAGGTGGATGTGGCAGGATGGTGCTGGACCCAGCACAGAAGCTGTTTCAAGAGCAAACCCACACATACCTGCTGGCTCACCTCTGTATGACAGCATCGCCCTGGAGTCCCCATGCCAGTACAGTCCTGTCTCAGACGCGACAGAAACCTGCCATAACACTGACACTGGACTCAATTGTGTCTCAGGAGGTACAAAATGGTCCCCATGAAACTTATTGTTCGTGTATCTGAAAAGCTCATAGCAGTCAGTTAAGGATTTTAACAGTATTTCCCTTTCAGTTGTGGTTATATGGGAATATCATTGCATCTACTTTTGTCTCAGACTAAAAATGAAAAAAATAAAAATTCAAAGAAATGGAAGTTTACACAGTAACACAAGATCCAGAACTACAATAATTACCCTAACACAGGTCTCCAAAGAGTAAAAATGAGACATCACAGAGGAACAGATTATGCCATGTCTGCGTATGCTGGGGTTCATGTGTCTTCCTTTGAGGCAGCCCATCCTGCTTGCTGTTAGAGGCAGGATGCTGGGCTGGACAAACCTGGAGCATGAGCCAGTCTGACAATTTCTGTATTCCTAAGACTACCGGATAGAGAAAACATACCTCATTTATTTAAACAACCTTAATTTTTCCCTTTCTTCCATGCAGATTTAATTTCCTTGTGGAAAGCAGTTACCCAGCTGTGTCTATGAAACCGGTAATAAGTGCACAGCTTCGGTTCAAAGGTGATCAAGTGCTGCTCCTATGTTTAAAGTAATAAAAGATGGGAAAGACAGGAATGGGGGAAGGTAGTGAAGACACTTTGTGGTGTTTGAACTATTCATCCTGGGATTACATCATAGTTGTCAGAATGAAACAGTACTGTTCTTCTTCAGTTCGAGCCTTTTCAAAACAGACACAGAAAACAACTCCTTTCTGCTAAAAAAAAAAGCCAGAGGAAAAAAAATCAAAGTAGTTACATGCAAAATCATTTCAAAGTTAGCTTCACTCCCTCCTGTGTAACACTTTCGCCTTAATAATAACAGAATGGGTTCACATAAAACTTTATGTTTTTAAAATTATCACTCTTGCCTTTGAAACTGAGGGCCAGATCTTCTGTTGAGGAAAATTGAAACAGATACATTGATTAAATGCAGTTAATCCTGCTTGTACTGACTGAAGTTCTAGCACTGGTTCAGCTTTTTACAAAAGAACATGCGTATGGAAAACCTGGAAAAGCTCAATGGCTGAAAATTTCCTCCTTGCAAGTCTTCCCATTGATTTTAGAAAATCAAGGATCTCATGTGTATTCTCCTGTCCTTTCATTCCTTCTCCTAAACAAGTTAAAAACAAATAAATGAAAAAAAGAGGTTAGGATCTACCAGAAAAAGAAGGCCAAGCATTAAGTTCTTTTATTTTTTGGAAAACAGTTTTTGTTTCCCTCCTATCCCCAGCAAACTGTTTTGTAGTTGCAACCAGAAATCAGAACTTCATGTCTAAGCATGATGGGTACAAGAGACTAACATCTGACTGAATCTGAGCTGGTTACTAGAGAGACAAGGGGGTTCAGGACAACTGCTGGAGAGACTGTAGGGTCTGGTGGGTTGGCTGAGAGACCTGTCTGCATGTGTGTGTGTGAGGGGGCAGATGGTCTGAGTACCAGCAGCTGGAGTGAGGCTGCAACCTCATGGGATCATGTGCCCAGGTGCCAGCAAGTGGGGAGACTGTGATCCAAGTTCAACCGCTGGGCAGAGGAATGTCAGTGCAGCTTCTGGAGAGATCCGCATTGTACATACATGCATGTATATATGTATATTTAATGCATTTTTTATAACTAAATGCATTTAAATACACATATATCTATTCCCCACTATCAACCAGAGAAGGGAATAGGATAAAGAATTTGCGTTTGCATTTTTGTGACCACAGTGTTTTCAGCTCATGTTGGTCTGCTCGTGTTGGTCTTTGCAACCAACCATGCGTGCTTATGTGTGTTGTATAAATGTGCTCTGTGTGCATTTGCCTGCTGAGAACCCCTGCTCAACCTCACTACTGGTTGGTCCCTGGGGCATGAGGGTGCAGCAGCCTTGGCTCTGTTGAGCTACTGGGTTCAACAACTGTGTCTCTTGGTAGAGTGGTGCTGTTCTGCACTAACAGGTAGACCCAGGTAAATTCCCATGTAGATACGAGGCTGATGATAGGTTCTTTCACATATCTGCAATGTCTTGGGACATTGGAGCCTACAAAGCATGCAGTCCCTTCCCTTTAGCTCTTCTATCAGAAAGAATAATAAATCGTAACACGGTACAGGTGAAATTGTTCTTGTTGAGATTTCCTGATCTTGGACCAGCTCATATGGCTGTTTTTCTCCAGAATATGAGAATAAGCTAAATATTTGTCCAAGCAGTTATGACATTTGTCAAACAAAGAACTGATCCTGTAGATTATGTTTGCACAAACCCCTCTAAAGTCTTCGGTATACAGTATCATTGCATCTGAAATTCTCAGAAACATTCTCATATGCTTTTTTTCTTTAAAGGGTCAACACAGTTTGCTTTTGGAAATATATTAACTTCTTGAAATACAGAAAAAAAAATAAGCAATTATTTCCCTTAATTAGTTTCCCTTAATAATGATGAGCAGTAAGATTTTTTTATAGACCATTTTAAAATCCTTATTTTTGTTCTTAGTGAAAACAATTTCACTCACAAGTCATGAAGAAGTATAGAAAAGATGGAATAGGCCTATATAGAATTACAGATTATCCTGTTCTGAACAGAGCAGAGACTCAGCTAGAGTAAAAGCATACAACTGCCCATGCTAACTGGCATGATCCTGGATAATATGCAGGCACAATTCAAGGACAGCACGAATGAGGGACTATTCCTAAAAAGCATTAGGATCAGGACCAGCCTGTTCTATGAACAAGTTTAACCGTATGGACATAAACCATGACATACTATCTATCCCACTGGCAAAGAACAGATCTTGGCTCCTTTTATTTCAAGTGTACGGGTAGCCATAGATACTTTCCAACAGATGTGGAGCAAGAGTCAATGTATGTTTGCAAAGAAAAGAAAACTCACTCCCTTCAGAACTCACAAATTAAAAAGATCAAACTAAGGAAATGATTGCCCATATCTAATTAATCAGACAGTGATACTACTAATAAAATGTATATATACTGCATCTGTCTGTGTATGTATAAGTTGCTCCCCTGAACCACCCATCTATCTCAGTCCTTTGGATTAAGTTTTTCCTGAATTTCACCATCTCTGCTGTGGATAGTTGACAAAAACTCCTCAGGCCAAACCACTTTGGTCTCTCAAACAACAGCAAACACAGTTGCAGTATTTGAGCACTAGCAATAGTTCTTCCAGCTCTACCTTGGTAATAAGCTTCGAAGGCTAGCCTAGGATGTTGAACGATAAAAGAGAAAATAATATGTCAGTTATCGGTATCCTAAAATATTAATACATTTCCTGTGCATTTAGGATTAGTGCATGGTACAAAAAACTACTGGTTCCATCACTAATAAAAATATGCACAGATTAACAGAGACAAAGTTCTACTTTCCTCAGAATTTGCACGTTATTAATCTCACATGAGTCTGGGTAACTCTGCCTCAAAAATATCCTTAAGAACATGTCTACTGCAGCTGATAAAGACAAAAATCAAAATGGAGTCCATGTCTTGCAGGGTTTAGACTCAAATTCTCTTCTAATGAAGCAAAATTTCAGCTGAAAGTGCCCAGTCCTTCAAAACATCTCATCTCTGCTACTCTGCAGCTTCCACCGTCACTATTCTATATGGCAGCAGCTAAGAATTATATATCTGATTTCGTCTGATTGAGTGTGACTTCAGAATCACGGAGAAGGAATCCATTTTCTGCTCTGCACTCCTTGAGATTTATCAGTGAATGCATCATATCCCAAAGCACTCTGCTACTGGGCTATAAAATATTCCAATGTCTTATTAATAAGTTAATTGAATCCATTGTAATTTTCCTAGTATTCATGCAGCTCACTTTGTCATTGATTGACAGAGATGAATTTGAAGATATTTAAGAGCTTCGCAAGCAGATGAACAGCTATATCTGAATTATCATGAAAGAGGAATAGTTAATAAGGGACTGTAATAATCTTTCATTAGAAAATTTGATGTAGGAACCACTGCAAACCTAATCCTGTTCCCGTTGACAGCAAAAGGAATTCTGCCCACAGATTCAATGCCGTTTTGAGTTAAAAATTACTGCATTTTTTTCCCAGAAGTCAAGAAAATTACAATGAAATGAGATAAATATCAGAGAAAAGGCCATCAAAGCCAGCTATAACCAAATCATGTGGTTGCTGAGTGACTCATACATTTAATTTCAAGGTAGATGACTTATAATCCAGAGGTCTAGTTTTTCAGGGCTTGAGTAGTATTGAAGGCACATCGAAGCTTCCAAAACTTGTATGAGGATCAGTCCTACTCATCATGTCCCACTTAACATCTAGCATCAAGATGCAATCTCTTCAGGGAGTTATACCTTTGCTACTGCTGTCCTGGGACAGAGAAAACCCATTGCACTTTGAAAAACATAACAAAGGTCCCATTTGAATGCTCTGAAACTCCCTTTTTGACTCAAAACAAAACCACCACTCGGTATCAGAGAGAGGACATTTCTGTTCTTACAAGGGATCTCCTCACCTTATCCTTGTCTGGCCCCATGAATTTGGTTTCCAAAACTTTGGTTGCTTTTTAAGATGGTTTCATTTACACAAGAGGGATGTGACACCAAGAATCTGCCAGATGCATCCAGGACAACTCGCTAATGGAAGATGCTTCATGTACGGTGCATAACTGCCCTTGAACCTCTTGAAGATCAAGACGTCCTAAAAATCTTCTCAAGTTGTACCCTGCATTCAGAGGCCAACAGCCTAGCAAAACGTGTCAGTTTTAGCTCAAGCACAAACAGTATATGTCAGTGTGATCTCCATATAGGAGGTAATGGTGTTCTATATCCGGTTCTATATTGCATTGGTCTGCCACTGCTAACAGTACACACAGGACACTGCTAACCCAAAGCAGGACTACATTACTAAACACCTCCAGTGGTCTTTCAAGCAGCATTAGAGAGCACCAGCCCGACCTCACATCATCCCTGCTTCCTGCAAGACCTGCAGAGATACAATGTGGACACAATCCTGAGAGCACTCAGCTGTACATCTCAGCTGTCACCATTGGTGAAAGGACAGTGTATCTCCAGGAAATGATCCTTGGGTTAAAGAGCAGCCAGCTCAGAGTCCAGGCAAGGTCAAAAGGGAAATGTCTCA
The DNA here is from genome assembly GCF_009769465.1 of Tauraco erythrolophus. NCBI lineage: Eukaryota > Metazoa > Chordata > Aves > Musophagiformes > Musophagidae > Tauraco > Tauraco erythrolophus. Next base: position 126,636,706 of record NC_141465.1, on the reverse strand, counting down.
AAAAGGGAAATGTTCTGAAAACGTGTAGAGACTGTTGGGGCATCAGGTAACAACTAGGCCAATTTCTAGGTCATTGGCATGAGATTAAGCTAATTCAACAACATGTGGAAAAGTACTGGATGTGACAAGAAATTGCCAGATGTAACAGAAAGCCATGTGAGAAGCCGACAAAATCACAGGCAATGCCATACTTGCCAAACTTACTACTACCATCAGGAGGACAGGTGGGAGTAGAGTTTTTCCACTGCTGTGTTGGTACATCTTGTTATTTAGTCTTTGTCTTACACTCACAATGGAGTGACATTCCTCTGCCTCAGCATTCCTAATATTCAGCTGTGCCTTTTGACATCAAGAGGTGACAAAGAGGAGAGATAATCCTCGGTAGGTGCTAGGAGAAGATTCACAGATTCATAGATTCATAGATTCATAGATTTCTAGGTTGGAAAAGACCTTATAGATCATTGAGTCCAACCGTCCCTAATCCCCATTAAACCATATCGCTAAGTAGATCATCCACCCTATTCTTGAACACATCCAGGGATGGGGACTCAGCCACCTCCCTGGGCAGCCTATTCCAGTGGCTGACAACCCTTTCAGAGAAGAAATATTTCCTAACATCCAACCTGAATCTCCCCTGACTAAGCTTATACCCATTTCCTCTTGTTCTGTCACCCAACACTAATGTAAAGAGCCCTTCCCCTACCTCCCCACCATCCCTTCTCAAGTATTTGTAGGCTGTAATCAGGTCTCCCCTCAGCCTCCTCTTCTCCAGGCTAAACAGCCCCAACTCCCTCAGCTGCTCCTCATAAGTTTTATTTTCCAGCCCCTTGACCAGTTTAGTCGCCCTTCTTTGGACTCGTTCCAGGAGCTCAATATCTCTCTTAAAGCGAGGGGCCCAAAACTGGACACAATATTCCAGGTGCAGCCTCACCAGTGCCGAGTACAGGGGCAGGATCACTTCCCTGTTCCTGCTGGTTACACTATTCTTGATACACGCCAATATCCCATTGGCCTTTTTGGCCACCTGGGCACACTGCTGGCTCATATCAAGCCGGTAGTCAACCAACACCCCCAGGTCCTTCTCCGCCAGGTAGCTCTCCAGCCACTCTTCCCCGAGCCTATAGCGATGCTTGGGGTTTTTATACCCCAAGTGAAGGACTCTGCACTTGGCCTTATTAAAGCTCATGCCATTGGCCTCAGCCCAACTATCCAGTCTGTTCAAATCCCTCTGAATCATAGAATCATAGAATCATAGAATCGTTAAGGCTGGAAGGGACCTTCAAAGGTCATCTAGTCCAACCCCCCTGCAAGGAACAGGGATATCTCCAACTAGATCAGGTTGCTCAGGGCCTCGTCCAACCTGGCCTTGAATGTCTCCAGGGATGGAGCATCCACCACCTCTCTGGGCAACCTGTTCCAGTGTTCTACAACTCTCATGGTAAAAAATTTTTTCCTAATATCCAACCTGAATCTACCTCCCTCTATTTTAAAACCATTACCCCTTGTCCTATCACAACTGGCCCTCCTGAACAGCCTCTCCCCATCTTTCTTGTAGGCCCCCTTGAGGTACTAGAAGACCTCTATAAGGTCACCCCGGAGCCTCCTCTTCTCCAGGCTGAACAGCCCCAACTCTTTCAGCCTGTCCTCATAGGAAAGGTGCTCCAGCCCTCTTATCATTTTCGTGGCCCTCCTCTGGACCCTCTCCAACTGGTCCATGTCCTTCTTATGTTGGGGACTCCAGAACTGGACGCAGTACTCCAGGTGAGGTCTCACGAGGGCAGAGTAGAGGGGAAGAATCACCTCTCTTGACCTGCTGGCCACGCTCCTCTTGATGCAGCCCAGGACGCGGTTGGCCTTCTGGGCCGCAAGAGCACATTGCCGGCTCATATTGAGCTTCTCGTCCACCAGTACTCCCAAGTCCTTCTCCTCAGGGCTGCTCTTGATCCATTCTCCGCCCAGTCTGTATTTGTGCCTGGGATTGCCATGACCCAGATGTAGGACCTTGCACTTGGCCTGGTTAAACTTCATGAGGTTGACACGGGCCCACCTCTCCAGCCTGTCGAGGTCCCTCTGGATGGCATCCCTCCCTTCCAGCGTGTCGACGGCACCACACAGCTTGGTGTCATTGTCGAACTTGCTGAGGGTGCACTCCATGCCACTGTCCACGTCACCGACAAAGATGTTGAAGAAGGCTGGGCCCAACACGGACCCCTGAGGGACGTGAAGGGCCTCCCTACCCTCGAGCAGATCGACACAGCCTCCCAGCTTGGTGTCGTCCGCAAATTTACTGAGGGTACATTCAATCCCCTCATCCAGGTCATTGATAAAGATGTTAAACAGAACTGGACCCAGCACTGAGCCCTGGGGAATCCCACTGGTGACCGGCCTCCAGCCGGATTTAGCCCCATTTCTAGTTGCCGTCACTGAAACATGGTGGGATGACTCGTATAATTGGAGCGCTACCATGGATGGCTACAAGCTCTTCAGGAGGGACAGAAGAGGTAGGAGGGGTGGCGGGGTTGTCCTTTATGTAAGGGAAGGTCTAAACTGCTTAGAGTTAAATGTTGGGGACGACTTGGTAGAATGTCTGTGGGTGAAATTAATGCCATACCATTCCTGATATGCTGCAGAAAGACTGTTAGGGACTGAGTGACTTGAGAAGAACATTGTGGTGAGGGTCTCAAACAGCCAGTTCTGGCTAGCAGAGAGGCTGGGAAGAAAGACATGAGCGGTGGAGCAGGATGATGTTAAGCTGCTCAGGACATCCCTGGTGAGACTCCTTCTCCCGGAGCATAGGGTATGGATTCACAGTTCACACCTGGAGGAACATGAGTACAAAATGTACTGTATGATATTTAAAGCAAAAAAAAAAAAAAAAAGAATATTCCCCAAATACAGACACACACACAACACCCTGAGGTGGATTGCTTATTTCAGAAAAGCTGATTTAACCAGCTAAAACAAAGTGTCCAGCTCCTGCATATCCTCCAGCCTGTTTTCCAAACAGCATAAAGGAGCTAACAGCCTCTGTATTAATCACAGTCTTTCTTAATAAAGGCAGTGAGACTGATTCACCTTCCATACTAAGCAAGTACTATCCTAGTCAACACTGAATCCTGCTGTAAAATTGACTTTAATCTACCTTTATTTTGGTTCGTGTAACGATATGTGAGAGTTGGCTTTTTTGTAATGTAATGATCTTCTATGCATAAGTTTTGAGTCTCCAGCAAAGTCCTGAAACTTCACCTGCAGTAAAGAAAAGTTTATAAATTAAAGGTGATGCCTAAAGGATAGGAAAGATTGATTTAACTTAGAAGAGTTACTTATTTTAAAAGTGTTTAGAGACTGGCAATCATTACATTCGAGAATAATAAAAAGAAAACAACTCTACCCTATTCACATCATCAGGATGTCCATTTTCTGCATACAATACATTATATTGTAGTTCATTATTTTCAGATTATATAAAGAAAGTTGCTAGTCCCCTACTGTGTAGATAATGAACTTACTAACAATCCTTACCGTCCTGATGAGATGACATAAATAAACTAAACATCTAACTTGCTATTGAGTATGTTTATATTTCAGGGACAGTTCATCTAAAGCTATGTGATAAGCTTAAGCCATTAGAAATATTCCCAGATCCAGAATTGCTAGTTCTATAAAATTGAGGAGTTGCTTCTCCATTTTCATCAGTAATTGTATGTAATTTCCACAGAAATTAAGGGCTGTAACAGTAGAATCATAGAATCATAGAACGGTTTGGGTTGGAAGGGACCTCAAAGGTCATCTAGTTTCAAGCCCCCTGCCATGGGCAGGGAAACCCTCCACTACACCAGGTTGCTCAAAGCCTCATCCAACTTGGCTTTGAACATTTCCAGGGATGGGGCATCCACAAATTCTCTGGATAATCTCTTCCAATGCCTCACCATCCTCACAGTGAAGAATTTCCTCCTTATGTCTAATCTAAATCTCCCCTCTTTCAGTTTAAAGCCATTGCCCTTGTCTTATCACAGGTGCTTGGAAACTCTGGACACACAGACACCAATTCTCTGTTTTGGTAAGAAGTACCAATTGTGTGTTTCTCTTCTCAAATGTTTAGAAATGTTCTGTACTTATTTAGTCCCTTCTCAAGAAATGCCAATTTCAAAAAAGAGGAGAACATTTGAAAATGACTAAACAGTACCTGATCCACCCAGGCAGATTTTCTATTATTTTCACCACAGTTTCCCTTCAATTTTCATCTCACGTTCACCACTGGGACTTTGCTTCTCTAACTTGAAAAGCCAAAATCAGTCGAAATCAAGTTATGTTTGTGGAAATTTTAAGTGATTTATGTCCTTGTACAACAACACCTTGAGCAGGTTCCTTGTATGATGCAAAGCAGAGCTGATTTAACTCCTGAGAATTACTCCTTTTGTGAGTAAATCTTATGAAGAAACTTGTATTCAGTGCTTCCCTCAGAAGAGTAAGCTGGATAAAAAAAAAAATATTTTTTTTTAAAGAGAAATAACTTATTTCTGACGTAAAAGTTAGTGTCTTATGAGGAATTCAAATTTAATTAGAATTACGATAACATACTCTCTGTGTGAATATATTTCAGTGCACATTTTAAGGTGCATAACAGGGTATATCTGAAGGAAAGATTTTTCTATTTAATTTAATTTGGGTGAGCATACCTTTCCCTGCTGGTTTGGAGGAAGGATATAGGGCTCTTTGTATTCTTTGCAAAGGTGATATATCTCTCCTTCAGAGTTTGAATTCTTGATCCAAACTCGAAGCCTCTGAACTGCATATTTGTCCATATTTAAAGCAGTTCACAACATTTCTATTAAGAAAGTAAACATAACTGGCAAATGCTGTGTTTAGAAATGGCTCTAAGGACTGACCTGCAGGCTGCTTTCAGGAGCTACGTCTATAGCAATAAATGAAATAAAACCTGTCCCATGGCAGCCCATTTTCTCATTGTTAGCATGCTCTGGAAACAGTTTTATTCACCTTGCAGTCCTCCAGCCAATGCCCAGGTGCAGCTCAGGTCATTGCCAAGGCATGAAACTCTTTCCAGCAGGCTCCATGGATGAGGCCATCTTACCTTTGGGGAGAGAAGGGAGTCCGGCTGTCTGGGAGAATCTAGAGTGTCTTGCCACTTGCTTTCCGCAATAGACAATGGGGCTGATCCAGTTTCTCTGAATGACTTAGACAGGTCCAGGTAGGGACAGTGGCACCACAACCTACAGCTGAGACAGAGCTCAGTCAATTTGAATTTTAAGTCTATTACGGTTAAGCCGGTACTCTCATAAAACGCTGGAGAGGGGTAGGTGTCTCTAAAGAACAATTCAAAGAACTTACATTAAATGCTTGAGAGTAGACAACACAAGTATTGTGTCATCCCATCTGCCTGAAGGGATGTGAGTTTTGATTGCACTGGAAATCTTGACAAGGCAAGAACTACGGCAACGGCCATTTCTAATGAATTGAGAGGCATTTCTCCATCCATGGTCACAAAGTCACTGACAAGGAGATGCGCTCTGCTCACTGCCTGCACACCCCAGAAGATTTATCAGAGCGTGGATCATATCTCAAAGCACAGCACTAACAGGCTCTAAAACATCCTGATGTCTTACTAATAAGTTAATTGAATCGCACTGTAGCACTCAGTATTAATGCATCTATGCTTGTAATTGAATGATAGAGATGAATATGGAGATATTTTAATACTTTCTTACACAAACAGATGAACAACTGTATCTACATTATCATAAAAGGCAAAAAATTGTTTAGGGGGTGCAACTCAAATTAAGAGGAAGTTGATATGGTAACCATTGCATTTAAAGTTTGTTTTTCTTGACATCAGAGGAAAAATGTGGGTTGACTTCAAGAGGACTGGTATCATAAGCTACAATTTATGGCAGCAATTAGCCTTAAAATAACCTTACTAGGAGACTGTGTCGCTGCCTTTGGCAGCTGATCATCTCAAAAAAGAGAAAGGAAGGCTGCCTGGTAGAGAAATGTACTACTCTGGTGACAGTAGGCTTTCTCCATCCTGCTACTTCTGCAGTGGGTTTATAGCTACCCGTGGTAATTTTAAGCATCTAGTTGGATGTCCTCCACTACACAAGTTGGCAGATATTCCTCTGAGACTTCTGCTTTGAGTCCATAGAATTGTGACTGAGCCAAACCCAAGCTTTCATTGCTCCAGGAATGCAACTCAAAACACTAGGGGGAAGAAAAAAAAAAAAAAAAAAATGCGTGACAGAAAATCGTCAAACTATGTCTTTCTTATGCTGGTGAGTAATGGAGTAAGAGGCTCAGAGTGAAGAACTACAGCCAAACCATGGGCACTTACTAGTACCCTCAGCCAAATAATTATAAATTATAATCTGTTTCTGCAAGAATTGTACCAAGAGAGCAAAAGAACTTTCCCAAGACAATTTCCCAGGTAACTGAAGAGAATAAATGAAGTTATTTATTACTTTATTGTCAAAGTGATTAAAGACATTTTAGAAACTCTTTGTCTGCCTAAAGTATGTCTACACAGTGTAATGCAGAAACTAGATCAAGCTCCTGGGCCAGAAGCAGCTGCAGCCATGAGAAAACAAGGCACAGAAGGATTCATTTATTAGAAGATAATTTCTTCCAGAGGTTTGTTAAAAGTGCACATAACTGCAAGATGACCTCTATCTCCCTCCTGACTTCCTCATGTGATGGATGCAGGAATATAACATGGAAAGGAAAGTCTGACTGTGTAAAACATTTTCATGGAGACCTTGGAGTCCATGTGCAGAGGTAACAGCTCCCTGGAACTGACCACTTCACTCACTTTTTCCCCTCATACTCCATATGTTTCTACGGAGCTGATGAATCAAATTGTGAGCCCTCCAGTGGCCAAAATAATGCATTTCTAACTGTGTACATGATTCTGGTCCACCCTTCAGATGCTGCAGCCACTCAGACAGGTTTTTCTCTGTGCACTATAGCCATGACTATCAGAGCCAGAAGCCTGATATCCAGCAAATGCTGGAGAAATGTTGGAAAGACCTGGTTACTTAGAAAGCACATAGAGAGACCAACGCTACTGGACAATGTAGGATAATTTTCCATTCTATTTGCAGAGTATATAAGGAGCAGCCTCTGGGGCTGTGTTCCAGGGTAAGAAAAAGGGACCTTCATCATAACACCAGTAGGACAATGGAGAAGATCCTGAATGAAAGACTCTGTCTCAGCAAAGCTGTTCCATGTTTTTTCTCACCAAAGGAATTAGTTATCCAGCATCCAAAATATGCTGGGTGTCTCACAGGAGCCACTTTGAAAGGCTTTATCCAGAAGCATTACTACTGAAAGTGGACATTCACAGAAAAGGACTAGAGAAGAGGAACAATAAATTAACAAGCAACCACATATAGTCACTCTGTGGGCTTTACAAGCCTGTTCCTCTGTGTCTTTCTTACTTCACAAAGCCCCTTCCCCACACTTGCTCCTGACACTCGCTCTCTGCGAGCAAGGGAACACTAGAAAAAGGTTTTCTTGTACCTTTTTTCCTCCTGCCCCTCAGAGCTCTGGCTTTCTCTTCCCTGTGAAAAGGTACCATTATTCCAGTGCCAGGAGATACCAGGGACTGAGCAATAAAGATGAGGTTTCACAGGTCAGAAGTTATACTTCATTGCTGAAGGGGTGGTGTTTCCGTCAGTGGGTAGCTGTGTAATTTAGAGAGAAAGGAGCCTTGCAATGAATGCACCTACTAATGGCAACATGTGGAGGGGCTCAGAGCGTCTAGCGAGGAAGCTGCAGGGTTTATTTACAGTTGCACCTCTGCCATGCACTCGAAAGTATTTAGACATAGGTGCATTAGAATAAAAACATAGGCTAATTATTATTATTGACACTATTTCTCAGGGTTAATGGCTGTAAGGTAAAGACAAGACTGCAGAGGCTACAGGTTAAAAGACTGTCTTTTGATTCAGAGGTATTAACTTCCAATCCTTTTAAGGTTGTACTTTCATTACATTTTCCACAGTCTTAACACGTTTTTTTCATCAGTGCAATTATGGAGTAATTCAGACTACTTTTCTAAAGCAAAAACCAATTATATCTGATTTGAAAATTCTGTGGGTTTTTTTTTATAAGTGAAAATGCAAAAAAAAGACTAAGTAATATATCTAAAGACATAATACCTATTTTTTTAAGCCTCATTACAAATGAAGTTAGCCATGTAATATGTCACTTTACACTTAGACATATTTAAAGCTGACAGTATCTGTAACACTACACCAGAGTATTTATGGAGTTACTGGTATAGCTCTGGGTTACACCAGGGGAGAACAGTGTCAAAGTTATCTCTATCATTTTTTGTATTAAAGAGGTTGCATGTTAAAATGTTTCCAACATCAGAGAGAGAAACTATAAGTCAGCGTTTGGGGTTCCCTTGGCTCCGACAATGATTTACCACGTCAAGTAAGATCAGGGCCAGATCCTGACCCAGGCACTTTGTTACCTTTCCTTTCTATGAAAAGGGTCGCAGATGGCTGCTCCAAGCATACTCCAATGAGCTCCAAAGATGAGGTCCACCAAGCTCAACAAAGTACTTTCAATCCTCTGAACAAGAAAAAGAAAGATGCAAACATTCAGAAATGTGCTTATTCCGTTATCTCGTCTTTCTATAACCATGCTAGAGGTGGGGTCATACATCTTTTGTGGTAATAAGTATTTGCTTCCACTTAAGCCAAAGACCCCTTCCAGCACTTGCATAGTCCCATTCACTTGAGTGTGAACACACCCAGTATGTCTACACTGTGGACTAAGCCCAGGGCTACCAAACCCCCACACCTGAGTGACTATGTTCAAGATGCCTAGACCACTCCACCAGACTTGTTGACCCAAGACAATGCTAGCTGAGCCTGTGTTGGTGTAGATGTGCCCTGAGTCATAAACCAAGACCTGTCATGCCAGATTCTGTGTGCAAAAACAGATTGAGGTGAAGTTTTTAATAGATCTGAAAGAAGATGAAGCAACTGGTGGCTGTTCAGTTCTTTTACTCACTTTAATTAACTTTCATTATTCCTTACACCATTTCTTTCCCACTATTTGATATGACTTAGAGGCAGAGTCTGTCTCTGCAGCTTCCACTGCTAAACTTGTTTTATGCTTTCAATTGTAATAGTACTGTACACGTTTTTTTTCTTGGCTGCTTTTTGTCTCCCATGCAGCACTGCTGCAGTGGGCTAGCAGTTGCTATATAGCTTACTGGAAAAATATATTCCTCTAGAATTGTAGTTTGTCATTAAAAAATGATCCAGACATAAAATCCGATTTTAAATATTAATTCTGCAGGTTTGTATCTAGTTACACGAATGTTCAGATCCTTCCAGTTTGTATGAATTAACATGCATGACAATGTGAAGATGTATGCTAATTTGTTTGCTATATAGTCAAATTATCATGTAGGCAAAATAGATGGGTCAGTCTCTCTGGCAGCTGATCCCAGTGTCTATATAACCCAAAGCAAAGGTCTCTGGTCCTGGAGTCCCTTATTCAGTCTCTGAGATAATCCCCGGTGCAGTTCACTCAGATCGGGATTTGAACCCCGAGTCGCACAAAATACTCCATTTCGTAATGTTTTGGCATAAAGTATCCTGTCATGGATCCCACTTAGGTCTGTTTGTCACTGCTATTACAGCCCTCAATGCAAGTGCAACAAAACTCATATATACCTGCAAATGAATTGAAATGGGAGAGTGGAATCCTGGTTAATTGGAATAAATCACAATTTTCAAATGGGTCTAGGACTTCTGTGTGACTCATGTATTCAGTTTTATATTCATTGTAATGAGTCCATAGGATGCAAATACGAGTGTTAGGTTAATTATCAGTGGCAGCACGAGAGAAGGAGCACAGGGCTTGAACTGCCTGGTTGATGTGAATGCTCTGGGTAGCTCAGGGTTCAAGGTCAGCCTCAAAGATGATGAAGGGAGTGGAGCATCTCCCTTATGAGGAAAGACTGAGGGAGCTGGGTCTCTTTAGCTTGGAGAAGAGGAGACCGAGGGGGGACCTCATTAATATTTATAAATATGTAAAGGGTGACTGCCATGAGGATGGAGCCAGGCTCTTCTCACTGGCATCCAATGATAGGACAAGGGGAAATGGATATAAGATGGAACATAGGAGGTTCCTCTTAAACATGAGGAAGAACTTCTTCCCAGTAAGGGTAACAGAACGCTGGAACAGGCTGTCCAGAGAGGTTGTGGAGTGTCCTTCTCTGGAGATGTTCAAAACCCGCCTGGACGCGTTCTTGTGTGATCTGATCTAGGTGATCCTGCTTAGGCAGGGGGATTGGACTAGATGATCCTTTGAGGTCCCTTCCAATCCCTAACATTCTGTGATTCCGTGATTGAAGCACAGATCTCATCTCAGGGAACTTATAGTCAAAATATAAGGCAGGGGAACAAACAGACCTGAATGTACTCCACTGCTGTGAAGCCTGCAAAGAAGTGAAACTCAGCAAAAGGTTTAGTAAGTGCATCATACAATGTTTCATTTTTTAGATATATCCTTGACTTAAAAATCTTAATGATCTTTGAAGTTTTTCCAATGTATCATATTACCAGGTATAATAGAGATGTAAAATACCAGTATCATACTAGTAATATCTTAAACGTAATCTATTTCCATTCAACTAATCAAGCTACTCTGAACAATTTTCATTGAGCTCTAAAGGTGTGTCTGTAAAAGGAGGAGCACAGAGAATGGAAATTCCACTTTTGTGAAGAAGTTCTCAAAATATGCAAAGATAATTCTGATTTCTCTGACATTATACGTTATACGACTAGGAATATTTTGTCTAAATCAAAAGGTTTCAATTTTTTTCACCTTTTTAAACTACTTTGTAAAATAAGTACACTATGTTTACAAATATATAATAAAGCATATCATGAACGTAATATACTATTATATAGGATATATAGTAAAATACAGAAATAAAAAATTTAAACTAAAAGTGATTCCTAAACATAAAGATAGCAGATTTTGCTGAACAAGTGAAAGGGGATGCATTGACGTTGTGGGATTTTTTTAAACTTTCTCACAAAATTATATTCCTCTAAAATCAACACTATGTTATGAAGCATTTTCACTCTGATGAAACTGAATACATTGATAGAGAAATGGTTCAATCAGTTTCTCTTTCCAAGTAGCTCTGCTTTCTACTCCTATTCTCAGAACTCCTCATAAGCTTGAATTTCAAGTGCAATAATGGTAATAAAACAATGGGAATCTGTGGTGTCCATGAGGTCTTAAGACGTGTATACATTCAATCCAGCCAGCAGTTACACCACAGGCACAGGTTAAACAACAGATACCTGCCATGACCGGTCCGTTTGTAAGGAAAGACATTGATGAGGGAGATGCAAGGTCCTACATCTGGGTCATGGCAATCCCAGGCACAAATACAGACTGGGCGGAGAATGGATCAAGAGCAGCCCTGAGGAGAAGGACTTGGGAGTACTGGTGGACGAGAAGCTCAATATGAGCCGGCAATGTGCTCTTGCGGCCCAGAAGGCCAACCGCGTCCTGGGCTGCATCAAGAGGAGCGTGGCCAGCAGGTCGAGAGAGGTGATTCTTCCCCTCTACTCTGCCCTCGTGAGACCTCACCTGGAGTACTGCGTCCAGTTCTGGAGCCCCCAACATAAGAAGGACATGGACCAGTTGGAGAGGGTCCAGAGGAGGGCCACGAAGATGATAAGAGGGCTGGAGCACCTTTCCTATGAGGACAGGCTGAAAGAGTTGGGGCTGTTCAGCCTGGAGAAGAGGAGGCTCCGGGGTGACCTTATAGCGGTCTTCCAGTACCTCAAGGGGGCCTACAGGAGAGATGGGGAGAGGCTATTCAGGAGGGCCAGTTGTGATAGGACAAGGGGTAATGGTTTTAAAATAGAGGGAGGTAGATTCAGGTTGGATATTAGGAAAAAATTTTTTACCATGAGAGTTGTAGAACACTGGAACAGGTTGCCCAGAGAGGTGGTGGATGCTCCATCCCTGGAGACGTTCAAGGCCAGGTTGGACGAGGCCCTGAGCAACCTGATCTAGTTGGAGATATCCCTGTTCCTTGCAGGGGGGTTGGACTAGATGACCTTTGAAGGTCCCTTCCAGCCCTAACCATTCTATGATTCTATGTACATGAAAGGGAAGAAGGCTTTGCACCTTTCTCATTTCAGACTTTGTCATGAAAGGTACTGGCTCACAAGGGTTGCAATTACATTCACTTGCTCTGTTGGGCATCATGGGTTTTTTTTTTCATTTTCCCTGAACTGCTCTTACTGTGAATACAATATTTTATCTAAACTAAATTATTACAAGGCATGGACTCAATGAATGGTAACGAACCTTTGCCGTCTGACAACAGACAAAAAGGTAGGTCTGTGTTGTTCTTATTAAAGCAAAAAGTGCTTAAGATTAAAAAATATACAATTTTCATTTACAGACTCTTTAAATTAAGAAACGAAACATCAGAATATGACATTTCACCATAACTTACATGTCCTTTAAATCTGGTGAGCAGCCGTCCAAAATGCAGGCTGGCTTCAGGCTCTGCAACCTTGGCCAGCTGCTCACAACAGGCAAGAGCTATTGTAGCCCACGGAAGAGACTGGAAGACATCTTCAGTGTTTTAGCCTACAGCCCAGGCTACACTGCCACATTGCAGGACAAGGTGCAATGATGGTGTTTGTCCTGTCATAATAACCCACGTCAAGCAAGGAGTTTCAAGAATCTGTCTCCAGACAATAATAGAGAAAAGAAGGACAGAAATGAGGGACTAATGTCTTTGAGAGGGAATTTAAAACAAAAAAACAAACCAACAAACAAACCCCTACAAGCCCTAAATAAATAAAGGAAGTGAATCACAGTTCTAGAGATATTCCCCTTTGCCTTGAGCCAATATTCATAATGTTTAGGCATCTCTGCCAGTTTGGTGAATCCTAAAGCAAAATTTCTGAACCGCTCTGATCTTTGCAAACATAGTCATCCTTTCTAAGAAATGATTTAGCTTATCACTGCATTCCAACCAAATTCTACCATGCACAACTTTATTCTGTTGATCTACATTTTGCAAGAGTGTGTTTTCTAGCTTAGTTTTCTGCCTGCTTAGTTTTCTTAGATTTTGCGAGAATGTGCTTTCTGCTTTTAGTTTTCTAGCTTAGATTTCTTCATTATTTCTGTCTCATTTCCAAAGCAATTGCACTTCAACAGTCTCAGTTTGATCCCAGAATTTTTGTACAGAGTTGTCAGAGTCCAATAGCCTCTGACCAAGTTCTTATAGATTTTCCACATGTAGAAGAGTAAGGTGTAATAATAAACTTATTAATTTAAAGATGGGATTTATGATTTAACAGTGATAAAATATATGTTGCATAACACTAACATAAAGTAAGTTACACTTAGGAAAATCTATAGCAATTGCAATAAACAGGTTAATCACAATACCAAGATTATCCCCATTACTGGTCTCTGTAATATCCTCACTGTCATGACACTGGGCATCCCCAGTTGCTGGGAAGGAATATTTGGGCTGAAACCAGCTCAAGCTCATTGCTCTCTTTGAAATTATTTTGTCATTTAGTTTTTATACTCTCTTGGGCTGAGCCATGTGTTCACTCTCCCCATGTCAGTCTGGCTAACTCAGAGAGAAGTTCACTCTTCTCTAATGAACTCAGGGACAAATATTTACATCACCAGTTGATCCACTCAGCTGCTGATAGCTGTTTATCTAAAACAAAGGTTACTCTCCCATCTCCTTTTTGTGTCGAGACAAAATGCAGATTCTTCATAACAGCTGTTGCCAGTCTCACCCTGCATTATTCCCTGAGCTTCATGGGCACCTCGCCCTTATCCATCTCCTCTGAGCCTTCTTCCATTTTACGGGTTTACTGGTCAGTCACAAGTGTCAGCATAGATATGTTTAAAAGTAGAACCCATTTTCAGGAAGCCAGTATGCAACAATGTACTTCGCGCCCTGAAGACACTGAAAAGATTTTACCGTCATGAGTTGTCCTGGTGAACAGCATCAAAAAGAGGAAAGAAAAAAAATATCAAAGGAAGAAAGGGATTATGGAAGAACCCTTAATGTATTTAATATGGAATTATACTAAATCCAAACAGAATTATTTCATTATTACTAGCTTTTATTGGAATATTCTCTTGGTAACAGACTAATTTTAATGCAACTGCATATTAGATTTCAGGCTAGAAAGAAAATGCAGATTCTTTTGAATATATATATTCACCAGTAATTGCTACCTAGTGAACAAAAAGGAAAAAAGTGGATATAATTAAAATAGAATGTAATGAGTTTTGTAACTTCAGTGACTTTTGAAAGAATATGAAACATTTAATGTGCCTATAGGGACTGAATGAGAAATGACTTTGTGTTACGCTATCTCATAGCCCTTGAAGATTTAAGCCAAACAAGAACTGTCAATCATTTTCCACACAGTGCTCTGAAAGGTCAGCTGCAAGTACTGCACTTTCCTCCTGACCTGTATCAATGCTCGAAATTGGGAGCAGTACTATGTTTATACAAAGTACAGCTTGGACTGCTACTTAAAGTAGCATTTTGGCTAAAGGAAGAGGGAGGTGAAGAATGAGTGATTGGGAAAATTGTCCTGAGTGGATTAGAATAAGCACGTGTTTCTCTGTGTTGTATCTACTCCACTTACTTCTAATTAGATGATTTCTATCTTTCCAACTCTTCCTCATAATAACCTTAGAGTCCTTCTGTACTTACGTTTCACTCTACTAACTCAGAGCTTTATTTCTTATGGGGTGTTTAAATGTGGAGTTTTTTTGTTTTTCCCAGATGAAAGGAGCAGAGTGTGATAAAAACTATCCAGAAAGACAAAAGAGAATGAATTTTGAACACACTTTCTCCTGCTGTTGCTACGCAGTGCCCTTTTCCCAGCTACAAGTAAGGGCAAGTAGATGTTGGAGGCTTCAGCTACTCAGCAAGGACACAGGATACTCACTGTGGCATATGCCGCTGCAGGTATGGCGAACGTTAACATCCAGAGGTACCTTGTATTTCATATAAGATTATTGTGAATTTAAAGGTCATTACTGGTTTATCCTCCAGAGGATACTGTCAGCACCACAGATCGAGAAGAAGACACACACTCATGTGCTATGGCAACTGTGCAGAGTGACAGACAGTCCCACCACCTGCAAGTGTGCAGGGTTTCTGCGAATCTGGGAGCATCTCTGCTATGTCCCAGCTGGTGCATGTAATGCCGGTAGCTGACCCTCTGACTGATTGTTACAGTGGGAAACCTCTGTCTTATTTTATTCTCTATGAGGCCGGTTTCACTGAACCTTGTGGTTTTAGATAGAACTGCTTGGATACAAATGAAACACTAACGTTTTGAGAAAAGCCCTAAACCGAGTAACATTGAATTAAAAACTTGCTTGAGTATACTGACATGTTTTTAAGTGAAAGAAATCAAATTTAGAATTCCAGTTTTCATGTCCTCCCCTCTCTTCCCCCTAAAAAAGAAAAGTTTAGAAAGAAAAAAAAGAAAAAAATTTAAAGGCTCTGCTTAGGAGTTTAGGCTCAGAACCTTCTCTGTGTTATACACAGAGGAAGCAAAAGAGAGAGATCCAAATTATGAAAAAGATAAGAAAAAAGAAAAATGCTCAAGGCTTTTTCCCCCAACCCCACCAAACACAGGGAAAAGGGAGACAGGTGCCTATTTATTAGTACACATTGCAACATGACTAAATACAGGAGTGCTGCTGGCAAGATGGCATCTAGGCAAATTGCCCAACAGATGGTACAACCTATTAACGAAGAAACTTTCTAAAGGATAACAAACTACAGCAGGAAATGCAGACTTTTTTGTATTTCAAGGCAGGAGCTCTGCAGGGAGGTGGAACCCTCTGAAATACATGAGTCAAATTTTATTTCTCAGATGTACCTCATGCTATAAGAAGTGCCAACCTCTGTGCTCCAGAGGTGCAAAGGGCTCTCCAAGATGTGGTGGTCTGGGTTTTAGGCATATTTGAGGTGAAATAAATGTAAGACAACACACCTGCAATGTAGCAGATTAGGGAAAAGACTGCTGAGGATTTGTCGTTCTTGTGTTTTTGTTGTTTTCTTCAGAAGGGCTAAATCTGCTTGTCTTTCTAATTGGAAAAAACAACAAAAAAGAGAAATTTAAATTCTAGATAAGATTCTCAGATGTAAGCCCTGTTAGCAGAGAAGTTCCACTGAGATTAATAAAACTGTGCTGATTTCTGCCAGGTGAAACCCCTTTCCACTCAAAAGTGAGTTTAAAAAGAAAAAGAAAGAGAAAGAAAGAAAGAAAGAGAAAGAAAGAAAGAAAGAACAAGAAAAATTGTACTTATTCAGTATTGTGTTTCTTTTCATAAAAGTGTCTGGATTATACTTACATGAGCCACCAGAATCTCAGCCTCTAATTAGCCTTGTCTATTTCATATGTAACTATAGGTACAAAAAAATGTTAGTAGTAGTCTCCTCCCTTTTTTTTTTTTCTCTTCTAACCATTGTACATAAGGCATAGTCGAGAGTTTGAATTCATTGGGCCAAAAAAAGCAACACTTCTTTGTGAAAATGAATATTTACACAGTAAAATGTGTGAAAGAATCTGCCAGCCCTGAGTACACTATTACTTGTAGCCAGCCAAACCTAACAATGCACAAACAAAAAGTACCAAATACAAGAAATACAGCTCAAGTCACAATGTAATATTATAATATAAGCAATAGCAGTCTGGCACAAAATGTTATATTGCTATTGGCAAAGTGTTCTTTAAGTATGTGTGCTTGTTCGTCCAAATGAAAAACAAAAATGCAATGCATGAGAAACCATCGTTGCTTCATTTATTCTCTGGTTATATACCTGGAAAGCTAAAGATTGCTCTGTTACTGATTCAAACAGTCTATTCTCAAATCTTTTCCGCAAGAAAGCAGCCATTACTCACCTAACTATTCTTACTGAAGCAAATTCTGTTCCAAGCAAGTAGGATAAAGCAGAAGTTTTAAAAGTATATATATCCCAGTTCTGTTCCACTGACTTCAGCATTGCCTCTTATGAGCTTGACCTATGATTTGTATGTGTTTAATTTAAAGTGTGATATATATATATAAATCGTGCAAACTCTGATTTATATGTGTTTATATAATAGATGTGTAATGAATATCTGCCAGCAAACTTGTATTAACCATCAGGAATGGCTCTGATCCTTCCCTCACTCACTGAAGTTTACAGCAGTTGCTCCACCGGGCTTGATGCTCATCTAAGGTACCTCATCTGAGAGCTATTAAAGTATCACCAGATGAAACTCTAGCCCTTTACTTTCAGTGAGTAGAGGCCCAATTTCCATCAGCAGAGGTGAGGACATAAAGGACAAAGCCCTCAAATTGCTACACCTGGACTGAATGAAGTGTTCCCCCAGTTTCTTTGCCATCTTAGGCAATAAAAGTATTTAGTCTCTTGTCTGAGGTGTATCTGGATTTCTTTCAGGAGCAAGAAGTATTTGGTCCTTCTGACGAATACTGTCAGCTGTTTATATACGCATATATATTCTGCTTTAACAGTCAGGGCATCAGAAGGAGGCTGAGAAACATAATTTATGTTGGGTTTTTGCTACTAGTTAAATGTGAATGTTTCCTTCTAAAATACCAGAGCATTATGATGTACTGCTCAGTAAATATCACATTCTTAATCCAGAGCCCACAGAAATCTATGGAAAACCTACCACTAAACTCAACAAGTTGTGGATCCATCATTCTATCCAAGCTAAAAAGAAACAATTTGTCAATCATGCTCAGATATGATTTGCTGTAAATTGAGTCTCTGACCTAGCAGTATATGGATACAAGGATTCAGTTATGACCTCATTAGACTGAGGTGTTAGCTTGAGGATGTCATGAGAATATCTAAACCAAGCCTTTTTTTAACCCTTCACTTCTGGGAAGATATGTTCTGCCATGGCAATCCAAGGTCTTGGTCTCAGGGATTGTGCCACCCTTCTCTATTTGCTTCCACATATGGGTTTCCAGTTTCCAAGCCCCAGCTGCGGAGAGAATGGAAAGGGGCTGCATACCGAGGTCTCATCTCAACAAGAAATGAAGATTCATTGGCCACGTGTCGCTAAATCACATTTAGACATAATTTGTTTTAAGAGCAAGATTAGCAAAGGAAATAAGATGTGCTGTCTCTAGTTGGATTCAGTGTTTCCTTTGGTGTAGTTAAACCTTTCAAGGAATGTTGTCCCATGCAGTCTGCACCACCTGACGTGGGTTGTCACTATGGTTCATCTGAGGGATGTCAGGGTTCAGAAGCATTCCTACTCCTTTCCCAGTGAAGTAGAAGTAATGTGTGAGACCATCAGTGAGGACTTTACTATAAATTTAGACAGTAAAGAAGGATGACATTAATTTTTGCCTGAGTAAAGCACAGATTCTGCTTCCTTTCCTTCGTTCTGATCTCAGCCTCTCTCAGAGCAATGCATTGGCTATCTGAGATTTACCAGACAAATCCCACAGGACCTCTCCTCCATTCTGCAAGGCTCAAAGAGGAATTTATGTATGCCATGCAGCCTAGTCACTATTTTAGAGAGAAAGACAAGTAACAATACCCATAAATAAAGAACAAAATCAATAACACCAAAAAACCCAACCCCAAAACAAAAAAAAACAAAACTAAGAACTAAGCCTGTGGAAATGAGAAAGAGACTGGATCACTGCTAGTGAGAGCAGTTTGTGAGACATTCAAAGAGAAGTTAATCCAGGATTGTAGTTGATGTTTCATGTCAGTTCTGACAGGAACAACAATTGTTCCTGTACATGTTGACAGCTGAAGATGAGTGGCTAAAAAGGAGACATTTTCTAGACTCAGTTCAGAAAACACCGTTACTTAAGTCAGTTGAAGCAAGTGTCTTGGACTTAATGCAGTAATTTTGAACGTGAGCTATGTTAAGCTTTCGATAAATTGATTCTGTTTTTTTCTTCCTGACACCTAATATTCAAAGATAATGTTTGCAAGCCATCTGGCCAAGTCATAGTCTACTTTTGTTTGATTTGACAGATCGATGAGTGAACTTTACACAACAAGAGGTATACAAACTAATGAACATGCTCAAAGGCACATTTTTTAATTTGCTTGGAACGAAGTACAAAAATTTATAAGCCAGTTTGAAGCAATTTACTCCCACGGACCTCTGTATCTACAAGTTGGTAAACACCTTTATTATTATTCCTGATTCGTTGCACACTAGCCTTCAAACACAAGAAAGACAAATCCAGACACTCACAGGAAGATGCAGTATCGGTTCCCAAATTTTAGTCGGATCCATTCTTTCATCCGCACTCTTCAGACCTTTCTTTTCCAATTATTCTCCCATTTCTAGACGACTTCTGTGGCCAAAGTACTATTTGTAAAGCACATTAATCATGTACAGAGAGTGGCCAACAGCCTTGAGATATAAAATGAAGGTTTTGCCATTTATGGTCATAAAAGACACATGGCAGCTTCTTTAAGACATGACATAAACCCAAGGCTTTGCTGTTTGTTCTCAGTAAAGAAGCAGAACTTGGTGGTAAAGGAGCGGCTGTGGCTGGCAACTCATTAATTTTGAGCTGAATAATTGCATTCTGCTTCCATATGATACACTGTCCCTCTAGACACATTCCCCTTCATACGTTTTTCTCTTCTGTGACAAGTTGCCAAATGTTATAGGAGCAGGTTACCTGATCGTACTGTCTGTTTGCCAAGTTAAACTTTTGGGGCTCGATTTTGAAAAGACAATTTGGGGTATAGGTGAGCAAGAAAGATATTTATCAGCACATTGGATGACGAGTAAGCAAGCAGAGTAAAAAGTTTAATCAATGCTGATGTTTTCCATAATCTTCTAAGTTCAGCCCCAAAAATGTAATTCCTCTGAAGACACCACTGCTTAATGATTTTCTCTTATATCAAGTGACTTTGCTGATTAAGTCCATGACCACGTGTTCTGGGTTTGACTGGGAAAGAGTTAACTTTTTCTCGGGAAGCTGAGAGGAGACACAGCACAGGCAGCTGACCCAGCCTGGCCAGTGGGCTATGTCATGTTCAGAGTAGAATCATAGAATCATAGAATCATAGAATCGTTAGGGCTGGAAGGGACCTTCAAAGGTCATCTAGTCCAACCCCCCTGCAAGGAACAGGGATATCTCCAACTAGATCAGGTTGCTCAGGGCCTCATCCAACCGGGCCTTGAACGTCTCCAGGGATGGAGCATCCACCACCTCTCTGGGCAACCTGTTCCAGTGTTCTACAACTCTCAATATATCAGGGAGCTCATCGGGGGAGCAGGTTCGCTTCGCGGGTCGGGAGTGGGCTGAGCTCCAGGTTCTGCATGGTGAGCAGTTTTAGCAGTCATTTTGTATTGTTCTTGTAATTGTATTATCGTACTTAATTATCCTTTCTCGTTTTTCTGGTATTGTTCTATTAATATTATATTATTATCCCAACCCGTCGGTTTTGCCTTTTCCTCCCGATTTTCTCCTCCCCACCCCACTGAGGGGGAGGAGTGAGCAAGTGGTGGCGTGGTAGCCTGGCTGCTGGCTGGGCTAAACCATGACACCATCTTTTACTTTGGAAATTTTTGGTTCATTGTGTATGGCACGCCTCGATGTAATGCATATGATGATTCAAATGATCTGCCTGCCATGACTGTGTCCAAACTTACGTTTGACACCCTGTAACTCTCCTCTGGCCCACAAACCTACACTTTTTTTTTCTGCAGAAACATGGGAGTGAGACAATGTTTAAGATAGGTCTGAGTTTAAGATAGGTCTGAGTTTCAACCTCACAGGAAGGCAAAAAGTGGATGGTCTGTAGGCCCTGACCCAGGAAGTGGCAAACTCTCCATGCTCTGATGGCAAAGGTGTATCTCAAGCTTTCAAAGGTGACAGTGACTTCTTTCATCTTTCACTCCCCATGAATATGTTAGGGGATCCCCACTCACCTAATTACCTGTGTTTGCCAAAATATCACTGCAACTGCCAGGAGTGGAGCAAAATGGTTTGGGATGCTACACCCTCCATCTGCAGCAGATAACCTGCATCTCATTCTCTACACTCTTTAACAGCCAAGCAACGTGAAGTTTTCTAGGGCTTGGGGGTAGTGTGGTTCTGGGCAACAAAGAGTCATTGAAAGTTTGATCCAGCTGAAACCATTGTGATGTTGGTTAAAGGAAGTAATCCAAGAGCTCATTGAGTACAGCCCTTTACAACCACTTCAGAGGGGCACTGGACAACCTTTAACAAAGAGATGTGTGGGTGATCTGCTCCAATTGCTCCCAGAGCTCTGAAGATCACTTCTGATATTAATGTGAAGTAACCTAAATAAGGAGCAAAAATAGTTCAGATTTTTCTAGAGACATTTCCGAGTTTATTTGTAGCTGTGTTTGTTATGACAGGTATCTAGTTTTTGCTTATATCCAGAGGAAAAAGAGATGAGTGAATTTTTAAAACAGCAGAAATGAATAAAGACATAGAATTAAGAAATTATATCTCAAATTCTGTCAAAAAATGTTTGTTCTCATAGCTGCATTGTTAGAGAGCCATTGCCTTACACTGATGAGGTGACAGAGTTCCAATGGCTCTAGAAGTTTAATAAAGTTTGTAATAGATGTATGATGGGACAGATATATGCATGTATACACATAAGACTAGTTTTATATTGAAGGATTGTTGGAACAAAGGTGTCAGGGTAATAATATGTCCACACAGACATTTATGCTGGCACAGATACATATATACATATGCCAAACTGGTTCCACTAAACCAATCTGGTTCTTCCTGTGGAAAACTAGCACCCTCTATATTGCGGAGAGGTTTGGTGTGTTTCAGTCTGCAGGGAGTCCAGAGGAAAGAGAGGTGTGAAGAAAACTACAGCAAAAATATGAGGATTATCTAACAATGTTAAGAGTTAGAAACAGCTTCTTAATATTAACTTTGGAACTGCTACTAAGGTATGTTCTAATGCAAAGGTGAGACATAAAATATTATTGCTATAAAACATATGAATTTTAAATAGAGTGGAAAATTAACAGCTCATTTAATGTATAATAATACTAAAAGAAATCGTTATTCATCTCCTCTGGGAGTGTATCATTGACCAAAGTTATTGCCTTGTACAGACAACGCAACCTAGTATAAAAGATCTGTCCTCCATGCCTGGTGTTTTATGGTCGGTGAACAGCCCCACAGGGAATTCCAACAGAGAACCGCTTGACCTGGCCACACAGAAAGATGTTTCCTTAAAAACTTCCGAAAAGAGGAGGCAGATAAACTGCCTCTATTATAATCGTACCCACTATTCAGCGTGATTGACTGACCCCCCTATAACCTGGGTATCTAAAAGTCTACAGGAGAGTTAAGTAACTGCTATAACACAGAGGGTGAGTTGAGCCTTGTAGGAAACAAAAACAAACTTATAAAATTACATTTAATCACTACCATCTATTCTTCAGTGCATGAACAAACACTCCTGGGTTACATCTAGTCAGGAAATAACATCATCATGTTATTCACAGGAGTCTGAAAACATGAATAACTCTCATCAGTGATCCTAATTATTCCTATAGGAAGTAAAGATCAGTTACTAAGTAGAAGGTGTTGATAAAAGGAGCATTAGTTTCTGGCAGAACACATTTTACTAGCGTTCAGCAGATAATGGACAAGTACTTACACTCCACTGTAATACTTTGGTATAAATAAAATATTTTTCTGAAGATTAATAGTGGGAATCTTTCATTTCTATGTTGGGTTTAATCATGAAGCTTCCCAGAAGGCTTTACATATTCTTCTACTAGATGTAGAAATTATAGATTTGGTCTGATGACCTCTGAGGGATTTTTCTGCTGTGGTCACCAAGTTAGTCCTTATTGCAGGAGTTAATAAATAAACCAGTGGCATATCTGTATCTCTGTAGAGGAATGCAGAACTCCTCATAAAGTCTCTTACAGCAACATTATCCAGTAGCAGAGGACAAGAAACTTAAAAAATTGTATTGCATTGAAGTTATCAGTGGTATAGATTTAAAGTAGGCAAAATATTACTACAGCAGCTGGAATGTACCCCTGGTAACTGTCTTTATTTGTAATGGACCAAAGGACTTTTCTGGTCACAAAGAGTTGTTAACTCACTGTTGTTCTCCATGAGAACATGTCAAAGCTTCAGCTTTCTATTTACTTGGGTTCTGGAATCAGTTCTTATCACAGTTAAGTACATACCATTTATTCTTTGGCTATTTCTCATAAGAAGATTTAGGGGTCGAGGCACTGAAATCCATAGCTATTCTGCAATGCTGGTTTGTGAAATCAAGCCTAAGGTGATTTCATTATTGAGGTTTTTGCCTCGTTGAAATAGTTAAGCTGGCTGTTAAACACAGAAAACAGAAATTATTATTGTAATACATTACATGGACTATTCTGATGGAATTTATTTCTCTTATATAGGTGCTCCTTCTAAAATCTTCTGCATATCTGAAGCTTATGGAACAGCTCATAAGAAGCATGTAGGAGCCTCAAGCAAAATTTAGACATTCAGAAAGAAAAATGAAGGAAAGCTCCAACTATACTGCTGAGGCACCTCAACAGTGAAAACTTTCTGTAGGCTTATAAAATCAAATCCTTAGATACTCCTAAAAGTTTGCTGTGTTTCATGAACTGACTCCCTAGGCACATTGGGCCACGTGGAACCCAAAATGCAGAAATGTTTGGTTCTAAGTCCCTTTTGCAGTAAATATGCTGGGCATGATCAGAGCATATCCAATCTTTTGGGCTATTTTCAAGTAATTTTAAAATGCTGGTGAAACAACTAGTCTCAGAAATGAGACTGGTAGATTCTAAGACCTGTCAGTCTGAAAGAGTTTAGAAATACCAACCTCATCATCAAGGAGAAAACCCCAGTCATTATGGTATGGGGTTTCTGAGTAAATATTTCTGTCTTGTTAGAGTCCTTCCTGCAGACGGGAGTGAAAGATTTGGGGATCCATCAAGGTAGACACAACAGGTATTTAATCTAGTTGTTGAGCTGCTCAGCTGAGAAAATGGTCCTCCCGCACCCTTGCCTAACTTCACATCCATATTGTAAGCAACATAAGTGAGTGATGATTAGAAAATGTGGGAAACAGAGTTTCGTAAGGGAAAGCAGGTAGATTATGCAAACTACGAGAGGGATACACAGGAGCATTAAGTTCTTTATAAGTATGACTCCTGTCTTCCAAAATACACATTTTCTTGCTCTTGTTTTTAAAGAAATGAGTGTTCCTCTTTTAGTCTAGGATCTCTTCTCACTCTGTTGAGTGTTCCTGTCACAGGGTCTTCCAGTAAAAACAGTCAGCTGAAGTGCTACTGACTTTAGGTTCTGCCATAGCTACCAGGAGAAGGACTCTGGAACCACTAATACTGTTCAGTTCAGCTCAACAGAATAATCACACCATTGCTAGGTACCCATCATACTAAACCAGAGTATTTTCATTAAAATGGATATGAGTAATTAAAAAAATTATAATTTTAGATCTTTTTTTTTCCCATGGCTAGAATTGCGAAAATTGTCACCCTGTGCTACACTTAAATATCACAAAATTCACTTGTATTTCAGAAAACCATGTAATATTCTTGGCCACGTATGCATGTATATGAATCTCACAGAGAATATAACATCTGAAGAGCATAAATGTTGATGATTTTTCCAAGAGCAGGATCTTGCATGACCTGAATTCCTTCAGGCCGACTTTTTATTCTCTCACTGTGAGAAGAGATGACCTGGAGTTTGAAGAGCTTTTTACATGGATCAGGAAAAAGAGAAGTAGGTCCAGCAGGAATTTGTGATGAGTTGGCAGGAGTGATCTAACTCCAGTCTCTGGGTAACCTGACTCTCTCATCTTTCATCTCTTTGCTGATAACCCTGTAAGCACTCTCCATTTCAGACTCCTTCTGTCTTTCCTTCTCACACCTCTTAGTAACATCTCCTTTCACATTGTTCTCCTTTCTCCTATTTTTTACACAGAGAAAAAAGTTTATAGTCATCTTTTATCATTCTCTATTTCAGCTAATAGCTTTTATCTACACTAGTAAAGCAGCAGTTCCGCTCTCTTCACAAATCCAAATCACTACCTGGATTTCTTACCTTTTTCTAACACAGTCTGTAGCTTCATTCTTTCCTGATAATGCAATTGTTTTTCCAAGCTGTGAGCTGTACCATCTCCCTCAACAACCATTACAACCTCTACTTGATCCTCCAAACACTGAAACTGATTCTCCATCTCTGCCCACAATTCCTTGTTGCAGGCAACTCCCTGGCTGCACATTTTATCACACAGTCTTTAATGTGGTGCAGGTCATAATTCTATATAAATAAAATGAAATATATCCCTCCCATTAAATAACCAGTCAGGGGAAAATTATTTGAGAACATTGACCATTAAAATAAGGATAAACTTTAGGATGGTTTAGAGATTTTCTCCTAATGGATGTGCTGTTATCCCTCATTTCAAATACTTAAGATGTTATATGGGGACTGTTCATTGTTTGGAAAGAAGAGGAATTGCATTAGATATTGGAGAAAGTTTAAAATGAAATGAAAACTCTGGTTTCAGAAAGATGTTATAATCCAATTTACTGTAACCTTGTACATCAACTGCAAAAGAGATATTGGCAGACTCAGACGGTTCAGCGTTCCGCTCATCCTCCCAACAAGGTTAGCACATAAAAGCTAAGGCACCCTGGATGAGAGAGTCAGTGGGTATAAATCAGTGTCATGCCTCAGGCCAACGGCAATCGCAGTCATGTTTCCTCATGATGTGGTCTTTGGGTCTGTGATTGTTCTGAACCAGCAGACAAAAGCAGATATTGGGAGGACTGAATTATGTGATGGATTTAAGTTTTACTGTAGATAATGGGAGATGTATTTTTTCTTTATGCAAGCTGAAAAATATTACTGCACATTTTTTCTTCTTCTTTTTTTTTTTTTCCATCTGTCACAGTACTGAAAGTAGTTTGCCGAGGACTGGTTCTGATGGAATTCATAGACTTTTAATAGATATTTGAGCCTGAGATGGAGTGGCTATGCAAGAGCGTGCTAAACTGCCACTCTCTACATTGAACCGCACCACGCCATTGCTCCTGCATGAGAATGCCATTTTGCCGATGGCTGTGACAGCTCAGATGAGCCCCTGATGAGATAGTTCTCACTTGTTGTGGAAAGCAGGCTGGCCCAGGAGTCCATATGAGAGCCAAGTTGCAGGCAACTGCTTGAACCACTGATGACCTAGACAGTAGCAACTTGCCATGAGAAATGACAGCCTGCATCGGCTTTCACTGTGAAACAACAGCTCTGATTGAGCGAGGAACTCATCAAGAAATAAAATTTCTATCCAGAATATGCCTTTTGACATTCCCATGACGGCATGCTGAAGTTCAGAACTTCTTAATGAATCTGAATTCACACAAACTCACTTCTGAGGTGCTGGAGGAGTTAGCAGTGAAGGACACCGTCCTCCCTGAGCATGTTCTATCTCCTGTCACAACTCTTATTTAGTACGGAACATTGCATATGATTAGCAAATTCAAAGCCATGTTTATAAAAGGAAAGCCAGAATCATCCTGTAAAGGGCAGTTCCTATTGGTCAGTATGGACCCTTCAAGCAGCTGTGTCTGCTAGTTCTGAGTGTCTTTGCTGCAGAATCTGGAAGACAAATCTGAATAAGATGCGGAAGGATCAAGAGAGGTGGTTGAAGGGAAAAGAGATGCAAATAAGGACAATCTGGAAGACTACAACTAGAGGAAAGAAATAAGCTTTCTTGTCACAAGGAATACAGCTGGAAGCCATGAGAGAACTAGGGGTGAAGTTCTGTACATGTTTCTTTAAAATAGCATTCAGAATAATGCTTAACATAATCTGCAACATGGTCTCCTTTTTTGCTCCAGTAAAAGGTTGGAATTTGTGTGTACATGTTGAACATGCATGGAAACAGGCAGGAAAAATAAACATAAATTAGTAATTACATGATGCAAAATACACGACGAAGTACTTGGAGGTTCATTAATAATGGAACATGTGCAAAAATAAACTATAGCAAAATTCAAATAAAATGAACCCAGAGTGATCTTGCAATGTAATATTAACTGATATGATTAAACAAACATGTGACAAAGTAATAGTAAACACATGCATCCAACTACTGTGGAATTCAGGACTGGCCTCTCAGACCCAGAAATCACAATTTTACATCATTACTTTTTAGAAGAAACTTGTGCTAAGTCACAGCTAAAGGATTTTCTTTAGTAAGTACCTAAATATTGCCCTGGAAGAGCTGGTGGTTGTAAATCAATGTTAAAAAAAAATGTTTCTTCTCTTTTGTCAGTGATGCAAATCAACAATTTTTTCTTATTAACTGTAAAAAAGCTGCATTTGTCACTGCCAGAATAAAGAGACCAAACATGTCTCTAAAATGTAAGTGGTCCATATGTATTAACTGTAGGATTGAAAAGAACAAGAGAGAACACATAACCTAGACCTTGGCAATGTTTACTATTTTTACAACAAATGAGTAAACTTACTGGAATCTGACCAAACATAGTCTCTTTTGAAAATTCATACAGGCAAACACTGGAATAACTCCATAGTAAATCTATTCTTTAGCCCACACATGTCACACAGGATCCATCTTCCCCTAACTGCTGTCAGAAGAAGATGCAGTTTCACGCCGGGCAGGTGTGCACCTCCTGAAGTTCTCACCTCTCACATCTAACAATTACAGACCACCAAAGAGAAATATTTAGATTTTGCAAGCCCTTATGCACCAAGGATGGTATTTACAGGGTCCTCACAATCCCTAGCTGCCAGGGCTCCACTCACGGAGCTGATCCTCTGCTCTGTCAGCCCACGTTTCCTGTTCCATGTGTGCTAGGGGAGGTACCATACTCACTGGCACAGCCTGATGTCACCACGAATCGTCTGTTGCAACTTGCTAACAAGAGATCAAACACAGGTTGCACATCCTCCATTTTGTCATGCTGCTGTCTTTTATAGGAATGTGGAGTAATCCAAACATTCTTCTCAAAAATATAAAAAGATATGTATTTCTCCGCACTTACTACTCATGTGAACCAGTGTCGGTGTTCACCCCGCTGAGCTCCGTGGTATGGATACACACCTTAACCACATCTCTTTTTCAAGTCATGGTGAAACCTAGTACATGTTGCTACCCTCATCACCTCAACCACATGCCTACTATGGTGTCAACACAGCCTCTTGTTATTTCAGGAATTTACCTAATAACAAACATTTCAGGGTTAAAAGTTCAAAGACCTGGGATAGAAGATGGCAGTTGAGAGCATCATGGACTTCCATGCACAAATATTGGTGGAGAGAGTTGAATAAAAACTTTAGGGCATGATACTACTTCCACAGAAGTCACTGTAAAGCTATCAGCCATTTCACTGTGACAAAGTTCACATCCAGATATAAATTAATTTCTACATAAATGTTTGGAACTCTCTTTTTTCATTGCAGATCTCTGCACAGGAAGTACAAGATGTATTTGGCTTACAATTCAAGGAGCATGTTATTGCTAAACAATGCGGCCAAGTTGAATTTAGGCTTATTATGTATTATTAAATCAAGAACATGTAGGTAAGATATGACGTTCACAAATCAGCTTCTAATCCTGACTCCAAGATTGGGTTTTTTTAAATTGTTTCCTTACTTTTAGCCACATTTTTGAAGTACTCTTCTCAATGTGAGGACGTCTCTCTCAGAAACGTCAATATTATATACAAGCATGAGGAAAGACTAAACGATGGCAAAAGTTTGTTCTGTAGCTGGCTTACTCCATGGGCTGCAACAGTGCCAAAGCAGCTAATATGGTCTGTTGGAGCCATATTACATTGTAAACTAAACACATGCTGCCTGCTAGGTAACACAAGAGATTAGCAATGACGTGGTCCATGGCTTTCAGAAGTAATTAGATGGAGTTTAAGGCTAGGGCAGTTCTGAGCAAAAGTGACAAAATTTCAGCCATCTACTTGCTGCCCAGTGTGGAAAAAAATTATGCACTTAGTTCTCTTTTTAAAAATTGTTACCACTGCTTAAAAAAAAAATGTATTATATAGATTATTTAAAGAACTCCTAAGAGCCAGCTAATGTGAAAATCCATTATCAAAACATGCTCACCAAATAAGGATGGAACATTTTAGCAAGAAAGATCTGTGAAGTTATCGATTTTTCTTTTCTCTCAAATAAACTAGAATATAACTAATAAAACTGCTGGTGCTTTTCCAGTATAAGAATAAACAAAAATGGTACATTTGAATTCTGTGGAAACAAAACTGATATAATATCACAAGTGTAAAATCTAGCAGGGAGGTGTTGAATTTCAGATACACCAATCATAAAATACAACGTGTTACTCAAATGTTTATAAATCACTCACATAAGAAAATAAATAATAGACTGGTCTGATGAACAGGAGTGCTTGTTAAATGTTCATCATACGAGATGAGTACTGAAAACTTCATGACCTGGCCCTGCGTGATTTGGTATGTCTTTAGAGAGCCAATATTACCAATGCAGCTAAATGCTGAGTGTCTGATTATACACAGCGATAAATACACCCACAATTCCTGCCATGCCTGTAAGACTGTGAACACTGTAGGATTTAATCAGGCAAAACACAGAATTTAATGAACAGAACTTATCAGCATGAAAGTCTTACATGTTCTAAACATTGCTAGCATCATGCTGCCAGAAGAGCATTTGACATGATTGCTTAGAAACAAAGTAAGAAAAAGGCCATTTTTTACTTTTGCTTCTGACTTGCCTGCCTTCCTTCCTTCTCTCTTTGTAATAGGTCTTGTGAGATCAGCCCTCCTACAAGTGAATCCACGCAAATTCCTGGCAATTTTTAATACAGGAGAGTTACCATAATTTCATGCCTCTTCAAACACACAGTAAGAGGCAATCAATGGAAAAAGAAATTAAAAACTAATTCTGCTATTTATTCTCCTCATTTATTTTATCAGTCATCCCACTGTCACGCTGAATAATAATCAACAAGACTTGATACGCACACTTAGCATGGGGCACACGTCTTTGCGGGATTCCAGAGAAAACTGCAAACCCAAGGCAAATACTGATACCGAAGGAAAGACTGGATTAATCACAGCAAACGTGATGCTGGTATTAACATTTCTGTTCACTCAGCTACCCAGGCAGGGTAAGTATGAAGCAAGTTTACCTACCTAATCATGTCAACACAGGAGGAAAAAAAAGGTTTCAGAGCAGTTTACTACCACAGACAGCTGCTGGTATGCGGAAGGTAAAGTAGACAGCGTGTCTACAACGAGGTATAAAATTACAACAGAAGTATTGTGACAGACTACAGGTAATTATTGCTTACAATGCCTGGCTGCAATTATACGATTCTGTACCGTTTCACATTTAGTAGCTTAGTGCTGGAATTAAGAGGCTATGATGACTGTTTAGAGGAATCCCATTTAAGGCTGAGTCACTTTATGGGGTTGATTCAGAACACCTCAGATAAAATGCAAGATCAAAGTAAAACCATCGTTTAGTTTTCATTTGAGATCCATTCGTGCTGGGGAATTCACCCAAGCAATTTTAGCCTTAAAGAATCTTAAAAGCCTGAAGGTTTTTTTGTTTTGTTTTGTTTTGTCTTTTTATTAAATCAGTTATGAAAAGGATGAATTCAGTGGGATTAGACATGACTGTAGAGAAGCCTGGGTGCTGGGTGGCACCTGGATGTGCATTTAAACCATATTTGTGTGAAGCGTATCTGTAAGAAAGCCACCTCACTCCTGCATCTACTGATAGAGGAGCACACACTCAGCTCCAGAAGGACCATTTAGCTCAGTAGAACAGCAGA
This sequence comes from Tauraco erythrolophus, assembly GCF_009769465.1. Lineage (NCBI taxonomy): Eukaryota > Metazoa > Chordata > Aves > Musophagiformes > Musophagidae > Tauraco > Tauraco erythrolophus. Next base: position 126,605,769 of record NC_141465.1, on the reverse strand, counting down.
AGTACTGCAAATGGACAAGGCAGAATGGAGTGAAATGTCCCTAGCCTTACAGGGCTAGAGTTACAACAGTCCCTTAGGACACAAAAAGGCATCTTCTGAGACTTTCATTCATGTCCAGGTTCTCTAACTCGTTTTGAAATGAAAATGACACAAATAGAAGCACTTGAAAACTTCTCTAGGTATCTAGCTGCCTTTACATCACTATCTAACCACCTTCACAAACCCGGCCTTTAGGAACTTTATTCCTACAAAGGCGTATGATTTTCCGTACCTGTTTTTCTGTACAAAGTTCTGAGACACCATTTAGAATATTGACTTAGGCCAGAGACTGTCTGAAGCGAGTTTGTTTTCCTCTGCACTGAAAGGAAGAATATTATTTACTGTGCCTCTGAGTGCAGTATTTCCTTAAACCATTCTACAAAAGCACACCTGTCTATGCTGTTTAGGAGCTTTGTTTCCATAAGATGCCAAGATTGACTGAAAATGAAACACCAAGAAGAAACAGCTTGATCCAGAGAAGCTACAGACTTCAGAGAGCTACCTTATTTCCTGACAGCTCAGCCACCGGCTCCTCAGCAGATCACTTGGCAAGCTGATGAGAAAAAGAGGCCATCGAGATCAGTAGCTCTTCACTTGTCACAGTTTCTAAGAGGGGAGTTGAGACCAGGGGGTTTCAGTGTCTCAGAGCATATCCCACGCGCTAGCTGATACGTTTTTTATGCTGAATTTGGGAGCTGTATATCAAATTTCCAGTACAGTCAGTTTTTATCATTACCTCTCCTTGTCCTACTCTACTTCAGGAGGATCAGTGATAAGTGGTGTGGTCTCTGTTGGGACCAGTACTATTTAACATCTTTGTTGGAGACATGGACAGTGGGATTGAGTACACCCTCAGCAAGTTTGCAGATGACACCAAGCTGTGTGGTGTTGTGGACACGCTGGAGGGAAGGGATGCCATCCAGAGGGACCTTGACAGGCTGGAGAGATGGGCCTGTGAGAACCTTGTGAAATTCAACAAGGCCAAGTGCAAGGTCCTGCACATGGGTCAGGGCAATCCCAAGCACAAGTACAGACTGGGCAGAGAATGGATTGAGAGCAGCCCTGAGGAAAAGGACTTGGGAGTGCTGGTGGATGAGAAGCTCAACATGAGCCATCAATGTGTGCTGGCAGCCCAGAAAGCCAACCGTATCCTGGGCTGCATCCAAAGAAGAGTGGCCAGCAGGTCAAGGGAGGTGATTCTGCCCCTCTGCTCTTGTTAGACCCCACCTGGAATACTGTGTTCGGCTCTGGAGTCCCCAACACAAAAAGGACATGGAGATGCTGGAGCGAATCCAGAGGAAGGCCACGAAGTTGATCCGAGGGCTGGAGGACCTCTGCTATGAAGACAGACTGAGAGAGTTGGGGCTGTTCAGCCTGGAGAAGAGAAGGCTCCAGGGTGATCTTATAGCAGCTTTCCAGTACCTAAAGGGGGCCTACAGGAAAGCTGGAGAGGGACTTTTTACAAGGGCATGTAGTGATAAGACAAGGGGCAATGGCTTTAAACTGAAAGAGGGCAGATTTAGATTAGATCTAAGGAAGAAATTTTTCACTCAGAGGGTGGTGAGGCACTGGAAGAGGTTGCCCAGAGAAGTTGTAGATGCCCCATCCCTGGAGGTGTTCGAGACCAGGCTGGATGAGGCTTTGAGCAACCTGGTGTAGTGGAGGGTTTCCCTGCCCATGGCAGGGGAGTTGGAACTAGATGATCTTTGATGTCCTTTCCAACCCTAACCATTCTATGATTCTATGGAGCACTTCTCCTATGAAGACAGGCTGAGAGAGTTGGGGTTGTTTAGCCTGGAGAAAAGAAGGCTTCAAGGACACCTTACTGTGACCTTTTGATACTTAAAGGGAGCCTACAGGAAAGCTGGAGAGGAACTCTTTATCAGGGAATGTAGTGATAGGACAAGGGGTAACAGTTTTACTCTGGAAGAGGGTAGATTTAGGTTAAATATAAAAAAGCAATTCTTCACTCTGTGGGTGGTGAGGCACTGGAGCAGGTTGCCCAGAGAAGTTGTGGATGCCCCATCCATGGAAGTGTTCAAGGCCAGGTTGGATGGGGCTTCAAGCATCCTGATGCAGTGGAAGATGTCCCTGCCCATGGCACGGGGGCTGGAACTAGATGATCTTTAAAGGTCCTTTCCACTCCAAATTATTCTATGATTCTATGATCCAAGGAGGAGCTGAGGTCCTGATGAGACCTACCTATCTATGCACAAGTGCTACCCATTTTAGTGTATCTATCTAAAGCACTTTTAGGAACTTGCTGGAGCCAATTCACTCAGATTCAGAAAACCAAATATTGATGAAACCTCATTGCTATTGTTTGCCCTTCCCCTTTCTTCTCACGAATCAGTCTATGTGCTCTCAGATGTTTTTATCCTTTTCCCTTGATTCTAGACATTTCTTTCCAACATTCTACCCCATGCTTTTTCTCCTCCAAAACAGCCTAGGCACACAGGCTGTCTATATCCCTCATGAAGTACAACTTTGGAGTACTGCATAAAAGACCATAGCAAGAGCTCTGCAAGATATTTAGCTGCCTAACAACTCAGAGAAGCTGCTAGCTCTTTCTTAAAAGCGCCAAAGCACCCTGGTTCTTACCTCTATTTCTTCCAATGCATTCATTGCTTTTGAAAACCTCAGTAGATGCCTGTCTCATGCAAGACCCATAAATACTTTTTGCAAATATAAGCCCAAACATCCTTACACAGTAAAAAAATGTCCACTGCAGCCAAAGTCTCTATGCAGTTTAGTGACAAACACATATTATTAACACATTGATAATGTTCTTAAATGTACATCAAACATATCACAAAAAACCTGACTGATCTTTAGAGGAAATTTGCCTTTTCTCTTGGATATATTTTTTTCCTGGCAGAGAGAAAGAATTATGCTGTCCAAAAGGAGAGTTGTAAATTTTACTACTGGGCTAAATACAATGTGTGCATAAATCTGGCAACTGTGAAGTGTTGTTAAATAGATAAACGTTCAGTTTTTTAGCCCTGTCATATATCAAAAGGATCTTCCCCTACACTCTTTGTCCTGACATCTGTGAGCATTTTTAATGGTCGAAGAAAACTCACTTTATTGTTAGAAAAATACCTGTAGAAAACTAAGCTCTCTTAGCTAAAAAAATACTCACTTTCGTAGTTTAATGTGAGTAAGCAGTAGCCTGCTAGGTTTCCCAGCCTTAGAGATGTTCAGGGCCATACTTAAGTCTCTTCCAAAGCACGTATTTTTTTTATCCAACAGAAAACTAAGAAAACTGCAAAGCAAGAAGGTCTTTGGCTCATCCTGGACCAGGGAAATCTCCTTCCCACTCTCATGCTTCAGTTTCCACATCATGAACCTCCTCAGTTATTGCAGAATTTTCCTCCTGGCACAGTCATCTCTTGTATCCTCTGCATACAAGGGCACATCCTGTTAGCTAATGGTTATTATTTGTGGATTTCCCAGTAGCTGGCATTCCATGACCAGAGGATAAATCCTATCCCGTGAGCTCATGGTCTACTTAAAAGATATGTTGTAATGTAAATTAATGTCAACTGCCATGAGCTACAGCCCAGATCCCAGCTCAGAGACTTTCTCCTTATCACTTTTCAGCGATTAAGTCTTTCCTGGGCATCAGTCCACACACATTTCTCCATATGTTACTTGGTAAACTATCTGTAAGAGTGAAGAAGGAATCAGCAGGATCCATACATTAGTGAATATAAAGCATTGCCTGTTCACCACTATGGCCATACAAATTTCTTTATAGTCTTTACTAAGTTAAATCAAGTTTACTATCACAAGAGCCTGTCATGTCACTTATCCAGAAAGCATCATTCACAATTTAAAGCTCCATAAAAATGGTAATAAGAAGAGAAATTATATTTCTCATTGACTGCCACAGTTGAAATGAAGCTTATTTCTTTTTATTTAGTACTTATATGGTACTCATACTCTCCTATCTATTGCCTGAGGCCCTCATTCTCTCCAAGAAAATTGCTATTAATCCTTGTTTGTGCCAAGCCCTCACAGTACAACAGTGCGTTCAGAAAAAGGTGCCATTTAATAATGAAGTTTAAGGTTATTACAGTCAGAATAAGTACGGCCAAGCATAGATCACTTGTGGTTTTTGCTTTAGAATGCCTGGAAAAGTGTTCTATAATAAAAAATCCCCAAATATTATGATTATAGAATCATAGAATAGGATCATAGAATGGTTAGGGTTGGAAGGGACATCAAAGATCATCTAGTTCCAACCCCCCTGCCATGGGCAGGGAAACCCTCCACTACACCAGGTTGCTCAAAGCCTCATCCAACCTGGCCTTGAACACTTCCAGGGATGGGGCATCTACAACTTCTCTGGGCAACCTGTTCCACTGCCTCACCACCCTCACAGTGAAAAATTTCTTCCTTAGATCTAATCTAAATCTGCCCTCTTTCAATTTAGAGCCATTGCCCCTTGTCCTATCACTACACGCCCTTGTAAAAAGTCCCTCTCCAGCTTTCCTGTAGGCCCCCTTTAGGTACTGGAAGGCTGCCGAAAGATCACCCCGGAGCCTTCTCGTCTCCAGGCTGAACAGCCTCAACTCTCTCAGCCTATCTTCATAGCAGAGGTGCTCCAGCCCTCGGATCATCTTCGTGGCCCTCCTCTGGACCCGCTCCAGCAGCTCCATGTCCTTCTTGTATTGGGGACTCCAGAGCCGAACACAGTATTCCAGGTGGGGTCTGGAATTATTGTTATCAGAGAGGATATAAAGGTAGAGAAATCTGACCAAAATTTGATTCCATGTTTTAGAGATTCTGATTATTGAACTGTGAATCTTTATGGTTCATAGATTTGTATGTATTAAAGAGACCTTAAATTTATTTGATGTTTTTGGTATTTTGCAAATTCTGTCGTGAGGGAAGATTTTTGTCTCATGTGGGAGACTTTTTCGTGGTTTATGTGGACTACAACTTTCCTCTATAGGGAATCACTCTTCTATGTCAGTAATTTGCAATGTCCTGAAGCCCTGAGTCCAAGAATCCCACCAAATATGGAGAAAGATTTCACACTCCTGTTTAGAATCCTTCTTCCTCTGAATGGGAAGGTTTTTCGCTGAATGGATATTCATTTACAGAGACAGCGTGAGAAAAGATGGTCATGACAATGACCTGTTCCAAACATATCACTGAGGAAAAGCATGAGCAAACAAAAATCACAGCACTAAAGAGACAGGAATATCTCTGCAATGATTTTGTATCTTTTTTTTTCTTCTTCCTTCCTTCTTTCCCCCCTCTTTTTTCCCTCCTTTCTTTCTTCCTTCTTTCTTTTCTCTTCTTCCTTCCTTCATCCATTCCTCCTGTGTGAGTGCATACTTATATTCTCAAGAGAAAAAAAAGAGCAGACTAATTTGGGACTTCAGACTGAATTTCCCCAGTGGAATAAAAAGAAATAAGTAGTGAGCCTATTACAGAACATCATACCTGGAGTATTCCTTAACAATATTTCCTCATCCACAGAATGGGGAAAATAGTTCAGATTCCTCTTCTTCTCAGGCAATATGAACACACCAACAGCTTGAAAAATGATTTAATCTACATAAACCAGGAAATTCTGTGTGGGATGCTCACTTCCTTTAAAGCTGAATAATTCTATATAAAATATTTAGCTTTTAAGGGCAGACAGACAGAAAGACTGATTATCGGAAAGCTTGTTACTTAGAGAATGCATGAAGAATATCAAACTTCCAATTCATATCTCACAGAGGAATTAAAGGATTTTTAAAGGTGAAACAACACATGACATTCCTCTTCTTGAATGCCACTAAAGTTAGCACTTCCTGAAAGGCAGACAACTGCATTTCAGGTTGATGCTTTGAATCACAAACTCAATTTTTACCAGTTTTTTCTTGGATTATTCATATGCCATACAGTGAGTCATACTCTCTTTTTATTTCCTTTTATTTTTGCCTATTTTGTACAAAATATAACAGCAAAACTGAGAGCAGCTTCATACCCAAATGCCATGTGTTATATTCAGTTCACAAAGAGAAACAGATCCTTGAAACAGCCAACATACAAATAGCTAATGAGTGATGGCTAAAAGTAGAAATAGACATGATTGAAATTTTTCCCTTTTCTGGAGCCTGGAAATCTCAGCATAGGTCCTCACTGGCAGCTGGAGTCAACCTTAACACTACCTTCTTGCCAACTCCACTAAATATTTCCACAAACCATTTACACATGAAGTTTCTCATCTTGAGAACCACAAATGGGGATGAGTGTTCACGCCTGGTGTCAGACATGTCTTGCTGAAGAGTGCCATGCACACCATAAAATATGGGCTATCACATCCTCCTCCTGTGTAGCACACCAGGAGGATCAGGCTTTTCTCACACTTTTTCTTCTTGGCCCATATCTGCCCACTACAAGCCATATCCATGAGATCTTGCATATTCCCATGTGGCCATTGGGGTCCCAGACACAGTGAGCTATCTGTCATCCAACTTGACACAAGAGGTACGACTCTGAGCTCAGGAACCGAAAGGGACTCTGCATCCTCAGACTGTCTCCCAGCCCCAGCTCTTCTGAAGTATGCACCCAACACAGACCAGCAGATCGAGCTGTCAGAAAGCCAGCTATTAAACAATCCCAAAATCCCTGATTCTGTTTTTTTAGGGCGCCTTCCAACTCTTATATAGCCTGTATTTAGAGAAGAGCTTGGAAGAAGTTTGATTTCTAGGACTTCCCTGAAGGACTCACATATCATAGGGGCAGCTGGGGCAGCTGTTGTGAAATAATGAAGAGGTATGTGAAGGCTTGGACACCTGGGTAGGGATGACTTTCACTATGGACCACAATATTAACATAGACCAATCCTAAATATCAGACTATAAAACTTGTGGGTTTAATAGAAGTTTTAACCTCCTTCATTTTCAGTTATTTTCAGTAAACTAGGTAGGCATTCTTGAAATACAGCAAGACAAGTGTGAACATCCATCGCTCCTGCATCATGAAGTGGCGCTTAAGCTCAAGCTATTATTGTGTGAGTCAAAATCTCTTTACTAGTGACCTTGGATGTTGTCTGAAGACTGGACAGGAGGGAGGATTTTCCAGTGCACTGCAAGAACCATGTTTGAGACAAGAGAATATATCAAGATGCTCAGGACTGCCATGGCTGCATCCTCAAAGGCATAATCCATGTGCCCTGGGACAGGATGTACAATCCCCAAAGGCAGGTTTGGACAGGGAAGTCGGAGGGGTGTTACAACCTTTTTATTTTCTTCTTTTCCAGTCCCTCAGTCTCTTTTTGTGGTGGAGGGAAGTTCACATCTGCGTTACCTAAATACAGGAATTTTCAGGGCGAAAGAATGAGGCCAGCTGTGGTAAATTAGTTAATTCCCCTGGATTATTACATCAGAGACATGGTCTGACAAGTTGAGACTGGCTGCTATTACAAATGTACAGCCTGGGAGGAAAAAAATACCAGTGTGAAGGTTTGGACCTTTGCTTCGTAAAGTTGCTTTAATTAGAAAACCAGAGTCTAAGAGGCTCTGTACTGAGAAAGTCCAATTATTAAAGACGATTGGAGGTGGAATACTCACATTTGCTCATCAAGTTACTGAGCTGTCCGTCCTATATATCTCAGTTTGTGTCCTTTGTCCAAAAGTGGCTCTTATCACCTGGGCCCACAAAGGGTAGCGAGAAGAGACATTTATTCTACAAGCACAAAGAACCACTTTGAAGATGTAGCCCTTTGTTCATGCTCAAACACTGCTTCTGGTGTCAGTTAAGGAGTATTGAAATTTATCTACATTGGTTTGAAAAAAAAAATTACACAGGTGGCTGAAAGACAGAAGCTCTTGTCTCATACTTCTGCAATAGTTTATGGTCCAAGAAGTCTGCAGCAAACAGTGGGAACTCATCACAAGAGGAAGAGAAAGGGTGCTAAAATGGTCATGGTGCCAGCCCAGGCTGGAGGATGGCTGCAGCTCCTCTGTTGCTACTGGTGCATGTGTTGTTGCACAGGCTGTGGACTCCTATGGACCTGTGCTTTACAATTCATGTTCCTCACTTCTTCAGTGGTGAAATGACCTTATTAGCATTTTTCAGCTTTATTCAATATAAATAAGTGAGGGACTGTGAGGCATGCAGAGAAAGATCTAAGAAAACATATGAGTGCTTGAAACAGAACAGTATGTATTTCACTCCAACATAGAAATGCAAATCTCTGCACATCCACACTACCTAAATGTCAGAGGTATCTAAACTTGCTTCATGACACATGTGGCAAAGCTGATGTTTCCAGAAAATAGCAAGCCTTCTGAAGGTGATCAGTGCATGTGTAATTACCGTTAATTCTTTTGAAACCCCTCAGGCTCTGCGTGTGCATGGACCAGAGCATGTATGGACAACTTGGTGCTTCCCAAAGATAACAAACTCTGATATAATGATCAGAAAATGAACAAGTAGAAGTAGCCTGACTAACTCAAGTTATGGGCAGAGTGAGCACAGTTAGGCATTCACTCATGCAATGGGTCATGAATCTCCCTATACACGACTTTTTGGGCTCCGCTACCACAGGCCATGAATAAAAAACCTAATAATTACATTTCCTTATCTTGATATTAATACTGCACTGACTTATGTCCTTGGAAGCACTGATGGAGATTTGCCAGAATTTCAAAACTCCAAGGATGTTAAAAAATTAGCTATTATTTTGAGTAATCTTAGATTAAAAACCCACTTTGAAGATGGCTGGGGAGAAAGAGAGAATAACCCATCTGAGGGAAAATTAGAATTGTATCAGGCAAGAGAAGAAAACACTGTCAACCTAGTCACCACATTTCCTGTGAAGTTCCAACAGAAGGTAGAAGTCTTAACAGAAAGCACAAGTTTCTCTATTGAATAAGGAGGGAAAGTATGTATATTTACATGGGTTTTGTTTTGCTCAAATCACTAAATAACTGAGGAGGAAGATGTGAGGGACAAGGAGTGCATGATGGAGGAGGAAACATCAAACTAGTTTGGCACCCCTCCAAGACTAGTTAGAGATGTTCTCAAATCCTCTAGGACCATAAAATTTGCCCAATTTTAATGATAACACCGTCACAATACCTCGTTAGCCTTATTATAACCAGTAATTTCGCGGCCCTGGGATTTACTCATGTGCCAACGACTTTGACTGTGTTAGGGAATAGTAGCGTACCTGCAAACTGTGTTTTAAGCACTACTGTCACCCAGAGATGTTGTATCTATAGTCCACATAGTCCAATAGCTGTGAATATTTTTGCAAGGACTGCCCAGGAATAAAACTTTTCTCAGACGCTAGCACAATTCATATAGTGGGTATGACTGAGCTAAAAGGGGAAAGAAAGATGGAGGAAGGAGTAAGCTTGACATTTCCATGGAAAATACAGCAAGATGAAGATAGGAATTAAAAGCAGTGGCCAAACCAAACTGTACTCTGACCCTCCAAGAACACTTTTAATCTAATTTATTGCTTAAGTGTAGCTCCACTGCTGTGTTTTGAGTGTCCTGCTAAGGCTCTTCTCAAGACCATAGATGATGAGACCTTTCACGTCCAGTAAGTTTAGAAGCCTACACCATTAGCAAGTAGCTTTATATGTGACTGCACAAGGGTGCACAGGGTGTCTGTGGGGTGTCTGATATAGCAGTGGGTAGGAAGAAGGGGGTAGATCAGGGAACATAAGAACAAACACATGCACAGTGTCCATGAACATTTATGTGGGCAATCTTCGAATCAAGATTTTCCCTGTCAGTGCCATGAGAGGGTGTTTCAGGATCCTCTTTTAAGCAGTATTTTGATGAAAATTGTTGCAGTTTGTTCCTATAGTATATACTGATTAAAATAACAATTCAACAAGAATCTAAACTCCTCTTTAACACTACGAGAGGTGGGTTTTGAATGAACTGATGCCTCAGGAATATTCCAATATTTATTTATTTGGTGTCATTCTTATAAGCACTTAAATATATTTTCAGAAGCCTTGACGTAACTCACCTCTGGTTCAGATGCTTTACTAATAAACATTTATGTCGAATGCTCTATGTTTGGTGAAAAAAGTGTGCAAAGAGCAGCTCTCAAGTGCGTAGGAAAATGCCATGACTTTTCCATCCCGACACACCTGGGTCAAGGATTTAGAGGCAACCAGAAGTTTTGCAACATCAAATTAGTATACCCTGAATAGGCTGGGGTCGTCGACCTTTTGTCCTTCTTGGTCCCAGCCCAGAAGGTACCACTGTCCCAGTTTTAACATAATGAAGCTAATCCTTAGAGTGAATAACAAATCAAGCTTTGGCCTAACCTCCTGAGAGAATTCCATTAAAGTTGGGTGCCAAGCCCCAGGTTATAAAGCCAGGGCAGGCTTTGATGGGTTTTGAAGGCGGCTCAGCCTGCATATTGAATAACTGCCAGTGCACAATGAAGACCAAGTATTTATGACACCCAACTTGGGAGGACTTGTGTGTGTTGATAACACCAAACACCAAGACAGCTAGCCAGCTGGAGCTGCCCAAACTTCCCTGGGGATCAGCAGTTTTATATCAGGATGAAAAATTGTACCTCGCCTGAACTTCGAGGTGACGAGACATGACCATCACATCTGAACAGACTCATGTTTCATTTATTATGTTCACCCCCATTCAAAATTGCTCACACAAATACAGAGGAGACTGAGCCTTCTCCACAGATAGGCATTTACTGGTTGTCTTTACTAATCAACGGGAAAGAAAGTTTGTGCTGCTGCTATCTTTCAGTAGGTACAAAGGATAACTTTTCAAAAAGGGACAGTATAATCTTGCTTTCCTTATATAGCAGTATTTCCTTTAGATGCGAGAGCATTTACAGCTCGAGCAGAAGGATATCAGCTCAGTCGCTCGGTTCCGAGTGAGTTTGCAGCACTGGCATTTGACAGTGACAATTAATAGTTAACCAGCAAAATTTACACAGAAATATCTGACACTGAGTAAACAGGGAGATCCCAATAATTTAGTTTAACATATCCAATTTTGCAACTGCAACCATGTTTGACGGAAAATATTCCCAGTCATTTTCTGCCAGTATCTATAATGAGAATCAGAAATGTGATGGTGTAGCTTAAGCAGTTTGAGAACCTGCTGATTCCTGAGTGTTCATAACAGCTTCCATTTCTTAGCCACAGCAATTGCCTTTAAGATGGACAAATACATGTGTGTTTATATACACATCTAAAAGTTTTAAAGAAAAGTTCTGGGATCGGATTTCTCCATTTTATAGGTTGCTGTGGAAACAGATTAGCCCTCTGGAAATAAAAACCCGTGTTTGACTATAATGCAAAGAACAATCCCTAGCATGAAAGGAAAGAACAGCTGGGAGTTCGAATAGCGTAAGCTGACATGTCAGACAGTAGCCAGACAAAGTGAGCCAGGGACTGTCTGAAGAAAAGGAAGGGGAAAAAAGTAAGAACTAAGCACTGTCAACAAAGTCTGCAAAACCGTCCAGCTGTTCACTCTCGTCATAACTAAGAAAATAAGGAGAGAATTCCGGGGTTGAGGATTAAATTTATGAAGAGAAGAAAACCTGAATGGAAAGAGTGAATAGGATTTCAGACACAACAGACCCCGCATGGAGGTCTTTATTCGGAAATAACTTGGAAAGCACAACGCTAGGTTCCCAAAAAAACACACATCCCTCTGCAACCTTGCTTATAAAAGGTCAAAAGAGATCTCAATACACTGCATTAAGTAGGCTTTTACAGAAAACATCATTTGTATAATTTCATTGTTTCAGGCTGAGCATTAATGTCTTCGGCAGTCTAATAGAGAATTTGAGAAAAGGCACATCCAGCATCGCAAAAAGGGCTAAAAGGTGAACAAGTTTCACCACAAATCCCTGCTGAAACCTGAAATGGAAGCCCAAAAGACTTCTGATATACTGTAAATAGCCAGTCAACTCCTAGAGCCTTAAGTGATGTCTGGTCTTTTGTTCAGACAATGGACAATAGAATCCAAGATGAACAGTTCCCAGGATTACGTGCGCACTGAGCAGCACAGAGGGAAAGAGAAGTGTTAGAGAGGTTAATTCAGAGACATGCTTACCTCCCAAACAAAGGCATTCAGCAGTACACAACCTGATTAGGGACTCTTCAAGAAATACAAATAATGTCATTCATGTTGCATAAGCAGCTGGGACGATGTATGGGCTCATAGTTAGAAAATAATAATGAGTGTTCTTTCTTCTCTCTGTTGTTTTGGTTTTGTTTTTCTTTTTTTTTTCTTTTTCTTTTTTTTTTTTGAGTGATGGCCTCTCTGTCCAGTGATCTCTGAGGAGCAAAGCCAGCTAAATAGCTAGCAAGATGATTGATTAACAAGATGCTTTGTTTCCATTGTCTATGTGATCACTCCAGGCATTCAGCAATCTAATCTGTTAACTCCTGCATCAGTTAAGTATGTTATAAATCAGGAATAAAAAAACATAAATGCCTAGTGAGGAAACTTCATATTCTTTAGATGAAACTAATTACCAGTGTGGATTTCATTAGTGATAGGATAGCTCTAAAATATCATTCATAGTTATTCATCCATGCTCTGGTACCCAAAGATAACACTCTCAAATGCCATGGTAATAATAGGATAAACAAGTTGAACTAATATCCAAAATAGCGTGTCATCTGGGTTTTCAATATTTACATTTGATGCCATTTAAATGAGCAGGGAGTGATGAAGAAGGGCACAAGATATACTAAGCTTTCATAAATCTCCCACTTTTATCATAGTCATGGTGTATTTGTGTAAGTCATCTACCAGTTGTTTCTTTTGTTTATGTCTGGCAGCATCGTCACCTTTGCCAAACATGGTCTTAAGTACTTTAATCTGCTTACTTTTTTGCTTTTTAAATTTATTTTGGCAGATAAGGAAACATCCCATCCATCCCTCCTGACTTTCATAGTCTTTCTACATGTCCCCCTTGCCACTCTCCTAACCTACAACATTACAGCTCTAACCACGAAAAGGGTCAAGTTTCCAGGGGAAGTGCATGGCTGGTGGTTCGGCAGGCAAAGAGGCACCTTCAAACACCATCCTGGACCCTCTCCCTGCTGAGAAAAGATCCCTCTGCTAGGTCTCCACAGCTCTCACTCTTAAAATCCTGCAATTTCAGCTTAGGTTCTGTGACAAAGTGTCCTGACATCCTGTCAGAACTGCAGTCACTTGGGGATTATCTCCAGGTTCCCTCAGAGCTGAGGTGGGTACGAGCACTAAAGCTAACTGCCCACAGGGGTGGATTGGCAGCTGCTTGTGGTAAAAGCCCCTTGATTCAGATTGGCAAGAAAAAGCTGAGACTAGAGGGCACATCAGATTGCTCGAACTTCTGCACATAGAGTAGGCTGCAGAGAAGAGCAGAAGGTGGGAGGAGAGTAGTTCAAATTGTGTCATGTCCTAGAGAATAAAGTTTGAGATTCTGCAGCACTTCTTCACGGGGTCATTCTTCAGCTTCCCTTGCTTGATGACAATCACCTTATCAGACAAGTAGCTGCACTGGATCGGAGTTGAATATGTAGACATTAGCCCACGGAAGGAGTTGTGTAGCACGGCTGATTCCCAGGTGCTCCAAAGGAAGTGAATCTCGGATACATACACTGACTGCCACCACAGCCTCCTGTGCTTTAGGGCAGTTTACTGTTTCCACAAGCACTTTGGTGGAGAGTGAGGGGAGATGTGGGACCACCAGCTCTCTTGTCTTCTCTGCAGCTCTCTGCACACAGCAGACCACAGAGGAGACTCACACATAAGGTCCCTTAATCTCCTCCTTGAGTTCAAGGTATCAGAAAAGTGTTGCCCCTGCTGATGCACTGGTTTTCCCTGAACCGTACTCATTATGACCAGTGTAATGTGTCCTCAGACTGCTCCTGTGGTGAGCAGGCAATAACGATTTAATTCACAATTATTTATTGATTCAATAAATCAACCAGGAACTGGCCCTCTTTTTATCCTTTTTGAGCTGCTGGCAAATATATCACTAACTCCAGTGTCTGAGCATCACCAGCAATATCTTTTTAGACTATTTTTTCTGATGCAGTGATGCAGTAATTCAAAATTCATCTGATGCCGTGATTCAAAATTCCAGATACATTGCTAACACTAGCATGGTAGCTTTCACAGTATTTTTTTGTTTTTCTGTTCCTTGAGTACACCATTTTTTCTGACTCGGCTACCCACAGGATACGTTTGAAACTCTGTGCTCATAGGGCAAGGGAACTAACACATGTGGAAAGCCGCAACAGACCTACACATCATTATCTCTTTTCTTTAGAGGAGAAGGGGTCTTCTTGGAGAAAGTAACCTTATGAAAAGAGCTGAATTCCACTCCAGGTACAGGATAAGTATGTTAAAACTCAAATTTTCTTTTTGAAAGCAATAATTTGCCAATTGCCCTTATTGGCGTTTGTAAATAGGAGAAAAGAACAGTAGGTCTTCATCTCACTATGATCTGGTAACAACCTGGTTGTAGTGCCTATGATCAAGGTTTGTGCTGTCCCTTCTTCAAACATGCTTTTTCACTAAGCTATGCAAAGTAACAATGCCACAGAAATAATGTCTGTGTAAAGAAAAGCCATGAGCAGACTTGGATCAGGCAACACCTGCATGGTTTAAGTTACAGGTGGGAGTCTAACAGTGCTAAGTCTATGGAAGAGGTGTGAGCCTATGGGGCACTGAATTTCCCTATGGAACTGTGATTGCATTAGCAGCTGAATGAAATCTCAAGCTGAAAATGCACATTAGCTTTCAAAGAATCTCATTGATATTTCAAGCTGCTTGCATAGTAGACATCATATCCTGGCATTGACATGACTCACTTAAAATGAACCCAAGACTAGATCAAAATTTCAAACAATCTGAAGTTCTGGGATGTTTCAATTCAGGATTTGGGTCAAGGATGTTAGAAAAATAAGTATATTGCTAAGATTGCCTTTGTGACATTCATCATCAAAACATTCCTGCTGTTCTTGGAGAGAAGAAAACACAACTTTGACTTCCATCTTCTTAGAACAAAATAAAATAGAATAGAACAGAATATTTCAGTTGGAAGGGACTTACAACGGTCATCTAGTCCAACTGCCTGACCAATTCCGGGCTGACCAAAAGTTAAAGATGTTGTCAAGGGCCTGTCCAAATGCCTCTTAAACACTGACAGCCTTGGGGCATTGACCACATCTCTCAGAAGCCTGTAACAGTGTTTGAGCACCCACTTGGTGAAGAAATGTTTCCTAATGTCAAGCCTAAACCTCCCCTGACACAGCTTTGAACCATTCCCACATGTCCTGTCACTGGATACCAAGGAGAAGAGATCAGCACCTCCTCTCCACTCCTTTTTCTTAGGAATGTGTGTAGAGCAATGAGGTTGCCCCTCAGCCTCCTTTTCTCCAAACTAGACAAACCCAAAGTCCTTAACAGCTCCAAGGTCGAATATTTTACTGATTCTTATTCTGATTGGCTGCTTGAAATTTTGTTGTGCTGTCATTTATATCTCTGTTAAAACCCTTCAGTGGTTTTCAAGCCCACCCAGTCAAGCCTACTCAGTGCCTCTGATATCTTAGGTCTTTCGAAGGTAGCAGCCACTATCGTGGCAGCACCTTTAGGTTCAGAGTCTTGTGTTGACAACTGTGCTATAGACCCAGAAGAGGCCATAATGACAATTTTATGTATAGTACTTCTTATATGTGGAGATGTAAGAGTTATATCTATAGCTCTGGAAGATTTTCGGTGTGACTGTTGCATTATCTGTTTAAGATTAATCTAAAACCTCAGTGCCAGAGGGAATAAGAAACTACTTCATCATGAGTATCCTTCTCCAGCTCCAGGTGGATGAGAGCTGTGGTTCATCCTCAATACACAAGAGACTGTGGCCATGCCACTCCCTGGGGAACTGTGTGTAAGTGTATGAATCCCCAGACTGGGTCTGGATGAGCAAGGAGGAGCAGGAAGGGATGTGTAGGGTCGAGTAGCTGGTGCCAAGGACCCAGCATCCACACTGTACACATTTAAGGGACTCACTGCAGATTACCACCAGTCTGGTCTTCTGGAGCCTGGTAGACGGAGTGTGCTACTTGTACACGTTTTTAGGTTAGTGTCATCCAAGAATAATCCAGTTCAGGTTGTCCAAGCCTTCTCTGTGGTGTGAACCAAAGCACAGACAGGGAGATTCAATTCAAAAGCAGGCTCCTGATCTAATGGAAATACTAATGCTGACACAATATTAACTGGATTTCAGACTGTTTCTTGGTGTGGAAGCCAATGTGCAGAGTACTGTGTCTTTCCCCAGTATTATAATCTTTTGCCCTTCAGAATATACTATGTGCATACAGCCTCCTGGGAACAGTACTTTGCCTGTGTTTGCACCTGAATAATATCTGGGAGATACTTAGGAGAACAGTATTTTGACATGAGCCAAAATCATGCCAAGAGCCATTCTGAAAATGTAACATTTAAACAACGTAGATGACAGAGCTCAAGCACCTGGAGTATGTTGCTCGGCAGGGTTTAGTGCTGGTATGGATGTCATAGTCCTGGTGTCACAGTGTGCCTCTCAGGGTCCTCCTGAAGCCAAGTCGCAGCACTAATGCCCTGATGCAAGTCTCATAGCAAAGTCATGAACAAACTCAATGCTGTGGAGAGGTGAATGTTGCTTGCCTCATTTTGTTGGGCTAAGCAACACCAAGAACAGTATTTGGCCTTTACTAACAAAGTGGTAATTGAGCTATAATTTTAACTGCACTGAACTGCTTTGCATTAAAAATGCCTGAAGTCTGTATTGTTATCTTAGAGGGACTGTGAGAAGCAATAGCCTGATCACCTTTAACAGAGAACAAGCAGCTCTCAGAGTGAGTTTACAAAGTCTTTAGAAAAGTAGGTGGAATTGATTACTTGTTGATGCCTTTTTTTTCCTTTATTTATCTTCCCAAGCAGCAGTCATTTCATCAGAATAACTGATGTTAAAAAACACTAGCATATGCATCTATAGAAAGAATGCTACTATTTTTCATAGTAGGAAAGACTTAAACACCAGTCCGTAGCTGCCCTCACAGTAGCAGACATTTGTCCAGTGCATAGCAGGACATCTCATCTCCTCCCAAGTTTCTGTTGACTTCTCTCCTCCTGCACACAGGACAGCATGATTACTTCCTACTGCCCTTCCATCCTCAAGGCTTGGATCTATAAAGACAGAAAGAAGACAACGCACAGTCTGAGCCTCCAGTAACAGAAAAGGACCTTGAGATCCTGCTCCCAGTAAGCTTAAAAGTGGGGGTTTTGAGGGCAAAAGATGAAAAGTCCAGATTCAGCTGAATATAAATGTATTATTATTTCTTTGTAGTGGGGCATGCTGAAACCAGGATGGCACCTCCTGGTCTGTATCCTTACCTCACCTGTCCATGTGAAATAAATAAAAGAGTTTTCTTTGCAGAGCAGACTGCCTGAATGACATATTCTTGCTTTAGACGCGACTGTGTTTGGAGGGAAAATAAATAAATAAATATTTCCCAGACAGAAGTCAGGTATCCATAAAATGAGAAATGAAAAAGAGTGTGGCATAAAAGTTGTTTCGAACAGTGTTTTAATTTTCAGGTTCTGTAAATAACACAAGGGAAGCAATTCCACTTACTGCATTAGACTGATAGATAAAGTCAGAGCTGTTTCAAAAGATGATGGATGGAGCCCATCGTTAGCTATACCAGGCTAGGACAGAAGAGATATGAAACCCACTGACAGCACTGCCAAAGATTTCTGTCATGACGTCAGATGTGCCACTTAATCTCTTGCTACCTCAGCTCCTCTTCTCCAAGGTAGGGATGCTGATGGATTATTTTCTTTCTTTATGTTGTCAGTGGTCTATCGTGTATTTGTACAACAGTCAGTGTGATGGGCCAAGCCTGCTCTGGGACATCTGAGACTGAGGGTGCGCCAGAGGAAACCAATATAGAATCAGGTCAAAATACCATTATCTACCTAAATGTCGCATATGCAGCCCAAAGTACTGTAGCAACCTGTTTTTTGTTTTTCCTCCCTTCATCCTCGACTTAGAATCCTGCACCCAGCTCTTAACCTAGGGCAGTTAACACATTGCTGGGCAATTATTAAATCTTTGTGGTTTTTTGTACTGCCACCGCACTGGAACCTCACCTTCTCTTCATGCCAGGGGGAATTTCAAGACAGATGTTACCAGAACACATGCATTTCCTCTAAATAAAAACACTGAGTATCTCTGCAGAGCAAGTGGCTTTTGAAGTCATTGGGGTATGTTGAACTCCTTAGCAGTTCCATGCTCGAGTCTCCAGGGATCTATTGTCACAAGGGGCAGATGGAACAGGTGCATGATGAGAGCATGTATTTTGATGTTTCCTTTGGATTCCTTTATTTCAATAAAAGACTAGGTCATGCCCTGTGTTGCTCTTCCTTCTTTGTTATTAATTTTCACAGTTCCTATCACCAGGGAAGCCCGACTTCTCAGTTCCCAAAACTGGAAAAAGCACATAAATGATATGTACCACCCACCCTGGCGTTTTCCAGATTAAAATGACTGTTGCTGCAACTGTTGCCATCAAGCAGACCCAGACCAGCTGTTAGAGCCAATAAAATACAGATATAGACAAAAAAAAAAAGCCAAAGCCAAACCAGGATAAAAAGATCGACTCAAGTGATGGACAAAGTTGAGCATCCTCCAGCCCACCCCATACTCAGGCTGAGGCTCTGCCCCAACAGAAACAAGCATCTGTAGTCCCCATCTTCAGTGTGGGATCCTGTTCCTCCGGCAGCCACCCCAGACCCTGGATGCCAGGGACTCTCCATTCTCCGTTGTGGATGATAAGGGTCATAATTATGCTGGTTTTGAGGAAAAGCATGAATTTGCAAGGGCTGCAGAAGATAGTAAGAGTTGAAGATTCCTGGTTAGCAGTACCCTCAAAGGGCAACACACACCATCAAATCTTGCAACACCTGTTAATCCTCCTGGAGAAGAGGTCCATGGTCCATGTGTTGATAAACAGTAGCTTGGTTATCATTCTGGGATTGTGGTAGCATCAATGTTGTGTACATTTAGCATTACAGTAGATGTACAGTGTTGATACATTGCTAATTGACAGCTACTAGTTTCTTTTGCTCTTTCTTTTCCATGCTCAAAAAATCCCTAGCATTTCCCTCCCACTCCTTATTTCCTCATCAGAGTCCAGGGACTTCTGTTACTAACTTATTTCTGAACCTTGTCTTCTGTCTTGTACCTCTTCCTGTCTATTTTAGGTTGAAAGCTCTCCAGACCTTCTCTAATCCTTGATTTTACAAGGCAGTGGAGCTTGTGGTCCCAACTCATTCTTCCAGGTACTGCTGGAACAGACATAATAATAAATAAAAAGTTTATAACCGAAAGCAAAGTAATTTTTTGTTGCTGCTACAAAATAGTCATCCATTTTACTTCATAAAAGGCAGGACTGAAAATGCTGGTATATGAGGCCACTGTTACAACATTTTATGTGTATGCATAAGTACTGATTTGGGCTTTTTCATATTTTTCTAATCTACATAGGGTGGTCATTTTTATAACGTCCATGAAATATGGATTTTCTTTCCAGATATCACATATACTTCCAGGGTCTGAGGCAGTTAGCAATTATAGTAATTTAGCTTCAGATTTAACAGGCTTTATGGTTTGTGGGAATAAATGAATTTTTGATACAGTAGCCAAACAAACAAACAAAAAAAAAGGTAAAGAAAAAATCAATCAGTTTGACTTAACAGATTCTCTTCTTTTGTCTCCCTCCTTCCCCTCCTCAAAAAATGATATAATATGTTTTAGATAAAGCGAATGTCTCAGTCAACTCTAAAGAAAAAAATTGGTTAATTTTCAAGTATTTATTTCTGAAGTTGAGTTAGTTTGGTGTTTTTTTCTGATTTAAATTTATAAAGACATGATTTCAAAACAGGAATTCAGTTAATGTAGAAAATCTCTTTAAAAATCCACTTTATTTTTTTCATTTTCAGAAGTCAGATTGTTTACTGAATTTAACCTGAACTAGCACATCTTGACGCTTACTTTAGGATACTAAGTATTATTGATGACAAGAACATTGTCATACTCTGCACATTCCTGGAAGGAGTGTTGAGTGAGACAGATCTGGGTTCCAAAACATCTTGGGGTGCATCTACAAGGGAAGCTGCTGACAGTCCTTGCGTTGACTGTGCTTGAGCTCTGCCGTGCCATGAACCAGACACCGTCACGCAGCCGAGCAGCTGCATTGACAAAGCCTCACCTCTGAGCACACAGGCTCTTTTGTACCCCCAGATACATATCTCTTGCTGCATAGCACAAAAGCAAATGGAAGTGAGTAAGGGATTTTTAAAGGGTTTAAACATTTCTAATCATGACCCATCTTGTAGCCTGCTCCTTTCACTTGCAGAGAGGCATGGAGGATGTAGCAGGAGGGGAAAACTGAGGCTGGCACACATGAAGGTTTGCCCAAGGCAAGGGATAAGGCCAGGCTAATTCAACTGTAAAGCTTTGGAGCTGACTCACCTCAAAATGAGCTCCTGGACTTCTCTGCTGGCCTTTTCCATGTAGAGATATTCCCTCTAAATCTCTGCAGCACATGCTAGGACCTTTACATCTGTCATAGTCCTTTCAAACCCCTTCTCTTCTGGCATTGCTGTGCGTTAACTCTCCCTCCTGAAAATGAGAATAAACAATAGAAACAACAAGAACAACAAGAAAAAAAAATGAGTAAAAGGAAAAAGAGGGGTGTGAACAGCTATTTTCTATCTACTGAAGCAATACATCCCAGTGGAAAAAAAATAATAACTGCTGCACAATTAACAGAGAAAAGATTCCTGGTTTGAAAGCTCACCATGCATATGCCACATAGTCTTAATGATGACATTTATCACACCACAGCCTTTGAAGAAGGAAAGTCCAGAAAATAAAACAATATATTTTGAAGGCAGCTAATCCCATGGTTATACTAAACAATGCTTCTGGACTATCTAAAACCAGCATGGTTTCTGGCGATGTCAGGTTCGTTAGAAAGCTCTTCCCATTGCTAAACAGCAGGAGCGGTGCGCTGTGACATTAGCTAGCAACAGTGGTGAGCAATCACCTCTTTTACACAGCTGTGGGTGTGCATGATTAAAAAATAAATAGGGGATCCATTTTCCAACTGCTTCTAAGACAAAAACAAGAAGAAAGGAAATATTACCAAATGAAGGAAGATTTCTTTCCTTTTCTTCTAGCCCAGCTAATTTTAATTTAGCTTTTGTAAACCACAAAAGACATATCCTTTAGATAATGTACCAAGTAGGAGGAAAAAAAAGACTGAAAAAAATTTTTAAATAATAAAAAATGTACTGTGTCCTCAATGCAGGTATGAGAGGGCTGTTAGGAGTTGGAAAGTAAGTGTTTATAGGGCCAGACTGAATGTCTTCACTGCAACTGATCAGGTTGTTCCAGCAGAACAGATTTTCCATTAGCAAATGTGATTACCTCTCTATTGATATATTCTGTGAAAACATGTAGAATTTAATTATGTTTTTGTGGGGAAAAACAAGAAAATGTCTCTAATGTCCTTAAAAGTTTGTTTTGTTGTAATGAAAATAGTTTGAATCTTGCTTCAACTTTCATACTGTATTGAAGTTAATCTCATTCTTGCATATATTTATATTATAATTAATATTGTATAGCATGCTTACCTTCTTGTGTTAGAATGCTGTAAAAAATTAATCACTTGCCACTAATTGAACTTAAATATGCTGGCAACTTTATTCCAGGAAAGAGTGCATATTTCATATTTTGATTTTACTTTAGAGTAAAAAAGCAAGCATGGTCTTAACATCACCTAGTGTAAAGTTCCCTTTTGCAAGCAAGTCTCTAATTTAGGCACATACAGATGCAGGAGAACATATAACAGGATTAAAACACATTCCTAGCAAGCAATTTGCCTAAATCATAGAATTAAGGAATGGTTAGGGTTGGAAGGGGCCTTAAAGATCATCTGGTTCAAAAACCTCTGCCACAGGCAGAGTCAGCTTCCTGATCAGGTTGTTCAAAGCCTCATCCAACCTGGCCTTGAATACTTCCAGGGATGGGGCAGCCACAGCTTCTCTGGGCAACGTCATTCAGTGCCACACCACTCTCTGCGGGAAGAATTTCTTCCTTATATCTAATCTAAATCTCCCCTTTTTAAGTTTAAATCCATTGCCCCTTGTCCCATCACTACATACCCTTGTAAAAAGTCCCTCTCCAGCTTTCCTGTAGGCCCCCTTTAAGTACTGCAAGACTGCTAGAAGATCACCCCGGAGCCTTCTCTTCTCCAGGCTGAACAGACCCAACTCTCTCAGCCTGTCTTCATAGGAGAGGTGCTCCAGCCCTCGGATCACCTTTGTGGCCAAGAATGTTTTTGTAAAGTCCAGGTCTAGAGGTGTCCTTAGGCATTAAAATGCTTTGGCAAATCTGCCCAAGTGAGGCTGCCTCCTAAAGCCATTCAGTGCCATCCTTGTTCTCCCAAGGAAAAAATTATTTCTGCTGATGGTGGCAGCTGCACCTGAGGGAGACAAGAGGTTCCACGCTGTTTTTCCACTTCACCAGTCAGCAGAGACAATCCTGCTTACTTGACTGGCTGGACCCCCAAGCCTTCCTGCCCTGGAGACACATCGTAGACTCATAGAATCATAGAATGGTTTGGGTTGGAAGGGACATCAAAGATCATCTAGTTCCAACCCCTCTGCCATGGGCAGGGAAACCCTCCACTACACCAGGTTGCTCAAAGCCTCGTCCAACCTGGCCTTGAACACTTCCAGGGATGGGGCATCTACAACTTCTCTGGGCAACCTGTTCCAGTGCCTCACCACCCTCACAGTGAAAAATTTCTTCTTTAGATCTAATCTAAATCTGCCCTCTTTCAGTTTAAAGCCATTGGCCCTTGTCCTATCACTACACGCCCTTGTAGAAGTCCCTCTCCAGCTTTCCTGTAGGTCCCCTTTAAGTACTGGAAAGCTGCTATAAGATCACCCTGGAACCTTCTCTTCTCCAGGCTGAACAGCCCCAACTCTCTCAGCCTGTCTTCATAGCAGAGGTGTTCCAGCCCTCGGATCATCTTCGTGGCCCTTCTCTGGACTTGCTCCAACATCTCCATGTCCTTCTTGTGTTGGGGACTCCAGAGCTGAACGCTGAACATCCACCCTGACGTTCATGGTGTCCATTTGCTCCTGAACAGGAATATCTATATGCACCACCAGGAGGGAAAATATCTGCTTCACTTCCTGCACTGGTGTCCTTCAGAGTTGGATGATGGGGTTTGGCTCCTACTTTGCAACCATGTTGATAAAGAATTGAAGACGCAAGCTTGGAAAAGGGAAGGTGTAGGGGCTGCTTGTGAAATCCTGGCACTGGGAGCCAGGCTTTGAAGGGATTAAATGGCTAATTCTCACTGAAAACAGTAGGAATTCAGCTTGCAAGCACCTTTAAAAATGTCAGCTGTCTTTAAACAGACATCGAAAAATAAAATGTGTGAGTCTTACAACATATCCTCAGACTTAAAAAAATAACTGGCTTAGTTAAGTAAGTTTTCAGTGGAATTTCCTCAGGCTTTTGAGTGCATTTTTGTGTTATATTCACACATATATCTTGTTGTAGATAGCTGAAATGTAAATAACCATCTGGAAATTCATCCAGGGCAATAGCTGCTATTTTTCTTCTTAATGATACAGAATTGTTGACCATCACGCACAGGTGTATGTCTTCAATGGCAGCTTATCTCTTACCTGATGGAAGGTGAAGTGACAGGTCTTTTTACTCCCCAGTCCATAAGTGTGATATTAGCATTTACAGGTGTCCCAAGCCTGACACCATGAGGTTCAGTCCAAGCTGCATTATGGCCCTTAGTGGCCATCTGGGCTGCTGAATGGGACCACAACACTGAAGATGCTATTGCACGCCCATGTTCAGGCAACAGAATCTCACCTAGACATCTATTTTACATGACTGTCTTCTCTCCACGTAGATCATCTGGCACTGCACTGATGGATCTTGTCATCAGAAGAAGTTATCTTTTTTTCTGTATTGAGCCAGCTGAGTTTCTTGATTCTTACTGAATGAGGAAGGTCCTAAAAATAATTGGTGAAGCTATGACAATCACAGAGTGTAACTTCCCGCCTGTGACCAAGTGTTCTTGGTCATCTCTGAACCACAGGCTCAAATATGATCTCAGCTAGGAAAACTTGTGCTGGAGTACAAGCAACAGGACAGTTCTGGCAGCAGGGATGGTAGTTCCAGTTAACCCTCTGAGCACTGCTACTACTAGTAGTACTCACAGTACTACTAATACACGGTACTACTAATACTAATACACCTGTACACACCTAGTTGTTGATATCTAAATGTAGATTCCTGAATGTGGAGCTGGAACAACCCCTGCATTATAGACAGCACTGAGGGAATCTAGTTGCCTAAAATTAGGTGTCTAGTAACGTTTGGTATGTGGCAGGGTATCTCACCTGGCTTCCAGCTGCCATTCCAGAGAGGTGTGAACTTGCCATATCTGCAAACCCCATCTGAATGTCTTGACAATCCTTAGACATTCAAAAGAGGTCTAGCAACCTGTGAACTCCAAATTGAGTAACTGTGCCAGGACAGAGAATATTGGTTCAGTCCATCTCCTATTGGAGTCAATAGCATAACATGCATTTTTATTGCTTTTTTAATATCCTTTTCTTCTTGCATGTTTCATTTCTTTGATGAAAATAAATGCAGATAAATACAGAATAACACCATCTATATAAAATAGAAGATAGTCTTCTTCCATCAGGCTTTGCTAGAATTTCAATTTTAAGGTACTTCCACATACTGTATGTCACTTCTTGTAAGGTCCAGTTTGATTTTAGTTTAAGTGACATTTAATCATTGTATCATTGAATCGAATTCATCAGTGCTATCCGGAAAGCATGATCTGTCTTTTCTAATATAGAACTACCTCCTTTAATGTTCTTTTATAACATTTAATTTAACCTACTACAGACATCTGTCTGTTATTTCCTAAAAAATATACTGCAGTGTGCTTACACCAAGAAACAGAAGTAAAAAAATTAAACTCATAATACTGGAGACAGTCAGATGCTCTCTTCGTGGTTCGTATTTTTCTTCTCTCTTAAACAATCATAATTCCCAGCAAGCCTGCAGAAGAGAAGGAATTAGACAAGTGGCCAGAGTTCAGTAAAACCAGCTTTGAAATGTAGTGGGGCTGTGTCATTACACAGTGCTCCTGCTTACAACCAGCATATTTCCTCTTTATTGTAAGGCAGAGTTGAGGCTGTGTATATTTCCTATTGAGCCAAACACTGTTCCTCTTCTGTTTAACTCTTCTTTATATGACGGCGTTTTACCTGCCAGTAGGTTTATTATTAAGACATCTTCCCCATGACTTAAAGGATTTGTTTATTTGTGATTTTCAAAGTGTTACAGTTTTTATCTTAGAATCATAGAATCATAGAACAGTTAGGGTTGGAAGGGACCTCAAAGACCATCTAGTTCCAACCCCCCTGCTATGGTCAGGGAAACCCTCCACTACACCAGGTTGCCCAAAGCCTCATCCAACCTGGCCTTGAACACTTCCAGGGATGGGGCATCTATGACATCTCTGGGAAACCTGTTCCAGTGCCTCACCACCCTCTGAGTGAAAAATTGCTTCCTTATATCTAATCTAAATCTGCCCTCTTAGATTATTTAATCTTCTTTGCTTTCAGTGACAGAGAGCAAATCTAAGTGAAATTACCTCCATGTTGTGTGGAGTTGCATCACCTCTTGTGAGTCTGTAGTTCCAGTTGCATTACCTATGCATCTCAGATGTGCCTGCCATACCTATCAGTGTATTATTTTCAACGTGATGGATTTGCAGGGCAGTCATGTCTCAGAGGCCCAGTCCTCATCCACAATGAGGGAATCCATGCTGGCAAAGACTAAAAGTACATAAAAAAACATACCACTTCAAGGTCTAACAACAAGTCGTCAGTGAAGAATCTCAAAGAGGATAATGATAGCCTTAAACAAAACAGCACATGGGTACAGCCTGGAACCCAGGCTTACAGTAGTCAGTCGGCATGGCCCCAGTGCAGTTCTGGCCCTTGCCAGCATGGATGCTCCAACCCAGTGGGCTGTAAGCTGGAGGAGAGCAGCTCTGGGTCTGCCTTCACTTGGTAGACAGTCACTGGTTTTGGGGAAGAAGCATGCTCAGTCACTGGAATATGAGCTGTGAGCTGTGCCATGTCATTCTTCTGCAAGCCAAGAATATAGTCCCTCATCCATTTCATTTACTGGTATGAACATTACCTTAGCAACTAAATCAATTTTCTGCAAAGATCCAGCAAAGCCTCTAAGCAATTGCTTCATCCGGATGAGTTCCTCGTCACAGCTTCTGGCAGGACTTTTTTTCACATGCTTTGCTGGTCTAAAAGCTTTATTAGATTGAGTCCTAAACAAATATAAAGTCCAGAACTGGGCATAACCTTTCCATGCAGAACTAACCACCCTGGTTTCTTAAAAGAAACAACAGGTTTTTATATTTAACAAAACATAAAAAGTATTTCTTATATTCCTTCCCCCCATCTCTGATATTTTCTTACACTTTTTGCCAAAGAAGGCTTCTCCTCTGCTCAGTGTTGCTTTTCAGAAACTTCCATTCTTTGTTTTTCTTTTTAAATCAAAGTTATAGCTCTCTTAAAGCTCAAAGGCTCTAGTCAGGACGTACTGACCTCAGTTTTAACCCAGCCTAAATGTACAGTTCCATGCCATGGCTGGAAATATTCCTTATTGTATGAGATGTAGAAAGCTTAAATATGATCATTCGCAGTCCAAGCAATCAAAACAACAGATGTCCATGTTGTAAGAACATTTTCAAAAATGAGGATTCATTTTCCATTCCTCAAGTTCAACTGGAGAGTCTCAGTCAGGACAAGCTAAAAATTTCATTAGAATTATAGTAAGTCTGGGGTAAATGTTAGTTTAAGAGTCCATATTGGTGGCTTTAACAATATACTTTATTTGCCTAACTTAGCCTTACTCTGACGTGCATGGCTCAATCCAGTGGTATTTTGCACCATCCATCCCACCTGGCTTTGTACCCCGTCCCTCTTGCTCCTGCTGTTCCCCTTCACCCTCCGCCTGCCCTGGGAGGCTCCACACATGGAGGTTTGTTTCCAGCTGAGCTGGTGCACTCTCTGGGAACCCTTTCTTTTCTCTGACCCTCTCCATACCACCAAGTCCTCTTTAAATTGTCACCTTCAAGCTTTCTTGTTCACTTACCTTCTGATTAATGTTAAGTACCATTTTGTTCTTTGTATTTCTCCATCATTTGCAGCTAGTCTGTGAGAATACTTTTCTGGCACCTTTTCTGCTTTTAAATTCCAACTTTTTCTTCCTTCATCTCCGTCTCTGTCTTTGTACATTATTTTCCTTGTCTAGCAACACAAGTACTTTTGTTACCCACTCATTTCTCATCTCCGTCCTACCAATTTCTGTAAAGTATTTTCACATATAGTATACCAGGGATGTAAAGTAAAAAGAAATTGTGTTCTATATGGAAGGCATTTTCTAAGTGCTACACTGGTTGCTTCTTGTATTTGATGTTATTTTCTTGCCTGGGGAAACTCTATATAAACAGGAAAAAGCATATCAAGTGCGGGGGAAGGGGGGGAAGAATAAGCTTTTTGATGAGAAATGATGGAGCAGAGTAAAGAGGAAGACAGAGAAAGTTTAAGTCACCTCGGTAATTGCCATTTCTGGACGAGCTCTACATGAGGCAAGATGCTGCTGGGAAGCTTTAACCCAAGTCCTGTTCCTGTTTCAGCCATTGTGCTGGAGAAGTGGCAACAAAGCAAAAGATTCAGGAAGCAGAACATTATTCTCGTGATAATTCTGTGTTTAAAATTATGATTGCGGTAAAAGCCCAAACAAAAGATAAAAATCTATAGTAAACCTTCCAAGAGCCTCAGGTTGGCTTCCTGAAGACGCAGTGACAAACTGCGCATCCAGGTCCCACACCCAGCTCTGCTGATCTGCTTGCAGAAATGACCAGATGCACTCGTAATTATATTAATACATCAGGAGTGTTACCAGCGCATATCTTTCCATATAACTTTAAATTGTCTGCCCTCTGGACCAAAAAGAAAAATCCCCAGATATTGTGACGATGGCATATCTTTTTCATAGCGTATATTTTTCTGAGATCCCACTGACTGTTAACTAAACATTAATCATTGGCATAAATCGACTTAATTCTGCAATGAACGTAGAAATTTATGAATGAAACTGTGACTCATTTCTGGGGTTTGTGTGAAAAATTAATGAATTTGAGAAGCAGAGAGCTTGACATCATGGACCTTCTTTTGTACACTTTCTCTGTGGCTTGTGCTCTGTGCTAATCCTCAAAAATCACATCTCAGAAGTCTGCAAAGGTGTTTGTATGAGTTTAAGCTATTTCCATGAACAAATGAGCAACTTCAGGCACTGTGCAATCATTGCTGGTCCTTGTCATGGTATGGACAGGAAATTGGAGCACCCTACTCCTTCAAAAGCTGAAATGAGGAGTTACACAGGGAACATACATTATTCATAGAACATAAAATGCACATTGCCAGTACAAGAGAAAGCTATTTTCTTTGGCACAGTAAAATAAGGCAGCCTGGAAAACATGCAGTGGTATGCCACTTGGGCAGAGGCCTGAGTTAAACAGTATTCCCCGCCTGTCAGGACCCACGTTTCACTCGCCTGCTGCTGGAATGAACAAGGATTTGTTTTTGGTAAAGACTTCATATTCTTCCACCATAGTACAATTTGCTTATTTTTTTATTCATGTTCTGTAATTACAGAATCAAAGGAGATGGCAGCGGTGTACCATAAACCTTTTGTTGGTGTAAATTTGTACTGGAAAACTGTAGCATGAAGAAGTAAGAAGACTTTTGAAAATAAAACCTGAGAAAAATATAATATCAGGTGAGGGCAAAGCTTTCAAACAACAGGATCAAGTTACATTTTATGTTAGATCTATTACTTAATCACTCACATATAGGTAGAAAAGTTTAAATTAAGATGTTCCTACGCACATATGTACTTGAGTGTATCTAGGATTTTTGACTAATATCTCTCTGAGGATCCCAATGTTGTACATCCAGCCTGTTGAAAATCGTACTGTGAGCCAATGAAATAAGTTGGGATTCATCCAAACCAACTTCATTAAAAGTTAGGCATCTAGGTGAAACTAATCCTTTAGTTTCCCTCTGTAGTCAAGGGGGAAAGAGGCATTGCCAGGGATTGGTTCATCTGTCCCATATCATATATGCTGTCACAGGAGAGATAAGCAGCTCTTTAAATGTGCCTCTGCATAGACTATGGCTGGATTTAGATTTCTAGCTCACATTAAACGTTAAATTTATACAGACTGAAGCTAAATGAGCTGAATCCCTCCCAAAGGTCAGTGACCAAGAAATAAAAAGTGAGGTAAGATCCAGTCCAGCTTCTCTGCCGCTTTGCTTCGTGAAGGTGGGCAAATATTTTATGTATTCATGTTTCTTTTCCTCCTTCATGCAGTGGTTTTATAATAAAAGGACTGAGGGTCATGACAAGAACAGAAGAAGCACCCACCAAACATGGTCCCGGGCAAAACAGACTCAGATTTCTTAAAACAAAACAATTTATTAACAGTTACTTAAAAAGGACAAAGGGAAACAAAACCAGTTACTTGAGAGGATAAAGAGAAAACAAGGCCAGATCTTAAAAAAACCACCTCCCCACCCCCCTTTCCTTTTGTTCCCAGCCCTACCTTCCCCCCAGCGGCGCAGGGGAAAAGGGAATGGGGGAGCGCAGGTCAGTTCAACCATGTTGTTACTGCCGCTCCTTTCTTAAAGGAGGAGAAGTCCTTACACCATTTTCCCTTGCCCCAGTGGATCCCTACTCACAAGGAAAACGCCACAGACTTCTCCAGCATGAGTCCTGCCCGCAGGACGCAATCCTTCCCCATCGGATTGCTCCAGTGCGGGCTTTACCACAGTCTCGGATTCTTAGGGAGTTGTTGCCACTCACTCTGGCGTGGGTCGTCCCACGGACTCTAGATGCCTCATGACCTTGTCGTGCATCCCAAGCTCCATTATTAACAGTTACTCATCGTGCATCCCATGCTCCACGACCTCTCTCAGGCTCAGGCATCTCTTCCCCAACGTGGGCTTCTCCATGGGCTGCGAGTGGGTCTCTGCTCCGCCAAAGCCCATCCTGGCTGCCGGGGGCCGCCTGCCGTCTCGCCACTGGTTGCAATGGAAACTCAGCTCCGGCACACCTCCTCCCACTCCATCTTCACTGACCTGGTGTCGGTGTGGCCGTTTCTCTCAGATCTCAGTCCTCTCCGGGTGAACTCGGCCCAGCGGGCACCCCGGGAGCGGGGTGCTCCCCGAGTTCTCCAAGCGGCTCCGTTGCCGCCATCTTGAGCATGTGGCTCTGGCCCAGTGCGGGCTGCCGCCTGGCTGGGGCAAGGGAGCGGGGGCAGTGCCCTCCTCCCTTCTCCCCGCTCCTGGGCAAAGCACCTTTTCTATTCCTTTGTCCCAACTTAAATAGGGCAATTCGCAGAGGTGCCAATTGGCCCAACCCCAAGGGGGATGGGAGTCCGATCTGGTGGCACAGGGAGCAAATCCTCTCTCCTACCACCAGAACCCCCTCCCCCACATCAAACTATCACACTTGCCCCCTTCATTTATCCAAACTGTGACCAGCTAATACAACAGGGTCCCTTGCTCCTACCTGTGTCATCTGGACACTGTTACAGTAAGTAATGTCTGGGTAAGGTGGGACATCAAGAACATTGTGTTGCTTTAGCCATTTAAATATGCAAAGTTTTGCTTATGGTGGTGATTTGCAACACATACACTTGCCGCACCACTTTCTTTTTATTCCTTCTGGTGCAGCTTTTCACAATCAAATGCGATATCTAAATGTGCCTGTGCAACTCATGATGAAAGTCAGAAGGAGCTGCACATGCCTGACAGAAACTTGATGATAAAATGTCGATATTTTGTCATAGGTCACAAATATTTAAAAAGCAAGCAAATAAACAAACAAACATATAAATCACCACAAAAGTACAACAATAAGCTTGCACAGCCTCATACCAGTATTTTCGACACTACTTTTATCCTGAGTCCTACTCTTGAGCAACAACAGTTAATGGAAGTCCTGTGTCTCTGTTAGTGGAATTATATGAATAATGCAATATGATATTCATTTGCTTTTTTCATCCCACAGTTCTTCCACTAAGCCAGCTGCCAGCTTTAACTGTCATTTCCAAGGACCTAAAGATCAGGTGGGATTATATACTCAGGCTTTTCTGATTAAGAACTGTGTGAATCAATAAGAGGTAAGCCATTTAACATAATATACCTATGAAATACTAAGTTCCAAATTTATAACAGCTCAATTTTTAGTTCCTATTTCTTACGCATCTTGATATAGATATGCCAGTTAAAGTCGAACAAACTGTCATGGCTAGAGAGTAGATGAGAGTAGATAGGTTTCTTGCATTATGCTGAATACTTTCTTCTTGCTTTGACAAAATACATATATCCTTCAGGAACTGGAAGCTTATAGACATGCTATTTACAAGCTTTTTATTTTGCAAGTATGCCAGCTGAATTTTGAATCAAGTTCTGAAGAGAGGGGTTCATTAACATGGAATTAGGTGCTACTCTTTTTTTTTTTCAGTCAGTGCAATTTCTTCGGATCTTTTCAACACTGCTTTTTACCTTTCGAGCTTCATAGTTTAAGATTAAAAAGAAAACAGAAAGCAAGAACTTTAAAACAGGAAGCACTTCACCATTCAGCAGGTATTTGAGGAGGAGAAATCTGTCTTATCTTACTTATTCGACTCCCATCCTTCCTCTGTGCTCTCCTCTAAACAGCTAAGTGGGAAACTAAAGGAGGGTAGAACAGATCGACTGAGAGGACTTGAAGTCATTTTAGGGAGCTGGACATCCTGAATAAATACTTTGATGACCAGTATACGAGTTACCCCTTCCTCCAGGCGAGCTGTCAGGTTTGGAGGTGGCAGTGACACCACTCCAGCCCGCGCAGCAAACATGCTGGAGGTTGCTGCTGCTAAGGCAGGCATGGTAAGCAAAGATCTCTGCTGCCATGGTCCACATCAAAGTCTCAGATTGATGTAGCTTCTTCCCAGAGCTTATGTGATGCCTAAAGGCAAGAGAGCTGCAAAAGAGGCAGGTGCATTTTACAAGACCAAGGACTGGTCAGTTCTGCTGCGATTTTCTCTCTTTCCATCTCTTTCTTCCTGTTCTTCCTACTTCACCGCTTAACGCCTTTGTTCTCTGGGGCTCAGTGATTTAATGTACCGTCACTAACGGCGATTCAGCCCTCAGATTTCAAAAGTTACACTACAACTCTATGGCTGTACTTATGAAATGGGTAGGGAAAAAAAGCAAAGGTTACTAACTAGAGATCTTCTTAGAAATATTGTTCCTAATTGGAGACCAGCATTAATGAACTAGCTGGGACAAAAGAAAAAAGAAAAAGACATTATTTGGAAGAGCCAGTTCAGTAATGAACTGTCAGGGCCTACTCTCTTCTCACCTAATTGAAATGTTGCTGCTTCTGCTGCCTTTTTTATTGAGTTGCCTTTGGCTTTCAAAATACTTCCCACAGACAGATTGACATATGGATTTTATATTAACTTCTGGATTTGCTGCACTTCACTTTTATAGCATTGTTTAGGTGTTGAGTGGTTTTTTTTCTTTTTTTTTTCCCTGAATAAAAGAAAAAACATTTTGACCTTCTTAGTAACAGTGAAAACTCACAAATTTTCCAGTCATTTTCAGGCCCACACAGCTTGGCCCACACAAACCTATCCACATATGAACACAGACTACACATATTCAGGAATTTAGTTGGTTTTCCTGTCTAAAATTGTGGTGACAGTAGCTGATGACATTAAGAGATAGATTAGCTTGTTTTGCCTCCCATTTTCAAGTAGTTTTTTATATTTATCTCCTTATACGTTTTTAAGTGGCAATTTAAGGATTGCTGTTCTCTGTCTATAAAAATAAAACTTTGGTACCAAGAGGAAGAACTGAAAAGACAGACTCACCCAAACTCCTAACACTGAATGATGCTACTTACTAGCATTTCTGTTTCATCAACAAAAATTATAACCAGATCTTTCATGAGAAATAAAAGAGAAATTTGGTTTCCCTACCATAGTGTTTGGTCTAAAATAACATGAACCACAGTTCTCTGACACATACAAATAAATGTCAACAATAAAAGCAGCTCAGATTCCCTCCTGGAACCACCTAAATGAGGCTGGCTGAATTAATCCAAGGTAGGATCCATTCTGCATTAATTACCATTGTATTTGATACTCTTTCTTAAGCCTTGGTGTTCATTGTATTGCACAACAAGATTTTCTGTGTATTTTGTACTTACTTATCACCACTTAACTACAAGTCCGAGGATTACTAACACCACAGGTTTATCGTAGTTTAGTGCAATTTCTGCTTGTATCATAATTATTTTTTATGTTTCATTAAGTTTTTATGTGATTTTAGATATTCTCACAAATCGTTTATTTCATATAAGTTATTTTATTTGCATTTCTTTGTGATCCCTTTACAGCTAACTACCAATTACTATAGAATCAGATATTAATTCGATCATAAACTATGATATTTATTGCATATAGTTTAGAATGAATAATAGATTATGCACATTTAAATTACTAATTTGCCCCTCTGTAATGTCCATGGACACATCCCAAAATGCTCTAAACATTCTGATATAAGTAATTATTAGCAGTCCCCACATGAACACGTAAACAAAGAGGCTCAGAGAGATAAAGTGACTTGCTCATAGATACTAATTTTAACGACCTAATTCAAAGCTCTATCGAGTCTATCCATTTCCTCCAATAGGATTTGAATCAGTCCCCAAAAGTCAGCAGGAAGCAGAAAGCAGTCTCCTGTATCCTGTATCTCAGTTAAGGCCAAGTCTTCTAATTAACAATCCTGAAAATGATTCATCAAAACAAGAATTTAATTTTATTTGTTTTAGCAAGAAGTAGGCTATTAACTTCCAAGGTCACTTTGGTGTCCCAAAGGATC
The DNA here is from genome assembly GCF_009769465.1 of Tauraco erythrolophus. Lineage (NCBI taxonomy): Eukaryota > Metazoa > Chordata > Aves > Musophagiformes > Musophagidae > Tauraco > Tauraco erythrolophus. The sequence goes on along the minus strand of NC_141465.1, from coordinate 126,571,581 downwards.
GTTAGCTGCCAAGGCCATGAAAAGAGATCACATTTGTATATTCTGACTGATCTGTTTTGCTGCTGAGATTTTTGTGTCATTTACTGTCCAGTAGGTCATAAATTCTTTCTATCATCAGTTACTGTCAATGAGTACTTTCTTCTAGTCAGAAACTGTCTCTTGGAGACTGAAAAAGAGTTTAGTGTTCCGTCATCCACTTCATCTGGGTGGTTTCATAAGTGCAGTAGAAGATGTACTACCTGTATATAGCAGATGAAGTGCAGCTGTATCATAAAACATCCTTCATTTATCTTTACTTGCTAATGATCATTATTAGCTAAAAATTGATGGATTTGAAACCAAAGCGCCATCCCTCAGGTCATCAGTAATGATATAACTAATGGCATTTTGGAACCCTTTAATATTTCTGAATGAACCACATCAGACTGAATCCATGTCAGACTGATCATTCAGTAGCAAAAGGGCACCAATGGGCAATTTGTCCTTGCTGAGAGAAAAAAAAGTCAGGGGATTTAACCAATCCCTTTGGATTCCTGAGCAGAAAGAGGGATTCCTCTTTTTAAAAACAATTGTCACACAGGGGACAGTAAAGGACATTTTCATGCCTTCATAAAAAAGCACAGGCCAACACCGTAGCAGAGCCTCAGGAGCGCTCCAGCAGACCAGGGTCAGACAAGCATCCTCCTCCAGGAGCCACAGGAAGGCTTTGGTAATGCTGCCTTTCTGCATAGCCTGCTGTTCCCTGCACAGAAAAGCAAGCTTCTTTTGTGAATACGGTCAAAGCTATTGACAATATTAGTATTTACTCTGTTTGGGATGTGCAGATCTTTCTCAGTTTGTTTTTTTTTTTAGTGCAGAAGCAGTGTCAAAGACAGATATATCACTCTCTAGCATACCCACCCAAGGATCACGATAAAAAAAGTTTTGAGAGATTTAGCTGAATTAACTGTCATCTCCAGTTTATTTTCTTCAGAAGCAAGTATGCAGCTGCATTTTAGTCCAATCACAGTAAACATTATTCCACAAACAACGTGATCTCTGCACTCTTTACAGTTTCTAACTAGTGAATAGCAATCCTAAATCCATCGGTAACTATGTGTCGCCTTCCCTAAATAGGCTTTCTACAAAATCCTAGGAATGCAATAAGCACTCAGCAACTGAATAACTTCATTGCCTACTACTGCACATAGCATTAAAAAATTATTTAAGACAGAGGGTAACACTGAAACAGCAGAGCACAGAAATGTAAGAACTTCTGAGGCAACATAGACTGCCGTAGACCTGCTCCAGATCTGTTATATCACCATGGAGGAGTCACATCACCTGCTTTTCTATTTATCACCCATTGTCTGATTTATCTATCAGCACTTGTTCATCTTCCAGGCAAAGAATGGCTCCTGCCACATAAACGTGCAGGTAGAGCCCAGCACAAAGGGCCCCTGGCTGACACTAAAGAAACACACTTTCATAACGAGTCCTCTCTTCAATTTTGAGATACAGGTTGCAGATAACTACACAATGTGTCAATGTTTTGAGGAGCAAACTTTAAGATGATCAACAATTGGCTTGGCTGCAGTGACCATGAAATGGTGGAGTTCAAGATTCTTAGCAAGGCAAGGAGGGTGCACAGCAGGCTCACTACCCTGGACTTCAGGAGAGCAGACTTTGGCCTCTTCAGGGATCTCCTCGGTAGAGTACAATGGGATGAAGTCCTGGAGGGAAGAGGGGCCCAAGAAAGTTGGATAATATTCAAGGATCACCTCCTCCAAGCTCGAAGCAGTGCATCTCAACAAAAAGAAAGTCAGGTAGGAATACCAGAAGGCCTGCATGGATGAACAAGATGCTCCTGGACCAACTCAGACACAAAAAGACCTACAGAGGATGGAAGAAAGGACAGGCAGCCTGGGAAGAATACAGAGCGATTGTCCGAGCAACCAGAGATCAGGTTAGGAAAGCTAAAGCCCTGATAGAGTTAAATCTGGCCAGGGATATCAAGAGCAACAAGAAAAACTTCTATAGATATGTCAGTGATAAAAAGGGATCTAGGGAAAATATAGGCCCTCTCCGGAAGGAAACGGGGGACCTGGCTACCCGGGATATGGAAAAGGCTGAGGTTCTCAATGACTTCTTTGCCTCAGTCTTCACTGGCAAGAGCTCCAGCGGCACAGCCCAAGTCACAAAAGGCAAAGGCAGGGATTGTGAGAATGAAGAACCACCCACTGTAGGAGAAGATCAGGTTCGAGACCATCTAAAGAACCTGAAGGTGGACAAGTCCATGGGACCTGAGGAGGTGCATCCGTGGGTCCTGAGAGAACTGGCAGATGAAGTTGCTAAGACGCTATCCATCATATTTAAGAAGTCGTGGCAGTCTGGTGAAGTTCCCAATGACTGGAAAAGGGGAAACATAGCCCCCATCTTTAAAAAGAGAAAAAAAAAGAGAAAAAAAGAAGACCCAGGCAATTACAGGCCAGTCAGTCTCACCTCTGTGCCCAGCAAGATCATGAAGTAGATCCTCCTGGCGACTATGCTAAGGCACATAGAAAATAAGGAGGTGATTGGTGACAGCCAACATGGCTTCATTAGGGGCAAATCCTGCCTGACTAATGTGGTGGTCTTCTATGATGAGGTTACATCATTGATGGATAGGGGAAGAGCAACTGACGTCATCTACCTGGACTTGTCCAAAACATTTGATACTGTCCCACACGACATCCTTGTCTCTAAACTGGAAAGACATGGTTTTGATGGATGGACCACTCAGTGGATAAGGAACTGGCTGGATGGTCGCACTCAAAGAGTTGTGGTTAATGGTTCAATGTCCAAGTGGAGGCCAGTGACGAGTGGTGCTCCTCAGGGGTCAGTACTGGGACCAGTGCTATTTAACATCTTTGTTGGAGACATGGACAGTGGGATCGAGTGCACCCTCAGCAAGTTTGCAGATGACACCAAGTTGTGTGGTGTTGTGGACACGATGGAGGGAAGAGATGCCATCCAGAGGGACCTTGACAGGCTGGACAGGTGGGCCTGTGAGAACCTGATGAAGTTCAACAAGGCCAAGTGCAAGGTCCTGCACATGGGTCAAGGCAATCCCAAGCACAAGTACAGGCTGGGCGGAGAATGGATTGAGAGCAGCCCCGAGGAAAAGGACTTGGGAGTGCTGGTGGATGAGAAGCTCGACATGAGCCGGCAATGTGCGCTGGCAGCCCAGAAAGCCAACCGTATCCTGGGCTGCATCCAAAGAAGCGTGGCCAGCAGGTCGAGGGAGGTGATTCTACCCCTCTACTCTGCTGTCCTGACACACCACCTGGAATACTGCATTCAGCTCTGGAGTCCCCAACACAAGAGAGACATGGAGCTGTTGGAGAGGGTCCAGAGGAGGGCCATGAAGAAGATCTGAGGACTGGAGCACCTCTTCTGTGAAGACAGGCTGAGAGAGTTGGGGCTGTTCAGCCTGGAGAAGAGAAGGCTCCACGGTGATCTTATCACAACTTTCCAGTACTTAAAGGGGGCCTACAGGAAAGCTGGAGAGGGACTTTTTAGAAGGGCGTGTAGTGATAGGACAAGGGGCAATGGCTTTAAACTGAAAGAGAGGAGACTTAGATTAGACATAAGGAAGAAATTCTTCACTCAGGGTGGTGAGGCACTAGAACAAGTTTCCCAGAGAAGTTGTAGATGCCCGATCCCTGGAAGTGTTCAAGACCAGGTTGGATGAGGCTTTGAGCAACCTGGTGTAGTGGAGGGTTTTCCTGCCCATGGCAGGGGATTGGATCTAGATGATCTTTAAGGTCCCTTCCAACCCTAACCATTCTATGATTCTATGATTCTAACAATTAACTTAATTTGGCCAGTTTAACAATTTAGCAACAGCTTGTTGTCATCCCCCAGCCTGTCCTTCATGTCAGAGTTACTGAAGCAGGAGATATGTGTGCCTCGAGGTTCAGGCGAAGGACACTTTCACCTGTGGTCAATGTAAGCTGCTGGAGTTTGCAGTGAAGCAGCAAAACATTCACACATCCATCCTGTTCTGCTATATGTTGCTCTGAGGCATGCTGGCTACCCTGCAGCAGACTTGAATTCTAACAGAGATGAGCCAGGGCTCCTGAGGTAATAGGAAACAGCAGGGAAACACGGGTGAAATACCTCAAAGCATTTAAGGGATGTTCTTCTAAGAAGCTGACACGGCCAACAACCCAGCTGAAGTACCTCTGCATCAATGCATGCAGAATGGGCAACAAACAGGAGGAGCTGAAAGCCACCATGTTGCTAGAAAGCTACGACCTAGCTGCCATTATTTAAACTTGGTGGAAAGACTTCCATGACTGGAGTGCAGCTATCAATGGCTACAGGCTGTTCAGAAGCAAGGGAGGAGAGGTGGAGTCATTGCATCCTACATCAAGAAATTGATAGAGTGTGAAGAGCTGTCTCTGAAGAATAGCCACGAGCAGGTGGAAAGCCTATTGCTAACAATTAGACACTGAGACGACAAAGGGAAGCTTGTGGATGGTGTCTCCTACAGGCTGCCTGATCAAGAGGAGCCTATTGACGAAGCCTTCTTACTTCAGCTACAGGAGGCATCACACTGGCAGGCTCTCATCCTGCTGGGGGAACTTCAACCACTCCAATATCTACTGAAGAAATAGCACGGTGAGCTGTAGGCAATCCAGGAAACTCCAGGAGTGCATTGAGGGTAACTTCTTAAGCCAGGTAATAGACAGCCCTGCCACAAGGGATGTGATACTGCACTTGTTGGTCACCTGTTGGTGAGCTAATCAGTGACGTCAAGATTAAAGGCATTCTGGGCTGCATGGCCAGACCGTGTTTCTAGACACGCACTTCAGTTTGTTCTTATGACAGACTAAGTGATTACATTTGAGTATGCCACAGACCATGTAGTCATGGCTGAGTTAGCATCTTCTTCCTCTTAGAGTATGCATATGAGAACACTGGTTGCAATTACTGCAAGACACTAACCAAGACTTTTTAATGAAATCTTTATGTTTTAATCTGTACACCTTTTCTTATTTGAATTTTTCTGTGTTAATTTCATCCATTTTTGTTAATGTTATCTGCTTCCAGGAGAAAACGATGGAATTAGATGTCAAAAAAATATTTTTGACAGAAATCTTTTGGTGAGTTTCAGCAGCTAATTAACATTTAGAAAATATTTCGAAGATGGAAAGGATTATACCAATGCTAAGTACAGTAGCAGTTATCCTCTTCTAATCAGTAACAATTATTATGTATCAGCATTTTTAAATGACATATCATCGCCACACTTCTCCCATTGACAGATAGAGACACACATATTGACAGCAGCATAAATAACTCGTATATCATTCCTCAGTCTTTACATTAGTGGCACATGAAGAAGGGGGAAATATGCAAAAATTGACTTTTACAGAGCTGCGGAGAGAAGTCTACATCAAAGTATAGATATAATTAAAGTGATATTTGAAAAGCTTCAGTCATGCACACTTTGTCTCTTTCTCTCTTGGTTCTCCTTGACATTTATTTATTTTATTGATCGGATGATTCTGTGAGATGCAAAATAGAGTGGAAATCTACTATTCAACATATATTTATATAACATGCCCTCTATGTGTTCTTTGGCTGCTTGGTGGGCCTTTAGGGCCTTATTATCAGCATTTTGATTGTTTGAGAATAATGGTAAGAGTGACCTGTACAGCAATTTCCTTTCTGTCAAATCTCTTTTATTCTCAATTAAATGTTGCACTGCAATGTGTTTGGAAATATTCACTGACCTGTAGAAAGAAAGAAAAAGATGTATTCAAGGAATGGTTTGCCCAGAATAGATTCCCACCACCGATACAGTATTCTTATTTCCTGTAATTTATTGCTACATGAGACTGTAGCTATAGCATAAAATGGTGACACCTCATTAGGTCCCTTAAGGTCAGTTTAAGCTTGTGCTCAGAGATATCCAATACACACTGAGATATCCAGGAAAAGCTTAAGGCACTTGGTTCGTTTTTCAAAATGTAAGTCACAGCATGTAACACATGGCCTCTGGCTTGACACTGGCACTGGTAAAGGTGCCCAACCTATCCTCAGCCTGCAGTATGCAACTTTTCTGGTCTTAGTCACTTTGATTGTGGTGCATGGCAGTCAAATTAATTTAATTAACTCCTTTCATGGAAAGAAGAAGGATCTCCCATCCACAACCACCCTCCACAAGTCCTCCCTCTCCCCTTCTTTTCTTGCTGCTGCTTTTTCCTCCCTCTTCCATCTCTTGAACCGGCTTTGGTGCCCAAGAGACATCATTAATCAACTCATAAAAGCAATCTAGTTCTTTTGGCTCTATATGAATTAATTAAATCAATACATCTCTTGTGCACCAGAGTCAGTGCAATGCAAGTGGTGGGGACACACAGCCAGAAGTAAAGAGGAAAGATGGAGATAGCAGGAATGGAGTGGGAACTCCCTCATTTGACTCTCTCCCTCAAATGTGACCTTCCGTCCAGGCCCGTCACATTTCATACCATAAACCAGGATTCATCTCACGTCACTGCAGCCAGATGGAAGCAGGATCAGTTTTAGGCTATTTCCTCCCATTTGTAATCAGAGGAAAGAGAATGGCTCTTCTGCAGAATGATTCATTTCGTCTCATTCCTCTCCACTGACTACAGAGGAGACCTTGATAGCAGACTTAAATTAGACTTCTAAAGAGCAATCTGAGTGTCTAAACAAGTGTGTCTAAGTGCCAGATGAGACACCTTAGGGTGTCATATCCATCAGCCTCATACAGACATTTTGGATATCCCAGAGTATCCGTTAACGGTACTGATTTCTAAATGTAGGCACCTAGATCACTCTCCCAACATTTCACTTTTCTAAGTGCAGTTACTTTAAAAATAAAGGGAATGATTCTTCATCTCCCCCTCCTTTCACACCAATGTCTCCCTGTGGACCCACAGAGAAATTAAAATATAAAGAGAAAACAAATTTGAGCACACTTTCCATCTTTGTTCCAGGAGCCTAGTCTACTCGGATTAGTCAAAGTGAGTAGTTGATCAGGACACTGCACGTTCTTTCTCTCCTGTCTGCAGAAACAAACACTTGAGATTTCTTTGTTATTTTTCTGAATCAACATTGAAATCTATAAGCTCAGACTCAATTCTGCCCAGAAAATCTTCCCATGGAAGTTAAGTCATTATCATGTTGCTGATTCTGCTAAGTAATCTAAAAAAGCTATTGTATTTCCACCATGGCTCCCATTGCCATGGTATCTATTTCTCACCATATATTCATCCTTTCTCATCTCAATGTTCAAAATGTCTCAGGGCCTATAGTGCTCATGTACTCACACTTTAATATGTTGTTATTTAACTGCACATATTTCAGAGTGTCTCCATGCTCTGCTCAGACTTTCTGACTAGGATGTTTGCAATTTGCCATTGTAATTATACTTCCCAGAACCATAGCCTCTCTGAAGGCAAAACTTCCAGTACCTTAAACACACACCAATACAACTCTAAACACAAAAAGAGTGCGGTATTTTTAGTAAATGTGCTCTTGGCCAAACAACTCAGTCCCTTCACACCATGACCATAGAGAACTTGGGTCAAAAACACCAAATAGGTTTGAGTGGGGAAAAAGAGAACAACAACAGAGGAGGAAAAAAAAATTAACTATAGGAGCTTTTACCCCAATGCACACAATTCTTGTTTCAAACACAGAAGCCCAAATTCACTTATTTGACTAAAGAAGGTTTGAACACTTCTTCCAGGTTACAAAACAGATTCATAAACACTGGGTTCAAGAATACTGCTGAGAGAGTACTTTCAATATCTCCAGCTGATGCTACCTGACTTTAAACAATGTGCTCAAATATTAATTGAGCTAGGTATTGATTTTCAACACATAGTATGTCCTAAAAAAATATAGATCTGTTATTTGTATCCTTCAGGCAAGATCTTCAACCAACTTCCACCACTTTGGGTATTGTCTTAACATGCAGACTAGTCAGTCATTCCCTCTCCGGTCCTGTTATTTTCTTTTATCATAGTGCATTACTGTGGCACTCAGAATAACTCTTGTCAAACTGAGCAACTTCTGAATATTTTTATCTTTGCAGTATCTCTTGCCTGTAGACACAGCCTGTATAAATATTTCTTATTTGTCCTCTGCAGGCTCCCAAGAGCTTCAGCTAGATTAAATTGGATAGAAACCAACACAAACCAAGATTACACCTGGCAATTGGGAAATCCAGAAGGAATTCCATCATTTTGCAAATATGTGCAAGTAGGAACTGGTATTCAAGTGGCAACTTTCTTAGATTCATAGATTCATAGATTCATAGATTCATAGATTTCTAGGTTGGAAAAGACCTTAGAGATCATCGAGTCCAACCATCCCTAATCCCCATTAAACCATATCCTCAAGTAGCTCATCCACCCTATTCTTAAACACATCCAGGGATGGGGACTCAACCATCTCCCTGGGCAGCCTATTCCAGTGGCTGACAACCCTTTCAGAGAAGAAATACTTCCTAACATCCAACCTGAATCTCCCCTGACCAAGCTTATGCCCATTTCCTCTTGTTCTATCACCCGTCACTAATGTAAAGAGCCCTTCCCCTACCTCCCCACCATCTTTTCTCAAGTATTTATAGGCCGTAATCAGGTCTCCCCTCAGCCTCCTCTTTTCCAGGCTAAACAGCCCCAACTCCCTCAGCCGCTCCTCATAAGTTTTATTTTCCAGCCCCTTGACCAGTTTGGTCGCCCTTCTTTGGACTCGCTCCAGGAGCTCAATATCTCTCTTAAAGCGAGGGGCCCAAAACTGGACACAATATTCCAGGTGCGGCCTCACCAGTGCCGAGTACAGGGGCAGGATCACTTCCCTGCTCCTGCTGGTCACACTATTCTTGATACACGCCAGTATCCCATTGGCCTTTTTGGCCACCTGGGCACACTGCTGGCTCATATCAAGCCGGTAGTCAACCAACACCCCCAGGTCCTTCTCCGCCAGGCAGCTCTCCAGCCACTCCTCCCCGAGCCTATAGCGATGCTTGGGGTTTTTATACCCCAAGTGAAGGACTCTGCACTTGGCCTTATTAAAGCTCATGCCATTGGCCTCAGCCCAACGATCCAGTCTGTTCAAATCCCTCTGAAGGGCCTCCCTACCCTCGAGCAGATCGACACAGCCTCCCAGCTTGGTGTCATCCGCAAATTTACTGAGGGTACATTCAATCCCCTCATCCAGGTCATTGATAAAGATGTTAAACAGAACTGGACCCAGCACTGAGCCCTGGGGAACCCCACTGGTGACCGGCCTCCAGCCGGATTTAGCCCCATTTACCACCACTCTTTGGGCCCGGCCATCCAGCCAGTTTTTAACCCAAAGGAGGGTGTGCCTATCCAGGCCAGCAGTTACCAGTTTCTCAACCAGAACACTATGAGAAACTGTATCAAAGGCTTTACTGAGGTCTAGGAAAACTACATCCACAGCCCTTCCCTCGTCAACCAGGCGGGTCACCCTGTCATAGAAGGTGATCAGGTTTGATTGGCAAGACCTGCCTTTCATAAACCCATGTTGACTGGGCCTGATCACCCGGTTAACATGTATGTGCTCATTAATAGCACTCAAGATAACCTGTTCCATGACTTTGCCTGTCACCGAGGTCAGACTGACAGGCCTGTAGTTCCCCGGATCCTCCTTCCGCCCTTTTTTGTAAATGGGGGTAACATCCGCCAGCCTCCAGTCCAGCGGAACTTCCCCAGTGAGCCAAGACTGCCCAAAGATAATGGACAGGGGTTTGGCAATGACATCCGCCAGCTCTCTCAGGACTCTCGGGTGGATACCATCAGGCCCCATAGACTTGTGGGCATCCAGCCGAAGGAGCAGATCCTTGACCCGTTCCTCTTGGATCACAGGAGCTTCGATTTGCTCTCCCTCCCCGCACTCAGACA